>NC_089811.1:30321821-30921821 GCF_029633855.1 Hoplias malabaricus | reverse complement strand
ATGTTAGCTACTTGATAAACTGCAGACCCAAGCACCTTCTGAGGTATGCCCTTCACTGTGGCTTCCAACAAAGACTGAAAAAAGACATAAGATAAAAAGAATGTTAACTTATACCTTCTCAAGAGACAGTGTCGGAGTATAATACTGCAACATTTTCCAACGTCTGACAAAATATATATGGAAAATTGTTTTGTAATGACCAAGGAACTAGGGCTAAAATATACAACTGTGATTTTCCTGACCAATAATGCAAATGAAATTTAAATTACAAAATATTTCTATAAAGTAAGGTCCAAGCCACCTTTTAGAACTGAATACCAGGTGCCAGACTGTCACACAGTTTTGGCTGTTGTAATATAGATGGCACATTTTTCAGTTGCTTCTGATTGCTCAGTCTATATATCCACTCTAAATGCCCACATTTAAAAGTTGTTAAGACATTGCCTTTTGATAATGTCTAGAGATAAAATAGCAACTCTTATGGATTTGTTTCCTTGAAGGGCTGAAATTAAAAATTTTTTCATATCAAATTGCAATTTCATATTTCAACCACTGGAAAATGCATTTTAGCGATTTCAAGTTTCCAAGTGGCAGGAACTGAGAGCAAGAATGAGCAGCTGTTTTTGACAAAAGGACTTACCATTGCTCGTGAAGCTGGCAGAGCTTCAGAGGATAAGATAGACTGTAGTGCCTGAAGTAGGAGAGTTAGCACCTCAGAGCCCTGTCTCTCCTTCTTACTGCCAGCTGAAAATTGGATCGAGATATGAATTGCTAACTACATGCATGGTTTTGTGTTCACATTTGTAGAATACTCCAAAAAACTTACCACTTTCTATTGCAGCACTGACAAATTTAACCAGACTATTCCAAATTATACTGACAAGTGCATCTGAAAGAAAAAATACAAAATATACAGCAATATTTTGGTTATGTGTCTCTCAAAACACTCACTAAATGTTTAAATATTCTTACCCAAACTTACACCCAACAGTATGGGGAAAGATATACTTTTAAACATGCCAATTATTAAAAAAAAAAAAAGTCATCTGGCAACGGCTACGAAAATACAACTGACAGAAAAAGAAACAATTGTGCCTTCCCTAAACAACAAAATGAGCTCCATATTATTCAGATTACCATTTCACAATGATTCTTTATGACCAACAT
The DNA here is from genome assembly GCF_029633855.1 of Hoplias malabaricus. Taxonomy (NCBI): domain Eukaryota; kingdom Metazoa; phylum Chordata; class Actinopteri; order Characiformes; family Erythrinidae; genus Hoplias; species Hoplias malabaricus. Next base: position 30,920,654 of record NC_089811.1, on the reverse strand, counting down.
AAAGCAACATCTTGAAAAATATCTTAAGGAGGGGGGCACACACCATTCTAGGATCTGCATACCTGGTTGTATCCCCTTAAGGGTAGCCTTAATGCTAGTGCAGGTAAAAATGTCCATGCAAGTTGCTTCAAAAACTGTTATATTTCATGATGTAAAAGTATAAGGGAGTACCTGGAGCATCCTTGCCCACAGCAATGAAGCCATCTTTAACAGCTGAGATGAAAGTACAGGAGTACTTGCTGAAGAATGAGTTGCTGCTCAGGAGGTTGTGTGTAAGAGGCTCTGAAAATTGGAAATGTTTGATTAAGAAAGCGAGAAAAAAATAAATAAATAATCTGTTTAACAACCAAAAATTACATTAAAATATCAATGAAACAATTTAGGACATTTTTCCAAAAAAGAGACACCAAAGTGCTAATTCCCAGTGTTAACACAAAGTACTGCATAAAAGATATTCAGATACATCAAACTGAAACACATATGGTGCCTTACCAAGACTGAGCTGTAGTTTGTGCTTGCTAGCTTCAACAGTGGCCTGTGAGCCAAGAAAGTAGTGCAGCAGCATTTCAAGTCCCAAAAGCTGGATGGAGGGGTAGGACTGTGAGGCCATACTGCTGTTGAGACCACGAGAGGCAGACCCTGGACTGCTACACGAAGGAACACCTGAGATAAATGCATGAGCAGAAAAGCAAGGAATATAAAAAGAACTAGATTAAGATGAAAAATGGATAAGTGATTGATTTAAACTAACAACTCAACATAGATGTTTATACCTGATTTAGGGGTGGCCAGGCAAAAGCCATTGCTCTGACCAGTGCCTCTAGCAGGAGTCATAGGGCCCTGTACTGAAGCATCTGGGTTAAGTGTATTATGAAGCAGTGGAACCCCAACCTGATACAAAAGAGCTTCAGGTGAACATGCATTTTAAAAATATATATACAGTGAAACAGGAATTGCCTGCGGCAAACTTTGTTTACCTGTTCAAAATTAATAGCCAAGTTGGGCCCCAATTTGACTACTAAATACCACCAGACTTCTAATTTGGTGAGGAGCAAGGCTTCAGTCCTCACAAGAATGGAGCTGAGGGGTTGCATAAGCAGCTTCAATCGCTTGCTGCTACAGAGGATGTCTGCAAAAAATTAGAAGGTCCGGAAGGACCTAGTTTTATTCCAGAAAACCTATTATGCAATTTGATAAAATCCATTGGGAAAAAACATACCACTTTTAACCTTCGGATACAGAGTACCAATACCAACTCTGTCTTAACTACTAAATAGGTGCCTAGAAATGCAGATATTTATATTTCCATATTTACAGATTTTATTTTGTTAAAGCAATGTTCTGTACTGCTAATAAGTAAGTTTGAATGAATAACAATCACTTTTTATTAGCTGTAAAATAAAAAATTCAGAGTCATGAACAAAAAATAAAAATCCACAATGCAGTAACAAGTACAAGTAGGAAGGTACTTACTAAGCCTAACTGAACAGCCTTTTACACTGTCTTGAAGATATTTGTAATGAAATGCACTTTCCAAAGACCTACTGACCTGTGCTAGAGTGCTTCTTTGTGGTTGCTTGAATGAATCAGTTTTCTCTGAAATGCTGGGGTTACTCTACACAACTTTAAGCCTGATTTAAATTTTGTTTGCCTCAAATCTTGTTTCAGACCAGTTGCAGCATATGAAACTTTTGATACAGATACTGTGTTTAAGTGCCAGCATCGGTGCTGATACAGATACGGAATCAGTGCAACACTAGGAAAAAAAGAAAAACGGCTTTCTGCTCACCAGGGTTAAGAGCAAAGTTGTCAATGAGACTCTTCCAGGCTATGAAGGCAATTTTCTTAATACTGGGAGAGGAGCTGCGGAACCCCAGTTCTTCTAAATATAGCAAGGAATTTATGAAGGCACCTCCTTTGTGAAGCATCTGAAGGCACACAATATGCAAATAATTAGCTTCACTGAACAATCTCTCATCATATATACATATACAATTGTGGTATAAAATTACCTTGCCAAGGATCTTGACAAATAAAGGCCAGAGTTTCAGCACATTGCTTTCATTTTTAGAAGAGAACAGCTTCTGCATTTCAGGAATCAGTTTCTGCAAATGAAGTGTCAGACATGGCAGAATAAGTAAAAAAAAATTTTTATATATGGATATGCTTTCATGTCACTACACTTAATCATAAATATTTTTAAAATGTTTAATCATGGACAAAAGTTTGAAAGAAAAAAATTTGAATGCGTCTTTAAAGGAACCTCTAACAAGCCATCACCTAATTCTAATAATAAGCAGAATCAAAGTTTTATCAATATAATAATCACTGATGCCATTAAGGGCATCAGTGAACCCAGAAGACTTACTAGTCCATCTCAATAGATTAGAATATCATCAAAAAGTTAATTTATTTCAGTATTTCAATTCAAAAAGTGAAACATTATATAGATGCATTACAAAGAGTGATCTATTTCTAGCTTTTATTTCTTTTAATGTTGATGATTATGGCTTACAGCCAATGAAAATCCAAAAGTCATTATCTCAAAATTAGATTAATCAACACAAAACACATGCAAATGTTTTCTAAGCCTAAAATGGTCTCTTAGTCTGCTACAGTAGGCTACACAATCACGGGGAAAACCGCTGACTTGACTGATGTTACTGACACACTCCTACTGTATCCAATATTAATATACATATTAATGGAAAGTTGAGTGGAAGGAAAAAGTGTGGTAGAAAAAGGTGCACAAGCAACAGGGATAACCACAGCCTTTAAAGGAAAAGGCCATTCAAAATTTTGGGGGAGATTCACAAGGAGTGGACTGCTGCTGAAGTAAGTGTTTCAAGAGCCACCACACAGACGTATCCAGGACATGGGCCACAAATGTTGCATTCCTTGTGTCAAGCCACTCATGACCCAGAGAATGCCAGAAGCATCTTACCTGGGCCAAAGAGAAAAAACACTGGACTGTTCATTTGGAAATCAAGGTCCCCAAGTCTGTAGGATGAGTGGAGAGAGACACAATCCAAGCTGCTTGAGTCTAGTATGAATCTTCCACAGTCAGTGATGGTTTGGGGAGCCATGTCATCTGCTGGTGTTGGTCCAAAGTCAGCACAACCATCGACCAGGAACTTTTAGAGCACTTCATGCTTCTCTCTGCTGACGAGCTTTATGGAGATGTGGAATGCATTTTCCAGCAGGACATGGCACCTGTCCACACTGCCAAAAGTGCCAATACCACGCTTAACCACAGTATCACTGTGCTCGATTGGCCAGCAAACTCACTTGATCAAGAGGAATATGAGACACCAGAGCCAACAATGCAGACGAGCTGAAGTCTGCTATCAAAGCCACCTGAATTTCCATAACACCTCAGCAGTGCCACAAGCTGATCGCCTCCATGCCAGGTCTCACTGACACAGAAAATAATGCAAAAGGAGACCTGACCAAGCACTGCCTGCATATACTGTACATACTTTTCAGTACGCCAACATTTCTGTATTAAAAATCATATTTTTTAAATTGGTCTTATATAATATTCTAATTTTCAGAGATAAATTTCATTGGCTGTAAGCCATGATCGTCAACAATGAAATAAATAAACGCTTGAAATAGATCACTCTGTTAGTAATGGATCTATATGAGTTTTATTTTTTTAATATAATAACTGAAATAAATTAACTTTTTGATGATATTCTAAATTATTGAGGTGCACCAGTACAAGGGTATGCAAACACTTACAGTCGACATCATGGGTTCTACAATGGCTGCCACATCTTGTTGTTTCTGCAAAAGAAGGGGCAATCCCATTTCCAGTGCTGCAGCTGCTCGCAGGCGTACTTTCGAGGCTGAGTGGACCACCAGAGGAATGACTAGCTTAGCCCAGCTCAATGCTTCTTCAGCCATTTGAGCAGGAGCCTGCTCCAAGAGCCTGAAACAGACATAAATTAATACAGAACCTGTAAGTGCTATTTTTTGCAATCACAAATCTAAGTTCAAGCTTAAAGTTGAACACAATTGTGCCTTCAATACATTAAGTCCAAGATTTCTTTAAGTTAATATGTACAAAAAGTTAAGAAAATGGCCACAGAATATCAGCTTAGGAAATACAAACCACATACACAGATGAAAAAATATATTACTATTATAAAAAAGTGTGTCATAGAGTAAGTCTGAATACTGTAAGATTATTAGTGGAAACAAAAGCCAGATTTACTTTATAATGACATTAAGTGATTCATGATCCATTAGGATTAACTGGATGTCTTTTTTTTGCATGGTATGTAGAGTCCTGAGGATTTCTGGTGTCTGAAAACATAAAGGAAAGGTATATTAGTGTAGCATGCTTCAAAAAGGAAAGAGCAAAAGAATTCCAAAATGCTTTATATACTGACCTTCTTAGACACCACTTCTGCAGGGAAGTTCTGCTTTGAGATAACCCATAATGCACGAGTGCATGTGCTCTTGTCTGTGGACTTTAAAACTAAAGCACAAAGGGCTGACAGGATCTCCTCTGCAAAATTAGCTTTAAATAAACAAGGGTAAAAAAATCAACCAAACAAATAAATGAAAAAGACATTTACATAACACTATAAAATAATGTATTATGACATTATACTTAGCATAGCTAGGATCCAGCCACATTGTTCTATAGTTTACCTGGGATTCCCGAGACAATATTTGTGTTAAAAACACAGAAGCCCAATGCTTGAAGCGCAGCCTGGCTCAGCTCTTCATTCTCGCTGGATATGTGAGTCTAACAGCACAAAAAGTGAATCAACAAACACACTGAGGGGCTTCAAAAATCCTGTGTTTCAGATAACATACATTTTCAAAAAGTACATTCATTTAATATACTTAACAATAAAGGTGAACAAAATGCAATGCTAAAATTAGATATATACAAATGAAGACCCACTCTTACCTGAAGAGCTTTACCCAATTGTGCAAAATGCTTTACAACTACTGGAAAGAACTGTCTCCCATCTTCTCCACTAAGACGACTAAACATAGAAAAGAAAGAAATTCTCTTTAATGTTTTTTAAAAAGTGTAGTAATGTGATACACAAATATACAAACCCCGTTTAAAAATGCTCTCACAAAGTTTGGCAAAAAAGTAAGGTCCCACAACCCATCTTTGCTTGCAAGTCTTTGGAGGATTCTCCTGTTATATCCAATATATTAACATGATTATAATGGAACATTTTTGGAGTGTGTTGCAGGCATCCAATTTTACCAACTATATCTGTCAACCGCAAAGACCCAGAAATCTTTCTTGCATGTTTGTTCAATATCACAGATTAAATCACAGATTATTTTATTGCATTTTACAAAACAATCCGAGTTTTCAAAAACAGGATTTGTAATGTTAACTATTTAAATAAACATACCCATCTGCACCAAAAGACAGACTGAATCACTCACTTGGCAATGGTGAGGTAAGCATCGGTCTGCTCTGATACCCCAGCGGCATCATCTTCCAGAGTCTCCAGGAGTGGGAGAATGCTGGAGCTGGTGAGAGGTACAGTGGCCATCATCCTCACACCCTGCAGAAACACAATCATTACAACTGTTTTTTTATTTCTGTACCAATGCTAGAATCAAAATATTAGTTAATTATCAAGCCATTATCAAGTTGTTACAGAATATATGAAGAAAGTTAAAATTTAAACGTTACGTTTTACTACACACTGTGAAAGTCAAATTTTGAAGAAATTTTAAGAACACGAAATTAAACCATCATTAAATCATTGCATGTAGCTATGTCAGAGTTAACATCAAGAAAAATGTGAGGAATTTAGAAGAAAACAAAAGTGCAATTAGTTGTCATAACATGTGTCTTCTGCATTTAACTCATCTGTGACAGTGAACACACACCGAGAACTGCTGGCAGCTATCCCTGACACCTGGGGAGCAGTTGTGCGTTTGGTGCCTTACTCTTTAGAATGGCCATATTCTAATACATTTTAAACATGTAAGTGGCCACAAAAAGGTTAGACTGTTTGAGGAGTTTGGTGTGTTCTCCCAGTGTCTGCATGGGTTTCCTCTGGCTGCTCTGGTTTGGATAAGCAGTTACAGACAATGAATGAATAATGTGAGATTTCACACTAGTGTGCAGATTTTTTATATATACACATACATACGTGTGTGTACAAAGTTGTGAAATTAACTGTAAAAAAAAGATACACTTGTATCTTGTAAACACTCAGTTAACAGGTGGCAGGAAAGGCAGTATGTAACGTTAGACATCATCAAAAAAAAAAAAACTCAAAAGATAAACACAATTAATATATATATATATATATATATATATATATATATAACAGATGGCTAATTAGCTTCCTTGCTTTCTCCATGTTTAGTTTCGAGAAGTGGCTCTATCACATTAAAAGATTGAGGGCTGTAAATATTACTATCTTTACAAACAGTGCCGGACTTCCATTTGGTTATTAACTGCAGACATTTAACATGACTTAGCTATTTATATGGTTTGCGAGACCCAGTTAGCCTCGTCTAGCGTCCTGTGGAAACACTGCGGCCAGCAGCGGATAAAGACAAGCACACAGAGATGTAAACCATTCGAAGTGAGTTTAAATTTGTTTAACACGCGACGTAAACTGTTAACATTTCACTATTCTATCTTAAACGAGGTCACTCCTGCGTGTTTATGGTAGATAGCTAGCTGGTCAGAGCTGAAGCTGGGCGCCAGAATATATTCGCTGCATTATTTAAGGTGGAACTGAAGGTACAAGAGGAAGCTGGCGAAAATTAATAACGCTAGAGTCTCAATCTACGGCGGAACGGTAAATAAATGAGAAAGGCAACTTGTGCATCGTCTGGAGAGTTGATCCCGTGCGCGGCCTGGCTGGAGTGGAGCCCCTGATATCAGCACACTGCTAACTCACATACTCAACTCCCTCGACTCAAACACAGAGCTAAACACAACGAAGCACAGCGTTCTCTCACCTCTCAGTTATTATCGGACACACAGTCGACTACAGACAACATGGACGAACGGGGACACGAGAATCAAATAAAACGAGGGATGTTACAGAAAACAACATTAAAGTCAGGAGTGCGCACTTCCCTTGGTTTCTCCAACCCGCGAAAAACACTGGCGCCAAACGAGCCGCGCTCAACAGCCTCAACTTTCACCCCGACTATCCCGCCCTCTCATGAATAAGTTAACGTTAAAACCTCCGAACTGCAGCAGAGCTATTTCCACACGACAAAAAAATAAAAATAAATTTCAGCACAGAACCAAATCACAAATATGACACCAAACTGTATTTTTTCAACACCTATTGAAACAGATATAATAAATAAATAAATAAATAATATAAAAGAAAAATAATATATAGCCTAAAAAACGTCGGAATTAATACTTGCTCCCCCTCAGACCTGAATTCTTCGAGGCATGGACTTAATTACTGAAAAAACATTTTCTACATTAAGGTTTTCTTGATCAGTTTTGCACTAATGTAGTCTGCTCATGGACCAGGTTTTGAGACTGTTTGCTGCCATATCTATTGATGCCTTGTCTGAAGAAAATTATCTCTTCAATCTCCATCATCCTGATGACTTTATCACCAAACCTATTTTCTATGAATGAGAAAAGTGTCCAAAATATCAGTGCACATTTTGTTGAGTAATGACTGCCATCTTCTCTGGACTTTTACCTGACATGAAATCCATTGTCATAAATGAACAGAAATATTCTTCAAGCATCAGTGTCATTGCTGGGTTTTATTGGAATGGCACCATACAAAAGTTCCAACATCATCTCAGTTGGACGAAGCAGATTTTTCTTTTGCTTGATATATGTTTTGCTTTTCCTCCCATTTCTTTTAATAATATTTGAGATGTTCATTCATTCATTATCTGTAAGCGCTTATCCAGTTCAGGGTCGCGGTGGGTCCAGAGCCTATCTGGAATCATTGGGCACAAGGTGGGAATACACCCTGGAGGGGGCACCAGTCCTTCACAGGGCAACACACACACTCACACATTCAGTCACACACTCACACCTACGGACACTTTTGAGTCGTCAGTCCACCTACCGTGTGTTTTTGGACCGTGGGAGTAAACCGGAGCACCCAGAGGAAACCCACGTGGACACAGGGAGGACACACCACCCGGAGCAGGAATCAAACCCACAACCTCCAGGTCCCTGGAGCTCTGTGACTGCGACACTACCTGCTGCGCAGGTAAAGTTCATTCTAAAAATTATTTTAATCCATTTAACAAACATATCATTACATTCCATATAGCCTAAATCCAGTCAAACATGTCAAATGTCTTCACAGCATCTAAGCTGAGAAGCACTGAAGGGGTGTCCCTCTTAGCTGCTATTGACTGTAATTCAAGGCCATTCTGCCATTGTCCACTCCCTATCAGTTAATAATAAAGGTTGATTGGTCTGGCTTTATAAGTTTACTGAAATGTTTTTGTATTCTCTATACTATGATGGAGGTCAAGATTTTAAAATACACTCAGATTAGGCTGATTGAGCGATAAGACATACACAGATGGATCTTTATTGTCTTTTGTCATAACACTTACAGCATCTAACCATGGCACCGATGGACTTCTTTCTGTTAGAGCATAATTATATACTCTATATAAATCTGAGGTTATCTCATTTACAAAAAAAATTATAGTATTCTCCAGAAAAGCCATCTAAACCTGGGAATTTGTTATTTTTAAGTGTGTCAATGGCTTCTTTAGTTTCTTCTTCCGTAATAGGTACTGTAAACTTATTGGCTCCATCTATTGTTAATCTGGTAAGTTGAAATGATTTAAATTTTGTTAATTTTTTCCAGTTAAAACAGACAGATTTGTTAAGGAGGATAGCAACTCTTCTTTTCCTCCCATTTTTAACCCTCCTGTTGCGTTTCGGTCAAATCTGACAGATTTACAAATTTGCTAATTAAAAAGTGTAGTAAATTTCATGTTTGTCATGAGGTTTCATAACTTTGTTCACACATGGTATCTAAATTAAATCTGAAATATATTTGTAAAAGGCGGCACGGTGGTGTAGCAGGTAGTGTCGCAGTCACACAGCTCCAGGGACCTGGAGGTTGTGGGTTTGATTCCCGCTCCAGGTGACTGTCTGTGAGGAGTTGGTGTGTTCTCCCTGTGTCCGTGTGGGTTTCCTCCGGGTGCTCCGGTTTCCTCCCACAGTCCAAAAACACACGTTGGTAGGTGGATTGACGACTCAAAAGTGTCCGTGTGAGTGTGTGTGTGTGTCTGTCTGTGTTGCCCTGTGAAGGACTGGTGATTCCAGGTAGGCTCTGGACCCACCGCAACCCTGAACTGACTGAATGAATGAATGATATATTTATAAAAAAAAAAAATTGTGTTTTATGGAACGACCCACAGTGTTCCTGGTCAAAAATGATGGTTATTGGAAATTAATTGCCAAGACTTCAATCAGTGTAAAACATATCTACGCTCCTTTTTCACACACATGTGCGCGTGCAAACAGACACACGCATCACTCACTGGATCCATTTGTCTCTTTCACCTCCTCCTGTTTACTTGAACCCTTGCTTTGACCCAACGATGCCATTGTAGACTATGATGTTATACCCAGTTTTTTTGGTCATTTTGTTAGGAGATTGTTCGTTAACAGGATGGAGCTGTTTTAAGCTGTTGCCTTCAACATGCCATCACTGGAAGTCCCAGCACCATGCTTTGAGGGTTTTTTCTGTGGCTGCTACAAGGATCAGGGTCAGAGTTGAGGCAAAACAGAATGGAGCAAAGTCCAGAGATTTTTAATGAAAACTTTATCCAGAGCACTGGGCCAAAGCTTCTCTGTCCAACAAAACCATGATCCTAAGCAAACAACCAGGACAATCCAGGAGTGGCTTAGGCACAACTCTGTGAATGTCTATGAGTCTGTGAATGTCCGGCCTTGCCGGAACCCAATCAAACATCTCTGGAGAGACCTGAAACTATATGTCCACACATAACAAAATTGAAAGGGTTTGAAGACATTCTGAATGCTTTGTATATTTTACAATCACATCTTAGGGACGATCCTCTGGCATAAAATCCTATGTTTGAGAGATTTCAAACCCAGTTTAATAAATTACATAATGCATTCCTTCGAACTATTAAGTGCCCTGACACAATATTCAACATTCCATATTCTGCAAATACAGAGAGGCCAGATATAAAACAATGTCATGTTTTCTAGCCAAAAAATGTTTAATATTTTAAGAATTCAGGTAAAAATATAATCCAAGTAGTCCATATAATCCTGTTTACTTACTCTTTTGCCCTGAAAAAGAAAATTAGGTACCACAGTATATATCTACTCAATAAGGGAATGATTCATTAAATTAATAAACAAATTGCATTTTCTTACTTTACGTGAACTGAAAAGCAACACACAATATTATGAGCTAATTCTCTAACAAGATTTTTCTTCCCCTTTTAAAAAGGAATAAAACATAAACATATTTGAAACACCAACTTTGTAAAACAAAAATTACACAATTATGACAATGACTTAAAACAATAAATTAAAATGCAGGTCAACACAAATTTTTATAATAAACATTTATTGTAAATATTGTATAAAGCAATACATTTTTAGACTGGTAGACTGGACATTTTTAGAATTTCAAGTATTGCATTCCTTCTGCATTTTTCATTTTTGAAAGCTTGGTGAACATATAAATTCAGTTCAGTAAATTAGGTACAAGAAACAATTAACACATGGTTAAATAGCCTACATATATAATACAAGCATATAAGCAATGCAAACCTTTGACAAATTGTGAATAGGATATTTTCATCAAACAGATACATTTCATTCTAATGTGTCATTGTAGTTACATTTTACATAAAGCTGAATTGAAAGTCATATAGGTAACAAAGGTAAATGTGAAAATGAATATGCTGCACACAGGGTGGATTACAATAGTTAAAAAAGCACAAGTACATAAATAACCCATGTTTATTCTGTGTTTAATGACTAGTATACTAGGAGAGTTCTGATGAATTTACAGCAATGTACTGCAGCTGGAATCCTCCAGCAGATACAGAGGAGTCAGACAGAAACTTCAGTGTCATAACATTACCTGCAGAAATAACAAAATAAGTGGTTCAAAACAATTTCCTGAAGAGAATTAATAGATCTGGGCAAATGTCTGACATGCATTACATCATCTAAAGACTCCTAATCTGAGAGGAAGGTATAAAAAAAAACTCTCCACTTTTGAGTAGGGTGTCTTTGTCAGGACTGCAGTGGCACTGACATGATAGTTATGTGTGTTGCACTGATACACGTGGATCAGACACAGCGATTATTCTAGGTTTTTTTTTTTCTAAAAAATGGTGCCCTTTTGCTTGCCCATCTATTAGACACAACTACCTTGTTGGCCCAGCTTTTACATGTACATCTGTTGAGGCAGTAGCTCATCTGCTGCTGCACAGTTTGTGTTCATAATTCTCTAATACTTCATCACACAACATTATGCTGAGCAACAAACTGCTATGGGACATCATTCTGTTAATGTGGAACTACCAGTGGTGCAGTGTTTCTTTTGGTGTCTACTGGTAGCTGCCCACAATTATTGCAGATCCAGAAATCATGCAAAGAATATCTCCATTAATCTATCACAGCCTGGCCAACACCTGTTCCTGCACCTTCCCTTGGGCTGGCATTTAGCCAAATGAAGATCAGGACAACCAGTCTATAGAGAAATGTCTTCCTGCTTGCTATCACACTCCTGAACAGTTAGATATTACTAATGTACATAATACTCTATCTTGTGGATGTCTGTACTGCACTTCATATTTATATTGGTATATAGAACATGACAAAACAATCTGTACATAATATCTCAGATTAGTGCCTCTTCTAACACTTATCTTCATTATTTTGACCACGACATCCTTTAAAGCTTACATTAAAATAAAATACATAACCCTGCACAATGTAAGTTTTAAAGGTATATTTGTGTGTGTGTGTGTGTGTGTGAAAAATTGTCAGTTGCTGTGCACTTTCCTATGAAGCTTGATTCAAATTCTGAAACAAATAGCATCTACAGTCCCCTTCACAACTATCAGATGTGTACAAGATGAGTACAAAGGCTCATAACCCAATTAACTTTATGTACCTTAGCTTCATCTCACACTAAAAAAGTGGAACAATCCAAGATTTATTTGAAACACATGTATTCTAAGAAAAACTCAAAAAAAATTCTTTTTTTTATCAAAACATGTGCCACAATATTTGGCACCCTTCCATGCATTTAATATTTTGTACAACCTCCCTTAGCAGCCCTGAGTGTTTTCATATGACATCTTATTAGTTTAGAGACCACAGAGCAGAGAATTTGAGAGCATTCTTCTTTACGCAACCTCTCCAAATCATTCAGGAATCTAAGCTCTCTTTGTGGACCCTCATCTTAACTCACCCCTCATGTTTAGATTAGGGGACTGACTATAGAAGCTCAATTTTGGTTTCAGTAATATTTTTGTTGTTTCTGACCCACACATATGACTTGAATCAGTGTGCTGTTGGAAGATATAGTGATAAGCCACTTTTATTTTTATGGCAGAGGCAGACAGATTTTGATTTAACACATTTGATTAAAGGTGATACCATGTAGCCACATGAGGTTCACAATACCTTTAGAGGAACAAAGAGCTCCACAATTGTACAGACCATTGGCCATATTAAACAATGAGCATCAGGTTTTTTTCAGTGTAGTCATCCTTGTTAAGCCAAACCCACCCTGATCGCTTGCTGCCAAACTTTCAATTTTCATATCATCTGACTACAGAACCAGTCAAAATTCTAGTAGCCTCAAGTTTCTGGTTAGGTGGCACAGCTTTTTCCTCAGATTTCTTCAAAAAGATCTGTTTGTACCGAGGTGGAACTGGATGATAGTTTTAGAGATATTTTTGACACCAATATCCACCATGTCTCTTTAACAACATGACAGCGATTTTGGATCTTTTTGGATCATCATCCTCACTCTCGGTGGGGGCAATTAAAATTGGGTCCCTATCCAGAAAAGTCTGTCACAATTTGTTTTTTATGAGTACATATTCTATAGGCATTCACTGACATATGAATGTCAACACATTATACTCTTATACTGTTGAACTGTGTTCTAATGTCTTTCCCACCTCATATATAAATCCCACTGAAACAGAAAGACATGGATTAATGCTTGAATGTGCCTAGACATTCTGATCAACTTTTTTAATAGTTTTTTAAATAATTATTTCTTCATGTCCTTGTTTTTTTTTTTAATTCTTAATCATTCTTATAACCCTTTTTACTAATTTGTATCAGGAGTGGCATAAATTGTAAAAGGGACTGTATATGGTAAGTTCGGCTGATAAAGTTAACAATGAGTGCAAAATGTGGCTTTAAAGTTTTGGCTGATTGTGTTTACTATTTTGAAATGATTTTGATGGAAATTCAATGCAAGTGGAAAATTAATGCTTAATGCTTGCGCAATTAATGATGAATTAGCATTTTTACATTGTGGTTCCAGCACCCTGAAGTTTAAATTTACTACATATTTAAGTCAGAACAGAGGAAGGTTTATCAAATGACATGAGATCAAAATATAATTTTGCTGATTGTTATTAATAAATCTTACCTGTGCTAATAAAGTCATCAGGCAGTTCATCCCCACAGTACCTACAGAGAACAAAACAGAGAATACTTCAATAAGAAATTTGTGATATATAAACTATTTATCTAAATGTTTCCAAACATATCTTCTAATTAATTATTTCAGCTACTTTACTGTGATTCCATTGCAGACTCAACTGTGAGCATTCACCTTGTCTCCATAGAAACGCTATGGCAAAAGAAAGGTTGCTATGAACAATGCCAAGAGCAGGAGAGAAAGGTACAAAGCTCCTCTGCATTGTGCTGTTAAGTAAGTGAAGTCTTTTCTTAAAAATGGTTTCGCGTGGCATTTTTAATATAGAACTCATCAATCAAAAATAATACCTGACCTTACTGAAGTTCTTGTGGATTAATGCAGTCAAATCTTTACAGCATGTAATGTGAAGCCTTCTCAGAAGCAGTATTGGCTAGTATAAGCCATTAATGAAACAAATAGGGGGAACAAACTCATTATTATAACCACCATTGGATTCTACAAACCATTGCGGATATCATTTAGATTGTGAAAACAAGGAAGTTTATGAAAAGGTTCAATTCCTGTAAATGAAGCAAGAGTTAGAGTTATTGAGCTGTTGAGAGATTCATTGATTCCATACCTTCCAACAAAACCTGAGACATCATCATAGCTATCATAGATTTCCAGATAATCGCTGAGGCAATCTGTGTCATCCTCTACATCAAAGTCAAGGAAGTGCAATTGGACCTTCTGGCCGTAGCGCAGGCGGATGTGCCAATAGCAGATCTGTTCATCAGGATACTCTTCTGGATAACTAGGTGACTGCAAAACCTTCTCTTGGTCTGTATGCACACCCCCACACTCTTTTGCTGTATTGAAAGAGGTAATATGTAAGTAAAAAAAAAAATCATATTCCAGACTGACATAAAAACAGGGAAAAGTACATTTCATTCATGCTACATTTGAGGTACTGTGTATTACTGTGCACATCATTGATAAAACATATTTTATCAAATTGCAATGTAAGTGAATCATAATATTAGGAGCTATCATTTATGCATGTTAAGACACATCATGAAAAAGAGTGTCTATTTCCTGTTACTTTTTTTTCAGTAAGCTCATTATTATTGGCTCAGTGAGGGGGGAATACAGTAAAGATAAACTAAATCCTGAAGTAATTTCACTTTATAATGAAGTGGCACATTGCTGTTGGCTGATTTATTTAAACTAAGTTCATTCATTATCTGTAAGCACTTATCCAGTTCAGGGTGGCGGTCGGGGTCGGGGGCCCTTGCGTTCTGATCCTCGGTTACTGAAACTGGCTTTTGGAACATGGAACGTAACCTCTCTGGTGGGAAATGAGCCTGAGCTGGTGCGGGAGGTTGAGAGGTACCGGCTAGATATAGTTGGAACCAATCTCCTTGAGGGCTCGGGGAGGGCCCCGGGGGTGGATGAGGTTCACCCCGGGTTCCTCAAGGCACTGGATGTTGTGGGGCTGTCCTGGTTGACACGTCTTTGCAACATCGCGTGGACATCGGGAGCAGTGCCTCTGGACTGGCAGACTGGGGTGGTGGTTCCCCTTTTTAAAAAGGGGGATCGGAGGGTGTGTTCCAACTATAGGGGGATCACACTCCTCAGCCTCCCCGGTAAGGTCTATGCGGGGGGTACTGGAGAAGAGAGTCCGACTGATAGTTGAACCTCGGATCCAGGAGGAACAATGCGGATTCCGCCCCGGTCGTGGAACACAGGACCAGCTCTTTACCCTCGCTAGGATCCTGGAGGGTGCATGGGAGTTTGCTCAACCAGTCTACATGTGTTTTGTGGATCTGGAGAAGTCATTTGACCGTGTCCCTCGGGGTATTCTGTGGGGGGTGCTCAGGGAGTATGGGGTACTGGGCTCTTTGTTACGAGCTATCCAGTCCCTGTACAAACAGAGCAGGAGTCTGGTTCGTATGGCTGGCAGTAAGTCCGACTGGTTTCCAGTAGTGCACCGACACTTGAATGCAGTCCCACTAAGCCTTGAAAGAGCCATTCAATTTTTTTTGAATGCAGGATGTTTATTTTTTTATTGATTCCAAGACTCATAGTACAAATATACAAATAAGTGTAGAATTTTCCAAAAGATTGCATTGCATTGTATATTGTTGTGCTTATTGGGGTTTAACTGGTAAATCATCTGTTGCACTGAATTTCATTGTTCAGTCATGGTATGATTTAACGGTTATAGTTTTTTCATGTGTTCTTAGTCTCAGCTGTAGGAGTCTTAGTGTAAACTTCAAATTAACTTGCCCTCATTGTTGGCAAATGTATCAATTTTATGGCGCTGTGAAAACAGAGAATCATCTGTATGATTCAATATATCAAGCAAACTTCCCAGAGCCTACAATCTCTGCAAATGGAGAGTTTTGCTAATATTAAGTCCAATAACTCTATGGAAAAAGCATATTCTGGGGAATTTGAGTGCTGTGAGATTTCATTGGCAAACAGATTGTACTTTACCCCTAAACTATCCATGAACAAATGAAATTAAATGTGAAATGTGCAATTATTTGTCAATGAAATGTGTCTTCCACATTTAACTTGCAGTAGGGGCATTGATCAAACACCCAGAGCAGTGGGGAGCCATCCCCATTGTGGAGCAGTTGTGGGTTCAGTACCTAGTTCAAGGACCCCTCAGCCATGAATTGAGGGAGGAGGACAGTGCTGTTCCTTCACTCCTACCACCACCAATTTTCCTGCCAGTCATGGGAATCTAACCAACAACATTCCAGTCCTAAGCCCTCTTCTCTATTAGGCCCCATTAGGCCACGGCTGCCCGAACAATTAGCATTAGGAACTTCCTAATATAGTCTTACTCACAGTGAGGGTTGTAGCAGTACACGTCCCATCTCTCACTTTT
Organism: Hoplias malabaricus; assembly: GCF_029633855.1. Taxonomy (NCBI): domain Eukaryota; kingdom Metazoa; phylum Chordata; class Actinopteri; order Characiformes; family Erythrinidae; genus Hoplias; species Hoplias malabaricus. The sequence goes on along the minus strand of NC_089811.1, from coordinate 30,904,130 downwards.
ATTTAGCCGATAGCCATAATCAACAATCCCAATCTTGCCAAAGCCGCAGTTGGTCCCAGGTTTGACAATGGGGTATCCCACACGGCCTTTGTCAAACCATCCAGCTGCACACACATGGAATCCTTTGGGAAATAGAGAAATGTTATTTTCTTGTGTCACAAAGAATTATTTTTTAAATAATATTAGAACAGTCCTGTAATTAATCCTTGTCCTTTAATTTGTAAATAACTTAATTACTGGATAAACCTAATTTTTCAACGTCATCTGTTCCTAATACACTTTGTAGTCTGCCAGAAAATAACTTGCTGCTTGAGGAAATTGGTAATTATGGGAAATCCGCAGTGTGATTGTTTCAGGGCTATGAGGAATAAAGACCTACAGTGTTCTAGAGCATGTTGGTACAATTTTAGGTTTAAAACAGGAAAGAAGGGAGGCAGACCTCCCTGGATGTGTATAAACCACTTCTAATCACAAACAATCAGCAGCCCAAAGGCTGAGCCTGTGTACAATCAAAGTAAACCAGAAAAGGGAAAAGATCAAATTTCCATGCTTTATCTTCATGCTACACCAACACAGAATCAAACGTTATTTTTATCAAGTATACAAAGCAAAAGTTTGTGTTGGAACATAATCTTATATCTGAACAATATCTGAGCAAAGCCAAATTGGCAACAGATACCTATTTGTCTGGCAGCCTCCAGCTGGTCATAAGTGGCCAGTGATCCCCCCTCAAACTTGCAAACGGCCTTGGCTTCCTTATATGTCAGCTGATATCTCCCTTTGCGAGATTCCCGATGGTAAACTCCAGCCGCCTGCTCTGTAAAACAGAAACATAGGACAATCAGCTTAAAGTACAAGTCACATAAGGTCCACAAGTGGACCTCTCAGGGTCTGATCAGAGTCTCCAATATTAGAAGCTTAATAATCTATATATAAAATCTATACTTCCATAAAAATCTATTAAAATTAACTAAACTAGATAGTGCAGCTATTTAGTCTATCTTAACCCAGATGGTTATTTAACTAACAAACGTAACTTCTTAGGAAGAGGAAATAATTTTATATTTAACATGTTATCTCCATTGTTGTTGCTGGCTGAAAGAACAACACCAAAACCAGAAAAATGAATCTACAGAGGTTTAACAAGCTCTGGTAGAATAGTTAATACCTGTCCAGTGGCATGCATGAAAAGCCAAAAACACTGCATGGGAGAGCTGTCCCGAATGCTTAATAAACAACAGCTTGTGAACCTGATAGATAAACCAACTGAGTGGAATGTTCCACATGTCCAAGTTGGCATCTGTCAAAGTAACTATGGCTTTTGGAACAGGGAGCTGATTTTTGACTTATTTTAACAGCACGCATGCATGAACTTCTAGAAGCTTATTGCTAATAAGCTTTAATTGCTGCTCTCATCAAGGTGCCTGAGGACAAAAAAAAACAACCTCAAGTGCTCCCACCTTAGTTACCACAAATCAGGTCCTGTGAAGAGGCGCTTATTTGTTTATGCGTTCTGAGTGTACTGTAGTGGGAAAGATTAAGACAACATCTTTTTTTTCAGCTCATTGTTAAAATACATATCCATTCCATCTTCAAATGACTTCAAATGACCATGGCTTTATACAAAGAAACAGCTGCATGAATTTAACAGGATAAGGATCACTAAAGATTTTGTATAGTGTTGCATCATCAGATTTCTTGCCAAAAGAAGCAAATAAAAAGATAGCATTCATTTATCATGTTTTTTCCCTTAGAACATACAGATTTACTCACATCATGACGTAGAACAGTAATGAATGATTCAGTTATTCTGTGGTAAAGAAAACACTGAATCTCTGTAATGTGAATAAAACATTGTGGTGTCTTGCGACATACTGAAGTAATTGCGACATACCAAAATGTACCAGGCAAGATGGACTGTCAAGCATTAAGAGAGTCATAAATGCCTATCCTCTAGAATGAGCAAGTGACCAATGTGCATACCTACACACACACACACATATACCACAAATGGTGTTTTTTTTTTTTTTTTACTTTTTTACTTTTTTGGATAATACATGTGAATATTTGGGTCTTATGAGGCAAGGCATGAAGCCCTATGGACTTAGTAACCTTAATAACATCCTTTTGAAGATTCAGATTCTCCTGTTTAGACATTATTTTAAAATATGGTTTATTACCAACTTTTCAACTCTAATCCATAATATTAATCTATAATCTTAGTTTGAATCATCAATACTCAAATCCTTCAACATTTCATGTGCTGTTTAAAAAGTTAAGAAAAGATTAACATTACCAAGCCAAATAGAGTTGTGAAGTATTCCATTCTTGTATCCCCAAGCTTGAGTCTGCTTCAGGACTACTCCTAATGCAAAGACAGTGGCTAGAATGTGCAATGCTATCATCCCCAGTCGAGTACAAGAGCATCAGTGACAGCAGATTCCTTCTAGGTCTTGCAAAGGACTACTCAGAACATGTGTAGGCTAGCTTTAAGTAGTAGCTACAGTGGTTACAGACGCCTACTCTGGCCAAGAAACTCTGGTGGGAGGAGACTTCTCTTTTCCTAAAATTCTCCAGGCCCCCTGCCCACTTCAAACTGACAAGTCCTTTAATCTTTCTGTCTTTGTAGAAATTTAAAACACTTCACCCAAACTCACTGTTCCTATGATTTTGGTAATGACACAAAGAACCCAGTTGGAAACAGGGCTTTTCTTGCTTAGGTTTCATTAATCCATTAATGTTCATATATACTTAATTACAAACTCAAAAAAAAAAAAAAAAAAAAAAAAAAAAAACACTTACTCAACCAACATTGTACATGTACCACTTTTAATTGTAGATTTTATTTTATTTGATTAACCCTATAAACACTGTTTTTACTCCAGGAGTATATTAGATATTTCTACTTTAAAAAGTTGTAATTACATTATTTACAGTGTGTAATTATGCATGTTCTACCAGAAAAAAATGGATAGAGTGCAACTTAAAATATGTAATTAGACCTTAAAATAGTACTAGATAACATTTTTTTACCTCCACCTATTGTAATTAATTTTTGAAGCACTATGTTCAAATCAATGGGGAGTGTGAGGTGTTTTCCTACACTCACACAAAAGTTGCATAGTACAGTTTCTGCAGTGCTGGGCCTGGAGTAGCAAAAAACAGAGGCTCTATTCTCCCTATTACAGGTCAGTGGAACATCACAATGATGTCAAAGCTTTAATTTTAAGGTAAAAATATTATGTACTGTTCCTTTAAGACCACAGTTGCTCCTGGTAGGGTGCATTTTCACTGGAATTTTAACTTTGGAAAACAAACAGATACTGTAGTGTCTGATCGATGTAAAAAGAGTATTTTACTGATCAATTAAAGGTCCTTTAAATAATTAAATTGTTCATTTGAACACGTTATATTTCACTCAATCACAATTTTAGTATAATTTATTTATTGTACTGATTTTTAACAAAATTTAAAAAATTTTTAATTCAATCTATCTACCAAAATTTTGCCTAAAACCTGATGTCACCATTTGTCAACTTTATTCAGTTTATCATAAATCCAAGATTTTTAAGTAGTTTTAACATATTCTTTGCATATATATTCATTTTATCAGAGAATTTTTTTTGATACTTTTGATACTATTTATTTATTTTTGGTCATTATATTGAATTGTGGCCATGTATTAAGGCCAGGAATGAAACAGCTGTACAGATATTAAACATGCTATTACCATTACAAAGTCCAGACACTCCAGGCTAATTGCTTGCAGCTTTCACCAAATGTTCTAAACATCTAATTGAACCTGAATAAATGTAATGCTGAGATGTTCCTTAAAAGCCCTTAAACCACATTACGTACAATTTACACTCTGTTTCCATTACAATTTCCTGAGGAAATTCATCACTGCATATTACAAACTGGTCTATGATTCATTAGGCGATGCATGTGTCATTTGTGGTTTTTATGTACCTCTTTTTATGTACCTCTTTGCTCATAGTGTCTGGACAGGACCATCCCTCTTCTAGAGAGAGGGAAAGACACTCTAGAGATGAGTCAGAATTTTAAAGCTAATATTTAAAAACAAATTATACTCTGAACAAGCATATATTTTGTAGATTTGACTTAAACTAAATCCCCCCTTTGATGTGCCCTATAAACAATTGATGATAGTTTAATAGCCTTGGAGAGGTACGAACTGGATGTTTATATTCATACAGTGTGTGACATAAATCTAAAAGTTAATTCTGTGCAAAAGCTATTATATAAATGTTATAGTCAGTTAAACTGAATTTGGACGAGAAGGTAGACTGTATTTTTTACACTGTGAGCATTCACAGAAGACAGCTGGAAAGTGACCAAAATTATGATCAAATAGAATGAGTCTACAAAAATCTGCTATAAATCTACTAAAAAATAAATAAATATATATCTGCCTGTTTAATCTCATCCATATGAGTCTTTGCATGGATGCATAAGGACCCCTTTGTTCTCTGTGGTTTTTATAGTGTTGTCACACTATGACTTAACATCCTGCTATACTGTGTGCCAAACTGATGGTGGTGCTCTGTAAACACTGATCAAGCACAACATTAATACCATTGGGGAACATTGTGTAGGTCCCCCTTCTACCTGCAAAATAGCTCTGATTGTTAAAACATTGACTCCACAAGACCTCTGAAGGTGTCCTTTGCCATCTGACACAAAGACATTAGCAGTACTACCTTTAATCCTGTAAACGGTAAGATGGGGCCTCCCTGTATTTCTGACTTTTTTTTCCAGCACATCCCACACATGATTAAATAGACTGAGATCTGGAGAATTTGGAGGCAAAGTCAACACCTTGAACCTTTCGTTTCTTTACTTACTAAAGCTTAGTCTGAGAATAGTGGTTATGAACGAGAATAAAGAAATGAGGATGTGATGAGGCTGTGTCAATTTTAAAAATCATTTCAAAAGTCAATGTCAAAAATTATTATTCATCCACTGAATGTGCAACAAGTCCTGCTCCGAGTGACAGTCTGTGAGGAGTTTGTTGTGTTCTACCCACGTCCGCATGGGTGTCCTCCCATGGTCCAAAAACACACGTGGGTAGGTGGATTGGCGACTAAAATGTGTCTGTAGGTGTGAGTGTGAGAGTAAATATGTGAGTGTGTGTCGCCCTGTGAAGGATTGGCACCCCCTCCAGGGTGTGATTCTGCGTAGGCTCTGGACCCACCGTGACCCTGAACTGGATAAGCGGTTACGGATAATGAATGGATGGAAGGTACAACAGAACATTTATTGAAAAATACAGGATTAAATATAGTACCACATCAATCCAAAGTAACTAGTGTTGCTAAGTTATTAGTTTAGATATTTTTTAATCTTTATTTATTTTAACTGACAATATTTTAGCTATTTAATTTGGTCATATGTAACAGATTACTTAAATAATATAGCACATAGTTCATAGGTAGTAAAATAATACAGAACTCATAAAGGACTATCTTTTTAATAAAGGAATTTTTAAAGGCAATTTTAAGCTATACATTCTCTTACAAGCATGTAACTTTGAATACAATGCTATTTATAAGCTAGGCTCAAATTAAAAAGTCAAACAATTAGCAATGCAAAATATATTATTAACCTGTGGTTGGGATTTTTTTTTCCATTTTATTGCCTATGACAGGGTCATAGTGGGTCTAGAGCCTACCCGGAAACGCTGCATGCAAGGCAGGAAGACGCCATGGAGTGGGCACCTGTCACACAAAAGAAACCCATGCAGACACAGGGAGAACACACACAACTCCTCACCAAACAGTGACCCTGAGCAGGGCTCGAACCCACAACCCCAGTATTTGCCTTAAGTGAAGCATGCTAATACAAATAATTGCTAGTAAAAAAAAAAAATACCTATCTTAACTTTAATGTATGTTTTGTTCGTAATTGTCTTTTCTGTCACATGCAGTTAACTTGTTAACAATTAGTTAAGAATGTTGTATAAACCATAATGCAAATGAATGAAAGCTGCTAATTTAACAAGTTTTAAAGCTTCTGTATTTAAGGGACGTGTGTACTGAGTTGCTAAGATGAAATAGTTGTCTTATTTATTTAACTGTTAAATATATTAGCATTTTGGATTTATTTTGGTGCGCGCATTCTTGTTTTCTAACCTAGAGAATCATGTGATGTGACACTCCAGCCCGATATCCACCTACCAACAGGGATGTGAACCATACAGTAGACTCTTTGGACTCCTCTCCTGGCTCCGGGATAAGTATAGCAAAATTGTTGTGTACTATGTTGAACACAGAGTTTTTGGGAATGTCTTGTCCTCTCTTTAAGAGATGGACTTGTCCCAAGCTGCCTAGGTCTCTCTGGGAACATAGAGTGTGTCCTGTTCAAGAACTGGTTGATTTTACCCAGTCAGGGAGGTAGAATAAACAGCAAACAGGTAAATATAAGGTTACTTTGAAGGACCCATTCTTTTTTTGCTTGTATTAAAGTGAAAGATATAACTTTTAAAAAAAGAAAATATATAAAATAAACAAAACAACAAATAAAATAAGACTTTTTACTCTGAAATTTAGGGCTGCTTGAGTCTTCTCTTGGAAAGAATAAAAAAAGCATAGGGAAGGCCAAATTTATCACAGGGCAGAACTAACATGTTTGTGTCTTGTGTAATTTATTTCCCCTTTCTTCTTTCTTCATGCATTGTGCACATTTAGATACTTTTTCCTAAATGTGCATTCATACAAATAAATATATGCATCTATGTATCTACCTACCTACATGGGGTTGCCCTATCTATGAAAACATGGGACTGAGTACAACACAACATAGCAGGTGTGTGGCTTAATTCACTGCTCCCAATTGTCCTACTAAGGCTGTAGATAGAAATAAGTGGTTTGTTATATTGTTTAAAATGTCTTGTGTTCCAGACAGGGAATCTGTGAATACACACACACACACCTTAGCCTATATAAGTTCTGCAATCACTTTTGGAATTTGCCTCTCGCATTTAGAGGGTTTAGATGTTTTTACTTTTATAAAAAAGAAAGTATTTGTGTCCAGCAGGGGGCGTCTTATAACCACGTTTCTTTTGGTGATAAAAATAAATATGGCTCCTAAAATATTTTCTGTTCTATAAAAATCTCCAAGTACAGCTCAGATTTTCCTAACCCCTTACAATCTAAGACTAAACGTAGCTGGTTGGTTCTACCTTTATATTTTTAAATATACATTTGTGATATAATCAGGACATAAGCATAGCATGATTAATTAATGATTAAATTTAGCAAACATTTCAGCTGTTGAATAATACCAATTAATAATTAATATGGCTTTGTTTAAGATGAAAATAATCAACCAAAATCTGAAACAGAAATTGTTTTATCCATATTTATACTTAAAACAGTAAAAAAAATGAATGAAAACAGCAAACAAGCTAAAATTAAATGATTAAGTTGGACATTTCTTTATAAGGCAGCAATTGTAGCATTAAGTCTGTTTTCTGCCCAATCACTGCTCATAACATTACTCTGCCCATGTTAAATGAAAAAGAAGAAGGCACTGCTGCAGATAATGGCACATAAACAATACACAGAGATTCCAACACTGAGGCCTAGTGCTGGGCACATATGCAAAAACTCCCATGTGTTTGCCCATCCAGGCAGAGAAACTAGGTCATAGTCTTTTTCACAAAGCATTTCCATGATAAAGAAGCCTATAATCTCCACACAGTCGCCAGGCTCTGCCCTTTTGTAAAAAAAAAACAAAAAGGGCCAGAGAATACAGCAAGGTGCTCAGCATTTCCAGCTGTAACCCTCAGTTTTATTTAAATAAAAAGAGTAAAATATATATATATAAAAAAAATCATATCAGAGATGTTAGGAGAGGGGAAGAGGGGAGAGAGAAAGTGAAGTGTGTCCAGGAGGGTTCACAAAAATACACCCCATTACAGCACAGAGGCAATGAAAGCTCTCTCTCTCACACACACACAGTATATTATATATATATATATATATATATATATATATATATATATATATATATAAACTAAGAAATATTTAATTTAGAAATTAAAAATGCAGAAATCTTAAAGATATAAAAATGCTAACAATCTTTAGGCGAATGTGGTCTGGCAAGTGATACATTTCATAAAAGACCCATTAGAGAATAGATCAAAAGCACAAGTACAACACATGACTGAAACGAGAGGATCTGGAAACAGCAAGAGATTCGCTCATGGGTTTAGTCAGGAGAGTAGGGGAATGCGCTTTAATGGCATGTAATGTTGAGGGGTGTAAACCGCACTGATTGTTGAAAGATTCTCAGCAACCTAGTCACTAATAGCTTTTATTACCTGAGCCTGTAAAACTAATTCAGTCTGTAGGCAAATCCAAGCATAGCCCTGTGGAACATGTGGAGAGTGAATTTATCTTACCTTCATGTAACTATCACTATATATTAACTAATTGTTTCCTCAAGGCTTGGAAATAAAATCTGGAGTTTACACTATTCTCTGGTTCTGTAAGTGAAAAACAAATTGGTTTGGATCGAGAAACACTAATATTCCAGCCGAACAGAAAGCATCTGTGCTTGTAACGGAGCTCTTGTCCGTTCCATGCCGAGAGCATTTGTAAGAGGTTAACCAGGAGCAAGTACGGACAATCGACATGGTTTTAAAGATTCTTTTTATTCAACTCCGTGACAGCGGCGGCGCGGGTCAATCACGCGATTCAGAACTCTGAAAAATAAACTGCCATAATTGTCTCGCACCACTCAGGGTGGCCAACAGATGTTATAGATGATTTCTACATTTTATAATCATTATTTATTTATATTTTACTGAAATAACTGTTTCAAAGTGTGTGAAATAAATTTTGACGCTATTCCTTCCAGCGTACCAGCCTGCTGTAAACCAAAGGGCCTGAACACAGCGGGTTGAAGGGTCATGTAGTCCAGAGTTCGCGCCAATGCTCGGATGGTACCATTTTCCACAATAAGGGGGGGGGGGGGGGTGTCTTGGTTTCCTGTTTGTATGTTCTAGCATGAATGTTTTAATAAGAGTTTATATGTTAAATTGTTAATGGATTAAATAATAGAAATGGTTCAAATTAATTAAAATGCAAGGTTATGTTTAGACCGCACAACTTTCAAACTTACCTGTATTTCTGCTAACAAACCCTCCTGATTTGCCCGGACTGACAGCACTTTGAGGCACAGAGTATCATTATCCTACATTTAAGCAAAACAAAATACTGAAAGTTTTGCAACACTTTTAATACACTTCAAAACTGAGTAGTATATTGCACATTTACTTCTTCCACAGTCATTTCTGGCATTGAGAGCAGGCAAACTACAAGGGTTTAGTGGTTTATGGCATGGTATTGGAAAATCTCCACCCAATCCGTTTTAACCAATCCCTTTCATCCCCACCTGTTGGCTGGAAACTAGTTATGTTCCTTCGGCCTCAATAGCAGCGCTGCCTCCAGAACCATTTTAGTGATAGTGCATATAGTGATCTTGGCCTGTGTTGTTCCTGTGTTTGCCTGGGTTTCCTCAGATTTTTTCTACTATACAAACATATGTTTGTAAGTGTATTGTCTGTGTGAAATTGTAAATGTATATGCGTGTGTGTGTGTAATGCCCGGTGATGGACTGGTGCCCTATTAAATGTGTTCCTACCTTCCATGCAGTGTATCTAAACAGGCTCTGGACACAATATGACCCTGATAGGGATGAAGAGGTTATGTAAGATAATGAAGATTCAAGATATTTAGAAATAAGTAATTAATTTAAAATAGCTTTTTATGCCCAAAGTCAAATAAAAACTGCAGATTAATTTTGGCCTTCATATGTTTTCTGAATTCAAAATACTTGTATGCAACATTATGAACCTTGGTAGTTATAAGTAGTACTATTAAGTTCTTAAAGTATCTTTCTGCGTGAGCTACTAATGCTTTAACCTGCTTTAAGATTCCCTGTCTGGAACACAAGCCTATTCCTAAGCCAACAACGTCACTCCTGTCTGAGTGATCTGGCTGTGGAAGCTAACTTTGGGCTCTCAAGCAGAAGACGTCCAACTACCCACTTCTGAGTTAACAGCAACAATGGAATACACCCAGGCTAACGAGAGCTTCATTAAGTGTTTCATTAATTTGATTCTTCCCATTGTCTATGACCATGTGCTGTGGTATAAAATAATAGAAAAAAATAGATTTTAGTGACTGCCCCGTGTGTGTTTTAGGGTCTAAAATCAATTTTTAAATAAATATATATACATACTTCCATTTTCCACATTATAAAATACCAAAGGGTGCTTATGATGTTAATATGCAAACATTCCTCTTCTTAATTTAAGGTAAAAGGACCCAAGTTGGGAAGTGGGGGATTAAAAAGAACACACCCAGTGTTTGTTAAGTTAGTCACTGAATAAGAACCTTGATGAAGTGGGCTAGCGGACGGCCTGTGGGTGGACAGAAGAAAGAATGTTTTTCTTACAATCTGTTACACAGCGGCCTGCCTCTCTGTGGAAACTGGACTAACTAGTCCAGCCAGCTCCAGCCAGATGTTAAATAAAACCCCAAAATCTGACCCCAACTCTAATGGGTTCAATGAACATTACAGAAATGTACTGTTCTCTGTAAATGTTCTACAGAGTAAACAAATATTTTCCCCATATCAAAATACATGCTTCACAGTTTTCACACTTGCATAACATTTAACCCACATGTTTTATATACATTATTTCTCTCTAAAATTATTCTTTCATTTTAGCATGGGTGAATGTACAATGCATTCACTCAGTAAATGAATAATTATAGATCACACTTTATTCCGAAACACACGTATAGATTTTCAGAAGATGCTAAAATGATCATGTGTTCTAGTGAAACTCTGATTCTAAGCTCTAGGATGGGCAGGGTTAGGATGAGTATAACCAATTGCGATTACAGTTATGATTAGGACCAGTGTAAGACTTAAGATAATAAGTGTAATATATTTTATGCATGTTTATGTAATAAAATGTAAGCATGCATGCACAGTGGGATAAACAGAGTGGTACCTAAATAAACAAAGGCTTTGTTTGAGAGGACTCCTCATCTCCTGATGACAGTTTGGTGGTTACTACTCTTAAGACTAGCCACTATGTAAGTTGATCCATTTTTTTTCCACAGTTGTTAGTCATATAATAATATGCTTATTTCCAGGCTTAAATTTTAAAACATGAGGTAAGGGAATGCAGAGAGTGGGGTGATCCAGCAAGTGCATATGAAGTGTAAAGGATCCAGAACTTACTGTTCTATAAAAATTCAAATTCAAAGTTTTTTTCATGAACATCTGACCTTAATGTTGTAGCAGTACAAAAAAACAAAAAATCTGTATCAGTTCTCACACTGGGAGAACAACCACTGCTTGGAGAAGTCCTGCCCCTACCTGAAAAGTAAAGACTCCCTGTTGTCCCACCCCTAGCTGAATTAGAGATTGTGATCAAGGGTCTGCTGCTGAGTTTGACTCTCCAGTTCACATGGTGTAGGGAAAGTGGATTAATTTTAAAAAGCGGCTCAACTCAATTATTCAGATGCCATTGAGAACAGTGCTGGATCCAGGTAAATAGGTTCAAATTAAGCATTGCTTAATTAAGAAACAGCATGAGATTTTGGTGAATCATCACTATTTTGAGGCCAATGCATGTAAATAGTAGAAAGCTCAAAACACATTTATTAATACACATCATGAATTTTATGTAACTATTTTTAAAATTTGCACAGAAGGCAGCAGTAAGTAATGTTTAAATTAATCTTTTAAAATCACAATGCTACCTGGCCTCACTACTGAAAGGAGTGGATATAAAATCATGCTGCTGACCTGAACGATGAAAATATTCACAAATGATGATGAATAAAATGTTAGCTAATTTATAAAAAAAAATCATATGAAAAACTGTATAAACACAATTTCACAAGCTCCCTTTGAAAGCATACCACCCTGCCCACAGACACTATTAAAGACACATCACACCATTAAAACTGTTACATCATTTTATATCTTGCTGTCACACACCCTGAATCATTTCCCGCTATTTATTTCCGACGCCTACACACAATAGGGTCCAAACATTTACTAACTCCACACGCTCTATAAACTTCCCAGTCACTGCAAGCCTAAAGCTCCTTACATTGCAGACATTAAGACAGCCTAAATAAGGTGGATGTGCTTTCACTGTGTAGGAATAAACCCAAAACAATCAGCTCGTTATTAATATGCCATTATATATATGCCCCACACAAACACACACACACACACACACACACACACACACACAACTGTGCAGAAGTCTTAGGCACCTAAGATAATTATATATATTTAAACTAATGCCTTCTCAGTAAGCCTGGTGCTTGTAAAAGTTACTTATATAATCACAGTAAACACAAAATATATATATATATATAGTTTGAGGAACAATGTTTTGTTCAGATTCTCCTTGATTTGCATGAATTTATTAAATCAACAGCACACATTATTTAAAATCATTATTTATTAACTGGTAAAACTAAGTACTAGATGATAACCTCAAATAATATTGACCACGAGGTGAGATTTGGAAAAAGTTAAACCAACACATTCACACACAGAGTATCACACTCACTGGAATAATGTTATTTGGTTTTATTCTAATGTTGGGTGTTATTTGTTGTTTGTTTTTAGAAAATAAACACTTGCTGCTCAGATAAATAGCTTTTTAAATCTCAATCTCTGGTGCTTAAAACTTTTGCACAGTACTGTATATGCGCGCACGCACACACGCACACTAAAAAACCTACAGTATAAACTCAGAATCAATTCTTTGCATATTTGGTCTTCAGTGGGATGGCTGTGGGAAATGGACCTACCGACCTAAAGTGGCTCTGATTTAAGCCTTCCCAATGTAATAAAATACTCTCTGGTGATAATCACGGTGATATTAAATCCACTTGGAAACATACACTTGGAGTCCTACAAATGTAAAAATATTCAAATGAGAGACAGGTAAAAGCTCAAAATATTGAACAGTCTTTTTTTTCCACTTTATGAATCTGTATCTAATATACATTGTGCAAAAAAATTGGTAAGATAATTATTGCTCTGTTAGTACCAAATATATCACCAAAATACAGAATATTCTTGTATAAATTTGTACACTTTGAGACTGACTGCTATACAGGTGGTAAAATGATTTCCTTCAGTTTAAGATGCAAATTTAGAACATTGTGAAAGGCACTCCTGTTTTAACAAAATACACATAATCAGTACCTCATTTGCTATACAGTGTAATATATGCTGCATTCATTTTAACATTGAAATTGTTAGTATTGTAAAAAAAATGTTGAATTGGCAAATTCAGTCAAGTTGTCCACTCAAGACAGGGTCAGGTCCATTACTTGTCATTTGCCACATAGACCGTTTTTAAAGGAACTATTTGACCTCATTAAGCAAGCCCTCCTTAACAAAAAAAATTAAATGAGCAGAGGTGGTCCAGCACAATATAAAACTATAGTTCATTCCTTAGTCCTCATGAAAGTTCTCAAAAGTTCATGTCCTAATTGTGAAACAGAGAGAGGAAAAAAAAAGGAACAGTCTCTAACGGCAATAAAACTGTATGTTGAAGTCTATCACCAAGTTATAAGAACAGGTTACGTCTGTTCTTCACCACAAAGTTGTAAACATTGCCTACTGGACCGGTCCTGCCGTGTCCCTGACCCCAAGCAGCAGGAAGGGATCAGTGGAATCCTCCATTGTATGACTTGCTGTGCATTTGGAAAACCGTCTCCACTGGGTGAGTGGAGATGGGCTGCTTGTAGAGAGGGTTGGAGGCCTGGGAGGAAGAGAGGAAAGGGCAGAGAAAAAAGAAAGAGGGGGGGAACTAGGTCAGATGGGTTCATTGAAATGCACATGGCTGTACAGACCAACCAGAGGCTTTGAACCAAAGCCTTGAAATGACTACCATAACCGATTTGTTCTCCCAGCTGACTGCAGTGATCCAAAGAAAGCCTATAGTTGCAGACTGTAGTGTTTTGCCCATTCTGGTCTTTAGTTTACAACTTCTGACAGATACAAATATTGGTAACATGTGCCCTTACCATCTCATAGCGTGCACGTGACCGTGCACTTTGGAAGCGGGCAAATTCCCGCCGGTCATGGATGGTGATGACTAGCTTCCAGATGGCCAGCAACACGATGCCCACCAGCAAGATACTGCCCACCACTGCCAGCAGCACTGTCATGGCATCAGGGGCAGTAGCACACTCTGAAAAAATGTGTTTATATGTAAGTTAAACATTAATTTATATATTCTTTTTAATATTTTTTTGACCCCTAAACTGTGTCTGCTTACAAATTCAGCTATGGTTTTCATGATGAAAAGCAGCTCTGTACTGTGTTGTTTTGTATTTTCCCGTATTTCTTAGTCATTTCATTGGCTAATTATCATTCCTGTCTTGATCTGAATCAGGTGTAGCCCTAGGGACTATGAAATGGGAATAGCTACAAGGGAAAACATAACACGGTGCAGTGCAAAGGATTCATGAGACTGGAGGGAAACAAAATGTTTTAAAGACTGCATAGTAAAAGCTCAAAATGTGTATAAACTAAAATGTTAAATCCAGATAGTTTTTGGATCATCTGTCCTTTTTTTCACAACACTTGCCATAATGGGATTATTACCATTGTTTATATATATATAAAGACTGCAAAGGGCACACTGACCTGGCTCCTGCAGGGCTGTAAGGACAGATTGACCACTGGCATGTTCTGAATAGGTGAACTTCATCACACAATCGTTCTCTGTCTTATAGAGGCATAACACAGTGCTGGGGTCATCTGTGTCTGAGAGAGAGAAGGAAGCAGGGGTGTTAGCGTACAAGAGGGAAAGAGAGAGGGCAGTCTTCTCCTATAAAAGAGCAGGCCAAACCTGCTTGAGCCACAAGAATAACTCACAGTCCAATCAAATCCTATTATATAAAAAACTAATTCAGTGAAATCATCTTTGGACAACAGCTTGCATTCCATTCTGAAGAGACTGATGTATCACAGTTAGAAGTAAACATGTTATTTTCCCTGAATATTGAATATTAAGAAAAGTCTTAAGGACTGAGAGGTCACTGTCACTACCATCCATTGTGCTTGAATTTTCTGGAAAGTGTAAACTGCATGTGGAGTCCATTAGAGAAGAAATGTCTGAAAGAGCACCAAAATGTTGTGAAACAGCGGCTCCCCAATGCATTCCTGTAAGACTACAGACCAAGAAGACACGAAGAGTTTAAAAACAGATTCAAGAGTGCCTTGAATCTTTAACTACAGGGTCACAATCCTGCATAAAAGCATCAGAGTGCCCCAGAGGAATGACTTATTCATGCATTCCTAGACTTGATGTAAAATATTTCCATCTAATAAAGCCTGGAGAAAAAAGAGGAAAAAAAACATCTGCTCAAACATCCTGTCCTCAATTATAATCAATAAATGATTCTAAAAGAAATGAATTAAAAGAATGAGAGAGAAAAAAAAATACACACACACACATACATTATTACATTATATATATATATATATATTTGTTTTTTAATTTTTTTTCCTACTCTTTAAATTTTGGGAAACGTCCAGTATAAGTAAAATAGACCAATAGAAATATATTTCTTCTTAGACGCTTCTTTCATTAAGATTAAAAGTTAAGAGGGTTGGAAAGTAAAAATGACCCCTTTGTAAATACATTTTCTGAAAAGCACAACATGGTAAGTTATGAATTGTTAAAAGTTACCATTTCAAGTCCTCACAGTAGCTGTACTTGCTTATTATGGGATTAAGAATAATATCAGGTGTCTGTGTAGATACAGCCAGAAAACTGTATTCAGATGGGCTGATCTGAGTGAAAAAGTGGTGGTTTTACAGGTTTAGTGTATTATTACAGGCTGCCAGAAAATAACAGACAGAGCCAATGAAGACGTTCTAAACATTACATTTCTCTCTGCTGTAATAGATATGTAGAACAAGTGAAGCTTTGCTACAAATACATTGTTTTGAAGAGTGAATTGGAAATGAATCTGAGGACCTTTGACTCCTTCCTGCCTCCTGAACTGGAAATCAGCTATATCCATAAAATAACACAACAGAACAAAAAAACTACACAGGCTCAAAGCTATAAAGATGTAAATTCTGAAGCTATTGAAACTTGATCAATGGCTACAATCAATCAGTGAAGCACAGTGGCAGCAGTGCATGAGAGTTCATTCTTGCCTTAGGAAATAGTAATAATAAGTGGTAAGATTAAAGATGAATGACACATTCATTTTATTCAATATAATAAGTACTTTGGGAAGAGCAAAATCTGATTTTATTAATAATTATCTGAAAAATATGTTGCTGTATTTTCCTAGTGAATGTATTTATTTTATTTTTTTGCTGTGGCCTAGCTTCAAATTTTAAACACGTCTGCTTGCTATGCCAGCAACATTTTATTAAAACTAAACAGAACATTTTCATAGCATCAGTATGATCATAGACTGCAAATATCCAGTAATAAACAAGCTTCATCCCTAAAGTTTGCTTGCTGGAAACACCAAAGTCAAGTAGATAACAGTAACCAAAATTTGCATCAGCTCACTAGGACTTGCCCTGGGACATGATCCCAAATGTTCATGTGTCTCTGTCAGCATTTTTCCATTCTTTGATTTCCAAGGACTCAAATTTGCAGGGTAGCAACTTGAGGTTAAAAGAAAGACTTGACATTTACTCATAATAATAACCTTCAGCAGAACAGTGTATACAAAGGCTCTATCCTCTGTATATACTCACTGAGTGTTTCCGTGACAATGATCTCATCCTTGCACATGCGTTGACAAGTGTGGTTATCTGCAAATTTCCCAGTGCTGAAGAGACGGCACTCGATACACTCCCTGCAAAAAGATGTTCATCATCATAATCATCTACATGGCCTGCATGAGGAGCAGAGATTAAAACCAAGCCCTTAAAAGAGACTGATGACTCCAGTCAGTGTCCCTGAACACTGAGAAGAAGCAAAATGGAGCCAGTGACGTTGCAAAATGCCGACTGTAAATTTAGGCTCAGTTTACTCATTGTATATTCACGTGTTGTTGTTGTTTTTTGGACTGAACACGACTCCAGCTTTCGCTGGAAATTTTTTCGCCTACCATCGGCCCAAGGAGCATTAAAACCTCTTCAAAACACCTCAGGGTAAAGTTACGAGCTGCTGTGAGTCTGATAAAAATAAATGTGAAAGCTGATGTTACAAGCTGCAGGTTTGTGCTGGATTTGTATGAGATCTGCATTTTGTAGTGAATAACATGACTCTCTGGCCAATCAGCCTTCTGTAGGGTTTACACGTCACCATTTAGTACCTACTCAGTATGGTTGGAACATAGCTGAGCAGAGTCATGTAAGTTCCATGCAGTGGAAAACCACCATAACTGTACTGAAAAGGGACATGGCTTTTCAGACAGGGTAAGAAAAGTGTTGTGGTGTTTGATCCTTGTGGTATTTTGACCAAAGCATGTCACATATTTCATTTACATGCAAGAGAACTGTATTAACTTGCATAAAAGTTATATTATAGAAAGCACTGTACCTCTTTGTACCACAGGCGTCAGGGCAGGTGGGGCACTTTTCACAAGTGTCCCCAAAAGCCCCAGGCTCAGTGCACTGACAATGGCCACACACACAGCTGCCACGTCCACTGCAAATCCGCCCGTCCTCTGACACACATGGAGCCGTCTCTGTGGAGCAGTTACAGTTATCTCCAATGTATCCAGCATGACATTTACACTCTCCACAGTGGCAATCACCATGACCTAGAGAGAGAGAGAGAGAGAGAGAGAGAGAGAGAGAGATTTCAAGTTAAATAGTCATACGGCACTTTTACGGAACTTTTACAATGCCGTTCATCATATGGTGGTGACTTAGAGGTAGTCCCTATATTATCTACATATTCTCAATTACTTGTACTCTAGTTCCGGACACTTCTTTTGAACTTCCTTTTCAAAGTGGATTATCTTTGCTCTAATACTCAGAAAAACCTCCAAAAATTGTTAACTTCATTTTGGTAATTGTAAATTGAAAAGAATAAAGGATGGTCTCTAATTTTACACAGTACTCTACATATGACTAAAAGTTACAGACAGTGAAGTCAGTGTATTTGCCACAACAAAAGCTTGTGTTTGTACATTTGAACACTGTCATAAAAGACACCATCTACTTGTTCTACAATCTTTAGGCAGAAAAAAGGCTCTGTTCAAAGAAAATCGACCTGTCCAGATTCCAGAAGTGGACAGAACTGGAGAAATTACACTTGGAAATCAGTTAATTCAGAAATGTTGTTCACTCTCTCTCTCTTTCTCCGAGTGTGTGTGTATAACTAAGCATGTCCACACGGAGCAGGGTGCTGATGAATGAAGCATATTGACACAAACTTGATGGATGCCCAAGGTCATTAAAAGCAGATGAGATGGCCAATAGTACAGCGTTGATAATCACTATTCAAACACACATTAGTCCTGAGGCTTCTACAGACAAATCCAATAGTGCTAAGCTGTTCTGAAACAAGAACTGCTTTCATGGTCCAGCTGACAGCTGCAATTCAAAAGAAAAAAAAAAAAAAAAAGCACAGGAGCATAGACCCATAAGCTCTACATAGCTGCAATGCAACAGCAAAAAGCAACTAAATACAAATCTCTACTCTAACACGTTTTTTTTCCTGTAGCTATCAATGGCCAAAAATATAGTCACTTGTTAAATGGAGATAAGCAGTTAAAGCACCCCACTCTAAACAATATCTAATGCAGATCACACATTAATAAAAATAAGCACCCTATGCTTGTTTCCCAATTACCACAATTAACCCCCTGCTGGACAAACCATCCCAATGTATATTCTATCAACAGTATTCAGAATACCTTTATACTGTATATGATATCTCCCTGTGGGAAAGCCAAATCAACAAATGGTTTTTGGACTTCAGATTGCTGGGTACACTTTGGATTATGTGGTTATAACAATGACAGTGGACTACAAACACTGGGCCTCATTCATGAAACATTCGTAAAAAAAACTTGTGCAAACTGTGTGCAATTGCGAGGAAATGGATATTCCCGAAAACTTTCCAGCAGATTCATGAATGATGTGTAAACACCAGATTTATTTAGAAGAACCTGTGTGTTAGTGAATGTTAGCACGTTTCTTTGCAATTAAGATATCATTACCATAATCACTACCCATGAATTTCAAATGACCGCCTTTTAAGGAAGTGCTCAGACTCAGAAACTGCAGCAAAAAACCTTAAAAATCTCAACAGAAAAGCAAAAGAAAACAGTGGAAATCAAAGTGCATTCAAATCGGAACTTTTTATATTTTCATTCTATGTATATTATTTGATCACTTATGTGAAAGTTTATTGAGGTATTAGATGGAAATTGCCATCAAAAAGCTGAGTTAAACAGTACTGTGCAAGAATTTTCAGCACCTGAGAAAATTAGATTTAAGAAGCTGTTATCTGAGCAGTACAAGATTATGTGCTCAAATAAAAATAAAAACAAATAACATTATTACAGTAAGTAGTCATATTCTATGTGTAAATGTATTGGTTTGACCTTCAACATCTCTCCTTGTGGCAGTGCAGTTTTATTAAGTTGTCATAATTCTTCAAGGTAAACAAGTGGACTGTTGATTTCCCAAATCCATACGACCAAGAATAACATCAAGAAACAAAATTTTTCCAGCACATTTGCCCATAACACATACTTTTAGAAAAGAATATCCTACTTTGTATATTTAATTATATATAACCGTATACAAGCACCACACTTATTTAGAAGGTACATTATTGTAAATAATGATATATTAGGGGCCTAAAACATTGCCAAAATTCTGCTAAAGTTGGGCGAAGCTACATGGAAGCTAAAAGCATTTATACTTGATAGAAGCTCCTATGACTCTCTCTGGTCTCTCACAGAAGGATAAATTGTGGATTTGTCCTTGATTTGTAAGAGATCCTTTAAAACGTGTTTGTATTTTATGAAGCAAGGAGGTGCCCGGCCACAAACAGAGACGGCGCAGAGAAAACACATGAGACTCAAATGAGACTCAGAGTGTATCATTTGGGTGAGCACATCTTCACACCAGTTATAGTGCTTCAAGTATAACATAGCTTAAAATTCCTGGGATGATTCTTGGATGATTGTGGGCTTAAAATTCACGTTTTAAACGCTCCAGTGTACAACGGGCCAAGCAGACAGCTCCTGCACAGGTTCGGGTAGAGCATGGGGTTCTAAACTACAAAAGCACAAATACAAAAAGTATGGATCTTGATAATCAACTAACAACCGAGACATCACTTGGCTAATAAACCATAAACACATATCATCTCCAAATACGTTAAAGTTCTCTGCAGCAAGGCATCATCAACTATTAACACAGATTACAGGCACTAAACTCTTTTATATTGCAATGATCATGTTTGATTATTAATTAATTTATCATTTATTTATTTAGTTGTGCATTTATATTTTTTAAAATAACTTTTATTTAAAGTCAGATCATACTTTTCAGAAGCAGGTGTAATTTTTGCATTTTGAGACTACAAAGATTTTCATGAATCTGGATATTTACCAAAAAATTATTCACAAATGATTTGCGTGCAAATTTGTTCTGCTTGTGTTTCATAAATGAGTCTTATATGGGTGGAGGAATGTGTCATGATGGGGCATGACAGGTTAACAGAACACTTTTCATTGCTCTGAATTACATGTGTTAGAAACCCACAGAAAAAACTAAATTGATAGATCATGTTGTGGCATGTACACTTTACACTTGTTTCCTTATATTTGTGTGTGTGTGTGTGTGTGTGTGTGTGTGTGTGTGTGTGTGTAAGAGAGAGAGAAATAAATAAAGGGTACCAAATCTGTTCTGCTTGTGGTTCTTGAACGAGTCTAATGTGGGTGGAGGAATGTGTCACAGGGCATGAGAGGTTAACAGAACACATCTCATTGCACTGAATTACACGTGGTGGAAACCCACCGAAAAATTTGATAGATCGTGTTGTGGCATGTACACTTCACACCTGTTTCCTTATTTTTGAGAGAGAGAGAGAGAGAGAGAGAGAGAGAGAGAGATGAAGAGCGCAATATATTCAGGGTACAAAAGGTTGCAGATTTTAAAATCCTTGTTACTGAGAGAATTTACTCTGACCTTTTGAACTTTAAGTCAAATGACAAAAACACATAACACTTAACCACTGTAGCTGGAACATAAAAATGATACTAATGTAACTCTGTCGAAAGGGAAAGTCACACCATTTCTCCCAGCATTCTGTACTGAACACTGCTCGATTTAGGTCACTGAGTAATTGTGCATCATTTGCTGCTGCTGTGCCAGAAAAAAATACCAATGCAGCCAAGCCTCTGGGAAAAAGACTTGTCTAGTTTCACCACATACACAGTCTGAGCCACTGCATTCACAGCACCACTGAGCTATGGAAATTACAGCTGAGTTTAAATAATGGCTTGATTTGAGGGTGTAAAATTTCACAGTAAAAAGATGGAGTGCTGATTGCTGGTTGATTTTTAGTGGTACCTTCTCTTAGATTTAAGACACAGCTCCCTATATGTAATGTAATACAAGCAAAGTAAAATATCACCACAGCTTGGAAATATGCCCATGTTCCTTGGCAACTTTAGAAGCCAGTTTACCTAAATTATAACAAACAGTAATTATGACATACCTTCTTATTGTGTTTTTTCTACAAAGTGAATTTCATACGATAAACAATTAAACTGCTTTCTAGTCCCTGTAAGAACCAATTTACGTTTTCAAAAACGAGTTCCTCTCATGGGGACAGCCATGTTTAAAATAAGTTTAGTGCAGAGTCTTCAGTCTGCTAGGTTTCAGTATAACAGCTGTTTCATAGCATGAAGGAACAGTACTTGTAACAGAATTTGCTCCTTTAACACTGGCCAGAAAAGCTTAAAATTACAAACAAAAAACCCAAAACATGCATTGTTTTTGCTTTGTTTTTTGACTATTAAAAAGACTATGTTTGAGTATTATAGTTATGATTAGTTTTAAAATCCCAAAATGCTGAGTTATTTATTCCAGAAAGTGCTGAGTAAAAACAGACTGCAAGAAAGCAGGGCCACATTCCTTAACATTTGGCAATAAATTTAACAACCATTCAGTTTAAAGACCATGCTCAGTGTGGGCTGAAGGAAGGAAGGGCAACCATGAAAAACGTATGTCCCTTTAGGCAGGAGCTCTGGGTACCTTCAGCTGATGTGACTTTAATCTGCATAACTGCCCCCAACCCTTGACTAGCCAAGTTCGAGCATGAATTGGAAGAGGAGGATGAGCTGGGTTGGTGGTGGGGTGAGAATTCCTTTCTTGAGAATATGAGGGGAGAGGGGTGGCTTTATATCCTACATAATGAAGGAAAGGATGTGTTTTTAAGTGTGGTCCTTCTCACAATGTTTGGTTATTTCATAACACTGCTTAGGACGCTCATTCATCCATGGGAAAGGTAAACAAAGGCAAACAGCATCTAAGAGGACTGCTGTGTCATAAAATAAACCCAAACTTTGCTCTGAGAGTTATTTCTGAGGTCTGGAATGCCTACAAGGCTTTCAGATGTTTCCAGTAAGAAGTCTAAGCCTATTCCAGTTTCTGCTTTCAGTAAGAGAGATACTCTTGAGTATGCAGTTTCAGACAAGTCTCTAAAAGACAAAAGCAGTGACTTCTTGAACACCAGTTCTGTGGAATTTCACAAGAGAAGGTAATAAACAGCAGGTGGGCTTGACTTAGACTTCCACACATGAGAATTTTTTAAAATAAATACCAGCTCTTAATGAAAATTTTCTTCAAAGCAAAAAAAAAAACAAAAAAAAAAACAATCAGTACGAGGAGTATCAATATGTCCTCTGGTGGTTTTGTCATTTCCACCACTTTAATCATGTCTTTTGCTGACACAGGTCTTTAATTGTGCATACAAATTTGTACAATCTTCATAGAAAAATATTTTTGTTATTCTGGTCTGGTAAGGGGATCTTAATTAGAATTAATTAAAACAGTAACAATTCAGATTCTTTAGATTGGCTGTAGTCAAATATATAAATACAATAATGTTTAGTAGAGGCTCTAAAGGATTAACTGCCTGACCTTTTGACCAGTATAATCATTTCTGCTACAGTGATCTTCTGGCCCCTCACAGGAAGTAGATAAAGATGAAGAATGGAGCAGGAAGGGTCTGTACGCACTGCAAAGAACCATGAGCTGTGCTTCTCTGTGCTCAGACATGCTGCCTCTGGGAACAGCCAGAATGCCTGAAATGAGAAGCTTGGGATATTTTACTGCAGCACCACAGTCTCGCTCATTTTCCCCAGCCCACACTTGATAAACTGAACCCTGAGTGGTTTGCCAAACCTAAAGGGGCTGCAATTACACTAAAGCAGTGATGAGAGGTATGTGGCTGAGAACCACAACAACCATGTACTGTGTCAGGGAGTTCACCACGCACTTTCTTCTTTCATTTGTAACTTCTGCTGATGAGCAGAGTAAAAGTGCAAAGAAACTAAATACAGATCACACTTCTTCAAATCACAATGCCTTTCTTGACACTGAACTTCCACATTTGGCCAGTTTTGTCCAGACAAACAGAAAATATGTAATGGAAGGAAAAAAAAACTGAATGATTAATATATGAATCACATGAAGATATGAGTGCACAATAAATAATTTTCTTACACCTCTAAAATGACTTCTTTGGACAGCAAGTACAGTTTTAATACATCAATACTATTTTCCACAATCAAATCAACTCATGTGTAGTTCCACATTCCCTTTTATTTTAACCATATCAAGTGATTAGTTGTTTTAGGTCTCTCTCTCTCTCTCTTTATTTTTGATGGTTCAGTGCATATTTCTTTTAAAATCACTGAAAAGCAATAAAAATATTAAATAAAATATCAAAGGTTGTGTAAAAGATTGTCTGAAATTGTCTGAAAAGATTTTAAAAAAAGCCTTCAGTGTTTGCCTTCCAGGCTGACTTCAGATCTGAGCTTTTACCCTGCTGAGGCTTTGTGGCTTATCTGTTGCCCTTCTGGGGACAACATCAAATAGACTCTGTCGTGGACACACCATCAATTTACTTGTGTACAAACCCTGTCATTTCAGAGTCAAGGAATCTTGGAAGCGAACTGTGGCTGTGAAATCTCTGCCATGTCCAATGTTCCACCCATTAAGAACTTCATGGTTAGTGTCTGTTCAAGGGGCATCTTCAGTCCCCCACCACAAACACTCTAGCCATAACAGACTAAGGGACAGACTTCTTGGTGAAGCATTGTGGTTTTTCATTTTGCAATTATAAAAGATCAGTCAGCAACTTCTAAATAGAATCCGGCATCAGACACATGGATGTGTTCTTCTTTCCATCAACTCCCTACCCCAATTATTTTCGTTTCTTCAAACAGCAGTTCCTTCCTTTCCTATTCTTCTTCTTTCCATCAAACAGCAGTTCCTTCAAAATGAAGAAATTCACACTCCACTTCGTCCTCTAACTATTTAATATACATAAACACTCAAAAATTCACAAACACATAAATGGTACTTATTATTCATAAGCACAGACTAAATAGATTCAAGCTTGCAACAAATTTCACCTACACCAAGACAACAACCAGTACAAAATGTAATGTTAGGTAACATATTGATCTTCATATTTGAAACAACAAAATTAAAAGCTTTGGTTTTTGTCAAATCAGATACAAGTGCTCTAAGTGACTGTTTAGTGTCTGAGTAAATTTTTACATCTTATTGCTGCTGTATCAACACCTCATATCTATTTACTGATTTACTGTCAGTAAATTTCCATTTCGTTTACAAACTGAAAATTATTTATTATAACTAGCCAACAAACAAACAAGCAAATACACACAGCCAAAAGCACATGTAAAGAGAACTAGGGGAAAACTGTTTTTTTCTGTTCCTATTCTCCAGCTGTGTAGGTGTAAATAAACATCAGCACAGAAACTCCTGACACCTCCTACATGCATTTTCTGGAGCAGAGGGCAGGTTACAGAGCTAACACCAAGCTCCTTTTTTGTTGCTTCCTAAATCTGCAAGGTCAAACACAGCCATATTTTGATGTGACTAGAGTGAGAAATATAATTTACAAAAATACTCACCCAAGCTCGGTTATTTAGAATTCTCACCCTGCATTGATCCTATGGGGAAAGGAACTCAGTTCCACGGCAAGTTTATATAAATGATTATTTTGTAGTTTAGATTTTATATGAAATTTACATGTTGTATTCACACATTTGGTAGATGATTTTATCTTGAGCTACCTACACTTCAGTCATGTTATAGAGGTAGGCAAATTAAAAGGAACATAATATTATGTAGTTTACTTGTAAGAGTGAGCATTTAAAAATCTGAGAGGGCTATTAAATCCTAGGCTGCCAAGGGGAAGGCAGTAATGTTACTGACCCTGCAATATCAACCTGATGATTTCACAGTGTTCATCAATATTCTTTCAAATTAAAAACATTAAACCATTTTTGAAATAAAGATTCAACCAATGTATTACATTTGCTGCCTCTCTACTCATCTGTATAAAGTTAACCCAGCTTGAGGAAACACAGCATATGCATAAGCAATGTTGAATATCAATTATATGTTTATATTTCTTTTTCTGTCCCAATGCCTGATGTACCCCCCCTCAAGCACTTCCAACTCAAAACAGGTTCCCACAACTAAGTATGGACATATACAAAACTACCATAAATCTGGATTTAGAGTTGTACATTTCATCTCATTTATATTTTTGGCAGGTTACCCAAATTACCCAAATGATTCTCACATGCTTTTGTATTGGTAGCTTACTGTTATCACAAAAGCTACAAGCTAAAAATCACATGAATTGAAATTACATTTAAGGTACAGTCAATGGCACTGTGTTTCCAAAATGACTGTGTCGGATGTTATTAGCTTCATATGTGAGAAGATCAGGCTGAGAGTTATGAAAAAAAGAAATTTAATTTCCAGCCACTTTAATGCAGTTAAAATTGTACAGTTTCTTTCACCAGTTTTTAATGACACAGTATTTTATATAACAGCATATAAAAGACAATGAGTTTGATGATTATAACTCAATTTAGCACACAGCAAAAAACAAAACTGTAGATTTAGAATGCACAGGCAATCATATGAAAGCTTCATGCAAGCCTACGTCTAAATGGGTCAGCTCACCCCACCACATCCAACGAATGTTGAGAGTTTCCTGTTTTTCCAAAGCCTGGTTGAGGAAGTGCTTATGATTTCAGAATTTAGGTGCATAGAGGTCATGTTTTTGTGTATATCTGCATTAGATGTATTAGATTAGTTTGTTGAATGTAGCTGTTTCTTTGTGAAACAACAGCACAAGGAAAATTTGAGTCTCCATTTTGACTAAATTAACACACAATGTAGATTTAAGCTTAAATCAACAAATAAAAAAAATATATATAAATAAATTAAATTAAATAATAGATTTTAAAAGAAATCTCTAATGGTCCACTGAAAAGCAAAGTGTTTTAAAATAAAAATCTGACACATAGACTGAACAGAGCTTCATTTTAGTGTTTTATTAACTTTGCCAGTTGCAACAACAACTGCTTTAGGTTCAGCGCTAAAACCATTACCTCACCACATCTGTTGACCAGAGCAACCACATAAATTAAAGTAATCTAAATATAACACTGGAGCAGTGTGGAGATATTTAAAAGGGTATAAAAACTACAATCCAACGATTTGTCATTTGATCACCATCACTTGAGCAGCAGAAAATATTTTTGGCTAAACGATGTAAAAACTCTGCAAACATGCAATACCCATCTCTGTCTCCCTTAGACGAGATGATGGATGAAACATCATCTCCAAATGTTTAGATGTGAAAAAGTTTTTTTTTTTCCAAAAAATTTATAGCATGTGTTTTCTGTGGACATACGCATTATACCTTAGTTATAATAACACTGTTGAAAAACTATCAGGTGAAGTGACTGCCTAAGGTCTTCACTGCTTTAGTCCTACTTCATTCACATATAAATGTACATATATTAACTTAAAATGTAACCATATTTGAACTGAACAAATCCATATTTCAACAGTATATTCTTTTTTTCCCTTTCTTAATGTAAACCTGGAGGTCTAGAATATTTTGAGGGTAATGAGTAGTGTACTGTCAGAGAAGGGATCATGGTGCAATGTACTATTTCCTCAGTAGCTCCTAAAATGCCTGGGGCTTCCTGTAGGTCTCCCTCCAACTGTGCTGGGTTTATACAGCTGGACTTTTTATTCTGATGGAGGCAAAGAACTTGCAGTTAAGAGTTCCAGGGATCATACCAGTAACTAGAAAGATGGAACAAGTAGAAGCATTCTTGTGACAATTTAAACCTTACAAATATTACAAAGACGTAAGATGTTGATCACTAGTCAGAACACAAAAGAAAGATAGTAGACAATTAAGAACTGATTGTGTGCCAAATTCAACATGTTTTCTTAGTGTGCAACCATGGAAGGATAATTTGCTAAAATAACCCAAAATATGTGTGGGGGTGGGAATTATGTTCAGTACATTATTCAGTTAAAATCACTTCTAATTAAAAGAGGGAAAATATCCCCTTGGACATACACAGGAGAAGCATAAAACAATAAAGATTGTTAAACATAAAACATCTTTTTTCAAAAGTGTATAACAGTCAAGTCCTTAAACAGTCATTTCTGAAATGTGTGTTTAATTGTATCTAATGTAATAATACAAAAATTTCATCCAAGGAAGAACTATTAAATGCCATGGTGTCTGCAGCTGCTTGGCTTTTTACAGTTTAGCTTAACTGATTTTGTTTGGTATAAAACCACAAATAAGAGCCAAGACAGAGCAGTGTTTTTCCAAAATGTCCAAGGGGACTTTTCAGAAGTTGGGAAAATGATCCTGTGTGTAACATTTTACACCACACAGTGCACAGGCCTGCACTGCAGCTCTAAGCACATGCATAGAAGTAAACTGTCCAGTTCAATAGCCACTTTTCAACAGCAATCTATATTAAATATAGGGAAAGGGATATTAATGTAAGGCTTCCCATCTCGTTTGTCTAGTTTATCACTTGCTACTGTGAGAAATCACAGGTTTAAAAGGGAAAAATTTAATATATTTAAATGTCCTAAATTCATTACAGATGGGAACTTGCAAGCTTATTTTCACTGTAGCCTAGGAGACCAATGATCCAGTACACAGTTCACCACTACAGGCCTTGTCTGTGTTTTCTTTATCCCTAAAAGCAATGGATTACCAGCTGCTGAGGTCATGCCCAGGCTGAGGTGGATGTGGAGATGAATATAAATACCCAAAACATCACTGAAGGGCACATGGTCATTGTGTAATTTCAGAAATCGTTTAAACGCATTTCAGGCCCATTGCCAAACAATAAACGGAAACAGATTCTGGACTAATTACAGGACACACTAGGCATTCTACATACATGCTTCTCTGCCTAGTGCACCCTAGCCAGTGAGCCACCTCTTGGAGTCAACTTTGACTCCAAAAATAACTTGCCAAAGAAAACAGCTTTGAAGAGCCACCAGTCTACTGCAGGTTGTCTACAGCAGGGGACAAACTATTGAACACAACTCAAATTTCATTTTACATATGTGACTGTAATAAACACCAGTAAACAGTGCACAGAAAAATATAAGAATAAAAAAATATAAAAGTCGCTTTCTTAAGACTAGGTTAGACAGAGGAAAAACTTTTCCAGGTGCCCAAATGCCTGTGTCTTAAACCAAGCTAATATGTCTGGCAGATAAGTTTAGTATCTGATCTAAACTGATGCCTGCACAAAATTACTGAGATGTCAAAACAAAGGCACACTGAAGATTTACATGAAGATTTTGAATTTATGAGTTTGGAAAGAAAGTCACACTGATTTGTTTTCCCTGTATTATTGAGCAGTTGGGGCATTAAACTGAAAGTTGGCTATGTAAGAAGTACAGTTCAGGATTTACAGGAAGCCTCATAAAAACGCATTTGTTTAGCATACTCAAACACTAGCGCATGTAAACATATGCAGGATTACTGAATAAAGACGGGGTATCTAAAGCACGCAGGCACATGCTTGTAGGTGTTTTTTTTTCCCCAGGTGTGCATGAAATTACAACCTTCTGATGTTAGGCTGCAATTATGGTTTAAGACAAAAATTTTGCTAGTTCTGTGCACTTCACACTTGCCTACCAAACAAGCAGCCCTGCACATAATGTACAGAGAAGTATTTAAAAGTTTTATTCTGCTTATTCAAAACAGACAATCCATAATGAAATTAAAGAAGTGGTCCTTTAAAAAAAACAAAAAAAAAAAAACCCTGTCCATTTAAGTATAGATATATTTTCTGTTTCAGGTTGGGAAACAATTACCTTGAATACATTTTACAACCCCACTTCCAAAAAAAGGTGGGACGTTGGACAAAAACAAAGGCTATATTTAATTTATTTGCTGGGGTTTTTGGCTCACCCTGTATTTTGGATGAGGTGGGGGCCTATCTTTTACGCTATGCCTGGAACATGGCCGCCATATTGGATCATGGGCAAGTTTGTCCAAATGGGAATGTGGTCATGTAGCATATCAAAGAAATAAAAAGGTGTCCTGCAACTTTTGACTCACCCTGTAGTATAATGGGGAAATTAAGAAAGTTTGTTTTTAGAAATGTATCTGCCCATTTTGAATCTAATACTAGCAATATGTTGGACAAAAAAAAAAAAGTCGGGACTGGGAGTTGACTACTGTGTTGCACCACCTCTTATACAACACCTCCCGGTAAATTTTTGGGAACTGAGGGGGCCAATTGCCATAGTTCTCAAAGCAAAGTGTTTTCCCGTCCTTGCTATACGATTTAAGCTGCTCAACAGCTTGAAGTCTCTGTTATACTGTTTTTAGTTCCATAAAACACCAGTTGTGTTCAGTGGATGGCAGGTCTGGACTAGTTTAGCTCCTGGTGCTTTTTTACTAAAGGAGCCATGCTGTTGTAATCCATGCAATATGTGGATTATCCTTGTCTTATTTTGAAATAAACAAAATATTTCCCAAAACAATACATGCTCTGGGTAGCAGCATGGATGCTTCAAAACTAAACCAACTAATCTTTCAGAATTAACTATGCCTTCACAGATGTGTAAGTCACAAATGCTATGTGCATTAATGCCCCTCATGCTATCATAGATGTTGACTTTTGAACTGTCCCAGTGTAACAAGTCCCTTAGCCAGGGGGACGCAGAATCCATGATTTCCAAAATTTTCAACTGTGAATTGTCAGACCCCAGGACACTTTGTCACTTCATCTCAGTACATATTAAATGTGCTTGGGCTCAGAGAAGACTGCATTCCTGAATCCTGTTTATACATGGTTTCTTCTTTGCATTTCTGGGTTTTACCTTGGAAAGTGGTTTTGGGAAGTGTTTCTGAGCCCATGTAGTAAGTTCCACAACTGAAATGTGTCTGTTTTTAATTTAGTGCTGTCTGAGGGCCTGAAGAGCATTGCTAACTTATATTGAATTTGGGCCTTGTTACTTGTATATAGAGATTTTTCTGGAATCTCTTTAACTTTTAAATGGTATAAAATGTGCCATACATTAAAAAATCTTGTTTTTTCTACAAAGTTGAGAAATGTTAACCTTGAATTAGTGTGCATTCATCCGCATCTATATTTCTGGAAGACACAGCCTCTGTGAGATGATCTTTTTAAAACCAATCCTGTCACTGACCTATTGCCAATTACATTCTTTTCTAGAATTATGTGCTCTTTTGTTCCCTGTCCCAACTTTTTTGAATGTGTTACTGGCATCAAATTCAAAATGTATTTTTCACAAAACAATAATATTTCTCATTTTCAACACTTGAAATAGTGTCTTTGTTTTATTTTCAACTAAATAGAGTTTATATGACATGCACATTGCATTCTGTTTTTATTTACATTTTACTTAGCATCTCTACTTTTCTGGACCTGGGTTTGTATAAACAACCATTAAATCTCTCTTTCCTGTTGTTTGTTTTTCTTGTATCATTTTATAGACTTGTAGTAATCAGGTAAGAAAACAGAAGTATTTATTCAGGACACACAGTGTTAGGTTGAGGATAGATATATCACAGTGTGAGGTGGGTATGTAGATTCAGGGTCAGAAAATGATTGTCTGAATATCAGCATTGGGCAACAAATATGATTAACTAGTAAATTTAAATTAACTAGAACACAAACACAGCAGGCCTTATACTCTTATTCTCTTAGTATACAAAATGACACACTGAAGTGAGTTAAGTCCACCTGGAAAACATCAAGCCAGCTGATCCTGCTGATTCTCCAGACCATTCCTGCTGTGGCCCCTTTAAGAGCACACTGACACCCAACTTCTATCTGTGCTGCCAAACAGCCTTGGAAATGTCTGCCAGTTTGACCTCCTGACTGCTATCAACTCCTGCAGTGCAAGGCCATGCTGTTAAACAAAAACAGATCTGTTTCTGCTCAGAGGAAGTGCACAGTCTGCAGGACCCATTACAACACTAACTAAGAGAGGGAAGCAGTTCTACCAAATATTCCAAAATCCATTCATTTATATTCTATTATTACTTTATCATATTCTGGGTGACAGTGAGTCCTAAGCTACACACAGTCACTCACTCACACACAATTCTGAATAGCCAATTGATTTACCAATATGTGTTTTTGGACTATGGGGGGAAACCCACAGAGATGCAGGCAGAACACATTAACCACTGCACAGACAGTGACCAGAGGTTGAGACTGAACCAACACACCCCCGAACCCTGGAGCTATGTGATGGTGACACTACTTGTTGCACCATGGGTTCTACCTTATTATATAACAGCCAAAAACAAAACAAACATTCATCATTCAAATATGAAGCAATGTGTTCTGAACAGATGGTAAGGTAAACATTTACTGGTGCTTTGGAGTGGTTCTGGAGGCTCTGGTGAATTGGTAACAGCCAGTGGTATCATGACTAGTATAAATGGGTACAAACGTCCACCAAAAGCTCACTCTTTGCAAGATTGGCCACACTTTGTGAAATTATTGTCAAACAGTTTAAAAAATGTGAATTGTTCAACACAAGATTTCACCATCTACTGTATGCATGCATTTTACATAAAAAAGACAACTCCCATTTAAAAAGAAAGAGGCACTGATAAAATCAAATACGCAAAAAAGGGCAAAAAGCAAAAACACAAATTACAAATAATTACGGGTGTTCGCTTGGAAAGCGACAAACAAACATGGCTGCCATTATGGAATTTATGCTGCATTCTGGTGCTCATGGGATAGTTGTATACACCAGGTGGTAAACTTCACTGGTTTCGGGTGCTTGGTTAAAAATCCACTCACTGCATACAACATGTCCCCAAAAAGTGACTTATCATTAAATAACAACTAAACGCTTTTTGGGTAAAAAAAAATATGATCATAATATTTGACTTCTACCTACAGAAAACATACATAATGAGACAATTCAAATGCACATTTGACATTTGCTCCAGGAGAACAGGTAAAAGGTTGCAATATACATCACATTCCTTAAAATCGTATATTATCTAGAATCACAAGTTTACCAGTGAAAAATAAACATTTTCCTTTCCCTTACTAGTCATCTTTAATACTTTTTTAATTCCACATAAATCCTGTACAGGATGTTGCCACATTATTTAAACTGCAATTTTAAATAAATAAATAAATAAATAACAATGGGGATTTCTGGCATTATATAATGTAGCATAGATAGAATTCCTCAGGTGTGTGAAAATAGTATATGTGTCATGGTGGTCATGATTGTTGTGGCTTTCCATACCCTATCTCCCAAAATTCCAAAAAGGCCAAAATCTTGCAGAGAGTATGGCCATGTCTGATTGACAAACACTGATTGGTGAAACACCACAGAATGATTAACTTGTACAGGAGTGAACATTAGCCTGCAGCTCAGAGGCTTGGCTTTGCTTTTTATTTTGCTGCCACAAACCCAACCCTGACATGAGCAATGGTAGGGTGTGGAGTATGCTGTAACTAAAGCAAGCAAACTAGGACACAGCTGTGAAAGTCAATTAAAATCCAACCACTAACGCTAAAGATTAAAATGTACTTTGTATGTATACATAAATGTACATGGAGATATACAATGTCTAAAATCTTTTCTGTATTTTCTATAAAAAATGTTATTAGGTAAGAGTAAACAAAGCAATAAGGAAAACAGTAATTTGTTTAAAAGGCACATTCATTTAAAAGATTGTGCAAAGGAAATAAAAGTAACATTTACTCTAGAAGTTCAGCAACTTTATACTTTGGAATGCCATAAAGAATTTCTCACAGGATTACTATAAAGTCTACTAAAAACAGCCCACTGCGACACAGCTGTGTTTTACAGAGCAAACACTAGCCAATCATTTTGCAGAGAATCAGGCTTACTTGTTCTGGCCTATTGACCCACTAAGCAAATCACACAGACATATGCAGAGGAGATCCATCCACAAGAAGCAACTTTTGCAAGGAATGTCCACAGCATTCACAAAACTCCTAAAAATCCTTAAATAAAACATCAGTTCTTTTGATGGATATACTTTCAACAACTTCTCCAGTAAACACCATCCCCCCTCCACAGCTTATAAAAAAAACTTCATACACTTGCAAACAACATATTCATAATCATATTCATTCGCTAATTCATATTCTCTAACCCGTTCATCATCTTCAGGGTCACAGTGGGTCTGGAGTCTACATGGAATCATGGGGCACAAGGCAGGAAAACACAGAGTGTCAGTCCATCACATGGCATCACCATCATTTTTGCACAGCCAAATCAGATACCAACATTTGTAATAGAATCGTGGGCGGAAGCCGGATTGCCTGGAGGAACCCACACAGACACTCCTCAGACAGTGTCCCATGGTCGGGTTTGAACACACAATCCCAGAACCCTGGAGCTGTGTGACAATGACACTACTTTTGGCTCCACCACAATTTACCAAATGATTGAAATAATTCTATTTTCACTCTAAGAATTCTAAAGTTACCTCACATTGTGTAAACACTAAAATAACCCACATTAACCAGCCTCAATGGTATTAAAATGGTTGTAAAATGACTTCCAGTAATTACAACTGGAAAGCACCATAAAACTGGTTTTGCTCCTTTGTTAAAACCATGGACCATTTCATGGGTATCGTAAAGGAGGAGGATTTGTCCCTAAACTGTTTATGCCTTTCACACCACTAAGCTGGATTCACCAGAGAAAACCAAACAACAAAGCCAAAATGCACATTTAACAAGAGAGCATGGAGAACTTTCCCAGCAACAGTAGCTTTTTTTTATTTTTATTAAGTAGTTTACAGCATTTATCCTAATTAATTCCCTTTGGCAAAGAGGTGAGAATGAGCTCATTACTGTAGGAAAGTAGAATATTGCCATGGGTGAGCTGTCAGAAAAGGGATTACTTATACTGGACCTTTACTGCTTAATTAATGTTCTCTCAGTGATCAGCACTCAAAGGCCTGCCGGTAGCCCACTCACAAACAAATGCCCAGTTTGTGCTGGCCTGGCAATCCTCCTCTCTAAAGGAAAACAGAGGGCTTTATTGGTTATAGAGCAGCGATTGTGTGCGGCGCTAAACAGAATGCAACTCATTACAAAGCTCCCACTGTGGCACGGCAGGGACGGATGCTTTGGACTGGAAGGTCACACCATGCCCGCGTTTGGCATTATGGAATTCTAATAGCCAAGTTTTGTTTGCTATGGATAGAACAGCTGCCATTTGCAAAGACATAGATGAACCTTATGTCCATGTTTTCAGTCAGAAATTTAATATATTAATACACCTTTTCCCCCCAGCACTTTTTCGATGGATGGTGTAGTGGACAGCTGAAATGAGAAGAAACCAACATTTCTTCTTGTGCTAACAGGAAGTAATAATTTGGAAACTCCTTGATTTTGGCTTTAGTCTGGCTACTCAGATTACTGTGCACATTTATCTTTTGCTCCAACTGTGTGTTTTAGACATAAGCCAAGTCTGAGCATTTAAGAGAGTGCAGGCACACCTTGCTGAAACACTCAGGCTATTTGTGGTAATACAAAAGCAGCACAAGATCAATCACACGCAATAAAACTTAGTGAGTCAACTTTCATCACATTTCCCATTAAACTAATCTGAATGAATGTTTGTACTTCACAGATTTAAATACACAGAGCCTTTTTAAAATGTACGAATTCTATAAAATGCAAGTCAAATAGGCCTTGTTCAGACAGGCAGTTCAAACTGAATTTTTCAGCATAACTAATTTAATCACAACAATGTTTTTCAGATTTCTAGGTGGCTTCAACCTTAATTCAAATCAAACTAATGTCAGTTTATGTGTGTACAAAGAAAAACATTATATTTGGGTTGAATGTGCACACATTTTTGATGCATTGTTCCACTCACCTGAACACAGAATACCCTTGTGTCTGGCGCAGGAGAAGTCATCACATTCACAGAACGTGCCATAAATCTTGCCAAACTCAGACTCATAGCACCAACACTGGTTACAGCTGCACTCTCCTCGTCCACTGCACACCTGCTTTCCATCTGCCTCCCTGCAGGTACTGAGGTTCAGGCTTCCCGAATCTCCCTCCTCACACTCGCAGTGAGCTCCATGGTATCCCGCCTCACACTGACATGTTCCACAGCTGTATGTACCGCTGGAGCTGCATCTGCTACTGTTAGGCTGAGTAAAGCGAGTGCAGTTGCAGCCACAGCTGTACTTCACAGACACCTCCAGGCGGTCCTTAAAGCCCACCGGTTTTATGGAGAAACTCTTCTGCGTCCCTAAGGGAGGACAGCTACGAGCATCCACACTTATGTTGAAAGAGACCTGAAAGAGAGAGCAGTTTTATGTTTTAAATTGGAGTTGGGATGTGTCTGCAATGTTTACATATTAGTTGTTTATTTATTTATTTATTTTTATTAATTAATACACACATGCACATCTACAAGAGGCTCATGCTTCAGGGGAAATATGCAAAGCTTTTATGAGGCAAGATATAATAAATACAAACAGACACTTTTGAGACATTGAGAGTAGTGACTTACGTGAGCTGATAAAAATCCAGAAAAGCTGACTTGAAATACACTGATTACGGTACTAGATACAGGGAAGTTACTATATAGGTGCTTTTCGGAGGAAAGCTGACTGTAGCTCGTCTTATAGAAGTGGTTCTGATACCACTTCTTACCACATGCACCTAGAAGGTAGCTATACAGTACCTGATAAATGTTTGTTGAGTGTAGCTACAAAAATGTAGGCCTTAAAAATTAGTATACAGCAACATCCTTAGGCCAAGCTAAATGTTAAATTGTAAGGAGATGAACTGTGTGTAACTCAAGTTGTGTTTGTATGCATGTCCTGATCTGCCCTCACTGAGAGACATCAAGGGCAACTCACTAATTTAGAACATGCTCCAAATATAAATCACACATAAATACAGCAGGTGACAGAAACTCCACCCCGCCCTCCTGATTGGTCTGAGGATGTTTGAAAAAGAGAGCTAAGAATACTTTTGCATGTTTGGACATGACCTGCACAAAGGTCAGTACTTTAACAAAGCACATTTGAGAAGATACATTTTCAGCTTTTTAACATGATAACTGAAACTTTGTACAGAATTATGTTCAAAGAAACAAGTATAATGCAGGGGCAGTTTTGATGTCAAGCAACACTGGTGGTCTGTGCTAGAGGCTTGACAGAAATATGGTTGGTTCCACAGATTCCATTATACTACTACAGAACCTCACCTTATGAGTGAGTCAATATGGCTACTTTGAGAACAAACCACATGGGGTAAAAACCCAGAACATTAGGTCTAGCTGCCCTTTCACAGCCAGGGTCATAGGAAGAAAGAACAAGCTAAATATGCTGGTTTTTGAAGCTTTGATGCACACTTGTGATTTCTAAATCCAAAAACTTTACACAGTGGCCCAAGCAAAACACTCGGCCACGGTGGTTGTATTGGTGTTGGCTGACTTTATACCAGTCATTAAGAGTTTAAACTCTATGAACCACAGAGAACTTTCTTTGAGAATAGTCTGGTAGAGACCATACAGAGTACATAGCGATTAGCTTTAGTGAACAGACTGATATAACACAGTGTGGGACATACCATGCTAGCCCTTTAAGTTTCACTTGCATTTTCAGATGCAATGTGAAGTAAGAACAGGTATGAAATAGACTAGTTATTCTGCTAAATCTGCATAAGGGCATCCAGAATGTGTCACATTTCTCTCTTGGCATTTTGCATTAGCTGCATAATACCCATGTGCACTAAGGCCATAGCCAACATTTTATTTTTGGGAGTGGCAACTAGGAAGTATTACATCCCAGAGACATAGCTGGAGTCAGACTGACAAACACAGTCAAGTCTACTTCACTGTATATAACAAGAGAAAACCCAAATAATTTTTTTAAACA
Organism: Hoplias malabaricus; assembly: GCF_029633855.1. Classification (NCBI taxonomy): domain Eukaryota; kingdom Metazoa; phylum Chordata; class Actinopteri; order Characiformes; family Erythrinidae; genus Hoplias; species Hoplias malabaricus. The sequence continues at coordinate 30,866,590 of NC_089811.1, read as the reverse complement.
ACATATTGCACTCTCATTTTATTGCCTAGTTAAGCACAGAGCTCAACTAATCATTTTCATATCTGCAGAATAATACAATACTGCTTCCAAGAGTGGGGTCTGGTCTCTCCCAGATCCCACTGGTAGCAATGCACTGGCACAGTCACACACAAACTCAACACAAGGCAGGGCTGAGTTTGTAAAATTCTGCTTACAACCTATACTAAAAATAATAACCATTCACCAAGACTTGCAATAAGCTTACAGAAGAGCGGGAAAGGAAAAGTGACTCAAGATGCAAACTAGACAGAAGGGAAGTCAGCAATGTTCCCTTAACAACTAAATGAGCTGCAGAATTGGATTAACAAGGCATGTGAATCACGAGGACACAACATGGGTAAATTGGCAACACTGTTTTGATGATCAGGGAGGGAAAAAAATGGATGGTTAGGACGAAAGTGGGTTAGGCAGAAAGTTTAGAAAGGAGTGGACAATCAATTACATGTCGTCAGAGCTAGGATCTGTGGTATTTTGTTGTAGTGTGTACTGGGACTACATCCTTCATACTCAAAGAAATCAGAATGGTCAAAATTTAATTCCAGCCTTTCCAGTCAAGTAAAAGTTCTTTATTTCAATAAGCCTTGCACTCTGAGACAAGGTATTTGATAAGGCAATAAACTGGACATCACCGGGCGAGTTTAGAACGAGAGGAACAACCACCTCTTAATCACACCAGCTAAAAATCACATAAAAGTCATTATCTAACAAATTATTCAGCCATTAACATAATTCGAGAATAAGCAAATGCATCTTGAGAGACATTCCAGACCAATACAGAATTTGTTCAATGGGTTGTGTGTGGGACACTTTAGTATTCTCAGAGGGCTTTAATCGTGCTGTGGTGAAAAGGGCTAGTGAATATAGGCTAGTGCTTCTGTTACCAAGGCTATTGCTTTTTTCCACAGCTTCTCTGCCCAGAAAGAAATCTCCACTATTGTGCAAGGCCATTGAGATGCAGCGTCAGGCTCCTCAGAAAGTCGGCTGGAGGCCTGCAAGTGACACACAGGCTTCTGCCTATGTTGTATTCCTCTTTACAGAAAAGAGATTGGCAGAAGGGTGCAATGTGGCAAATTCCTCCAAGGAAAAGACAACAAGAGCCAAGCTTATTACACTGGCTAGACTAAATTAGGCTGCAGCATTCACTGGGCCCATTCATTCTTCTAGTTGCCTAGCCAAGCTATCTATATATTCATTCAGGTTAAATAATCCAGGGAGGGACACAGAGAACTTCACGAATTAAAGCTTTAGAATTCAGCTCCCTGCAAGGTGGCATGTACCAAGTGTTAGCTTTATTAAAGGTCCAGAAGAAGAAATGTATGTCAGATGTTTAGTTTGTAGAGGTGACTACTCAAGTCTATTTGTGGAGCTTTAGAATATTTTTTGCAAAAAATATTCCAATGTTCCACACCTAAACTCCTATGGTATTACTTGGCAGACACATGACAAAAATATAGCTCAACACTTTACAGTTTTTAACATGTTCCATTTACAGGGTGAGACAAAAAAAACATCACAGGACACATTTCTTTGATATGCTACATGACCACGTTCCCATTGGAAAATCTTGCCCTTGATGCAAAATAGCAGCTTTCAAGATGGAGACCACGTTCCAGACAAAGCCTAAAGGATAGGCCCCTCACCCATTGCTTGCTGGGATATTCAAATAAAAGGGTGTCTGTTTAATCTTTTGCTATTGTTTTCAATTCAAACTAATGGAATTCCTGGACAGAATTATACAGCACTGGCTGAGAATACAGAAAGGATGGCTCCAGCCCCAGACAGTTGATCAGGGTCATATATGTTATCTTAACTGAAAGCACAGTTCCAGAACAGATAGTACTGCTCAAAATGACCACATGGTGTGAGCCTATGGGCTAAAGGGAAAGAATATTCCTCTGCCTGAGCTGTGTGGAAAACCACAACATTGCTGGCTTCTGCTTTTTTTTTTGTACATTCTCAGGTTTTGTGTAGACATCCTGTTTGGGCTTTGTTTGGTCCTCATGGTGTATAGTTTCAAGGAAAGCAACATGTGCTTTATAACTTGAAAAGATTTTTTTTTCATATTCTGTTTTATTGAGTTCACAAATGCAGCCATATTGAAAGCTTAAATGCATCCTAAAACAACCCAAGTTTAACAAAGTGCTCCTAAGTTAACTCTTTCTCAGCAACTCAATTCCTAGCACTGTATCAGGTGTTTTCAAATGCTTATTTGGACTGATATAATCTGAGAGTAACTGCATTCTCTTTCATTTGTGATACTCTTCCACTACTGTGGCTTCTGTGTTCCACCCTACTGGTGAAACAACTTGGTTCAGAAATAAATTATAATGCTATCCTTATTACAGTGGTTCACTCGTCCTCAAAAAAGGCAAATTATAAGCCAATACTTGACAAGCATACGATATATACAAAACTCACTGTGTCTCCTATCTTTAGGTCAGCACACTTGCGGAGGCCTGAAAGGGAGTGTCCATCTTGACAAGTGGCGGTAAAAGCCAGATTTAGGTCTTCAGGGTGATCCCACACACTCAGCTCCACCTTAGACCGAATGTTCTACACACAACAACAAAACAATACAAAGATTTTAAATGGGTGCTATAAAAACATGACAGAGTTCTCATTACCATTGTATTAGCTCATGAACTAAGCTCAAATAAACTATTAGGCTGCATGATTTGGACAAAACACAATACTGCTGTATGATTTATATATTCTGGGCATGCAACACCGTCCTAATTAACTTGTGATACCAACATAATGACAGAAAATTATCAATGAGAAAACAAAAAATATAATTAAAGAAATACTGTAATATGGTTTAAAATTGACCAGGGTTCTAATTCATTCATTCGTCTGCAACCGCTTAACAAGTTCAAGGTCACAGTGGGTCTGGAGCCTACCTGAAATCACTGGCCATAAGTTAGGAACACACCCTGGATGGGACCTAGGGCTTTAATCATTTATACAATGTTCCCTCCAGATGCTCTGATTTTCTCCCACAGCCCTAAAAATATACTGTGGTTGTCCTGAGGAACAACATGTATCTCCAAAATAGTAACTTCATAGGACAAGGGAAAAACGTTCAATGGAAGTCATTGTTAAAAGTATTCTAAGCATTTCTGGAGCATTTCTATTGGTCCATTCAGCATGACAATTTAATACAATGTGCTGCTGCTGTGTTGAAATGTAGCCAACAAAAATTTTTTTAACAAAAATGGAGATACATGTTTTTGTTTAGACAGCAACAATATGTCAGTAGGTGGATCGGCTATGTGGAATTGCACACAAGTGTGAGTGATTATATGGTCATTTAATTTTCTCTGGATAAAATCAGGAGGATTTTCTATGGTGATTCAATGCAGTTTCTCACAGCTCTAAAAGCATTCCAATTACCTTCCAGTAGTAAGGATAATTCCTTACTTTCTAAATAACACATAATGGAATGTTGCACTGACCATCATAAAAACGGGATCATCGTGTCATAGCCTGACAGACTAAAGTATGATGCAGAAACACATGTAAATACACAATCCAAACTGTGAAATATTCTCTACTCAAAGTGTTAAAAATAAAATGGTAAGCCCACACCATCATATGTAATTAGACCAGCACAATCTAGCATTTTTCCAAGTTACTCTCCATTAAGCTCAGAACTTCAGTATCTCTAACCTCAGATATTCATATATTAAGCATGAAGTTTCTAGTTCACAAGGTAGCAAAAAACAAACAAACAAACAAACAAACAAACAGCTGACACATCTGGAGAGTATGAAGAGGATTCCGGATTCCACAACACTGTGATGTTCTCACCAATAAGTTTTTAAGTAACAGTGAAGTGTGACAGTGTAAAAGCACACAAATACCCCTGCCCACTTCTGTGTTCAGTAAAAAGGGCCTCATATATTGTTTATACCAAGACTTGTGTTGTCTACAAGTTAGAGCTGGATGATATGGCTGAAATGTATATCACAATATATTTCTTCATTTTGATCAATATGATATAATTCCGATATCGATATGAACCCCATAACAAGCCACATAAAATATCTGCCAAGAGCATGACATCACCATCAAACAACAACCTAATATTTTTAGAATTATGTAAAATAAACTGATGGCAGCAACCTGTAATGACCATCAGTCAGTGATAGATGCTGTAAATAATGTATATTGTATTGAAAATGTGTATATAAAAATCACATCATTGTTATTGAAACATTTATATTGCAATATACATTGATATTAAATTATTGTCCAGGCCCAATACAACATGAAAGATCACAACAGCACATGCAACCATTTTGCCCCTGTGCATCTCTCAGTAAAAAAGATGAGTTGGGGAGAGGAGGGGGGAGAGAAAAAAAAACCACCCTGAATCATGAGGTGTATTTAAAAGTTAAAAACATATTTGCAAACACTGATTCATTAACACTTACATTGTAGGCAGTGACAATCAGCTGGATAATATTTTTGGAGCTTTGATCCAATATCTCCACTGTAGTACCTGGGATCAATGCAGTGAAGTTCTAGCCAAAAAAGAAGACATTCAGAGTATTACTACTAATAATAACTAAGACTTGGATACCATGCCAAGAAAAAAAATTGCTATTTTTTAAACTGACTGTGTATCCACATGGACAGAGTCTATCTGAGGGAAAAAAAATAAGTAAATAAAAATAGAAACCACTAACAAATCTACCTTTATGCTGTTTAAAATCTTTTCTGCAATAAACTGACATGCCAGAACCTTCTGCAAAACTCAACTAATCTGTTATTTCTAGCCTCTGTGAGCTAATTAATTTAAGATACCTTGTAAAGGACATAGTGTCTTTTGGTCACGGCAAAGATCAGGAAGATGTTGTTTTCAGCCAGCTTCTCTCCCAGGAGGGCCAGTGAAGGGTAGTCCTATGCAGAGAGATATATACAAAGCCATATGTGAGTGTGTTAAAACAATTCCCTCCTCCACTTCCAAGCTCTCCACACTTCCTGTGCACTCTTCATGTCCTCCGAAATGTCTTCCTTGTTTATATTACCCATCGTAATCACTTACATTCCAAATAGTTTGAGGGACTGATTATAACAAGAGATATGATGCTGAGTTTGTTTGTAGCTGTTAGGAAGTTGAAATTGTCACAAATATAAAACATTTCTATTTTTACATTAACCTACTTAAACAAAATCAGTCATATCCAATTTTTTCCCACCCTGAAAATTATAATAAATCATTTACCATAATATTGAAATGTTTATTGCTATAAAAATCAAGCAGTGAAATCTTGTCACCAAGTTTTCTTTTACCAGTTCTTGACCAATCATATTGTAACACACTGTAACAGCGTTCCAACTGCATAAGACTGGCATCTAAAGTAATTTTAATTCAGCATTTACCATAAAGGGTTTTGATCCATTCTCTGTAGTAAGTAGCACAATGACTGCCCACTATTTATTGATGCTCATCACCAATAAATGACTTCAAACCTTCTGTAGGACCCAACAAAATAATCCAAAATAGCAGCAAGGGTAAATTAACTTCAGAACAAAACAGCTCCATGTCCTGTAGCCTAATTTTCTTTTAATTGCTGAACAAAAGATACTAATTAATTTTTACTGACTCAACACCACACCCTTTTGTGTTGTGTAGACCATCAATAGTTACAGTCTTTTAAAGTGGAGGCCTCTGGCCTTTGAAATTTCTTATGTTGTTCTTTTGCACTCTTTGTTAGGAAATAGACCTCATATTCATTTAAGGGAACTTTTCACACAAACTAATAATGATAATTTATAGCTGACGTTAACACATTAACTCCACCAAATGAAGTCACTTAGCTGAGGAATGAGTAAGAGCCAATCTAAGTCAAAAGAATCAATAAATAAATGTCATCTTGTGGGCTTCGTTTTGCTCTTATAAACTTGTATAGAACATGACGTATTAGCTTCAACAGGTCTGAATGTTTAACTGGGTATTCCAAAATGAGTCTTGTCTTACCATTTTGGTTGAGGCACTGTACTCATTATTGTTATTCAGGTGGCACTGGCCATCATGAGGCTGAACAAGTCCTGCAAGTTTTCCATCCAAAGCCAAGTGAGGCACATCATCTGTAGCAAATACCAGCAGGTGATACGCCTCCTTCCTCCAACCAATTCTGTCCTGCCAAGAGTGAGAGGAAATATTTTACTAAAAACATTTATAGAAGAAAAAATTTTCTCCAATAATTAATCTTCATGTTTTGACACAGTAACTTATACTGGCACCTAGGATATATATCAGATTCTACGCTAAACATATTTTAAAGATAACTATACCCAGTATTATAGAACATAAATGGTTCACTCAGAGACAAAAAAGCAATTTAAAAAATGTGTCTTTATAAAAAGGTATGCACAGTAGTATAAAACAATCCTTTGCTGCAGGAGATGCAAAGAAAAAGAGATAATACTCATTTATTTGCCCATCTAATTTCCACACAAAACATTTTTAAAAGTCGTCAAGACACAGACTCATGACAGAAACAAACAAGCAAATGAAATGTACTTTAGACAAAAGTGAACAAGCAAAAGAAATTAAATAAAAAAAGGCAAATGTTTCAATGTTGTTCAATTGTTCAAATGCCTATTAAAATGTAAAATAGGCAAGTGTAAAAAAAAAATATAATTTTGAAAAATTATAAAATAAAAATAAAAAAAAAAACATGCAAGTAACTAGAGAATTATCTGTGCACTAAAGAATGTATCGAAAAAGCTTTGCGCTGTTTAAATAAGACATTTCACCGATTTGAGATAAAAATGCATATTTTTAGACCACGTTTTGTCTACATACAATTGATGAACTGCCGTGTTAGAGGACAGTTTGTTTGTTCAGCTGGAGACACAAAGACTTACATTTTGGTGTTTGACTAATCCAAACATTAAAGGGAAGGACATCAAAGGCAAATCAAACAGAATGTACATTACAACTCTCAGCTGACCTTGCAAACAGCAGCCTGGAGTATAGCATCAAACCCGCCCTCAGGTGCATCCCTGTTGCGAGAGACCTGCTGCTTTTGCACTTCTTCATTAAATCTGTCAACTTTGTCAGTCAGAGACAAGACGTTACGGAACCCAAAGGAGGGGACACAGTTGGAGAAAAGCTTGTACCTGTAAAGATATTAAGAAAAAAGTTTTTAAAAAAATAGTGCGAAAACACATTTCTACCAAGAATACTAAGAGTCAATTTAGTTTTCAATTTCTCAAATTTAAAAAGACCAATCAGGTTTGTCCTCAAAAAGTTATTCTGTGTTATAAAGCAGCCATTATTACTGACACATTTTAATCCTTGCTACCCCCCAATTTAATGGCCTTCTCTACTGAGCATAAACTTGTTCATTCAGGTATAACAAAAAAATCGGTTTTATACTATTAAATGACTAATAGATTTAAAATTAAATGTGTTGTCAACACAAAACAAAATTAAAATGCATCACTGTGCTTCTAATTTCAGTGCCCACCACAACCACCTCCAAGGTGCCAAGGTTTAGCTAAACACTCAGCTTTACATTTTGAGTCAGTCCTGTGGTGGCTATATCCAGCAAGAGGCTTATTTTTGTTTACTTTTAGAAACTACCAGGGAAGGGACAGCAGAGGTGTGTTTTGGGTAAAAACACAAAGGGCAGCCCCTGTCAGCTGTCCACAATGTGCTGCTGCAAATGCATGATCCACAACACAGAAGGACAGGGGCATAACCTACATGGGCAATGACGCAGCCTGTCAGGTCTCCTGCTCTCATCTCATATGTGAAATGCTTCAAAACCCATCCATCAACATCCACTGACATAATAAATGGACAGAAGATTACAGTCAGAAGCCCCTTTTGGGTCAAGGTTAGACCAGCATAACTATGATTTAGTGCCAGATGCCAAGGTCAACATTAAAACTAAGAATAGACAGAAGTGAATTTTCAATGTTAACCACAGGCACTGTTAACTAGTCCAGAACTAGTCTCAAACAACATTTTTAAATTTGGTCTTCATTAAATGTCAGAAGCTATGCTTGGTTTTACTGGTCATTTGGGAGGTCTAACAGCTGTTGGTACATTAGAGACACTGCAAGACAATCTTTTTTTCACAGTATAACAAAACCTTAACTAGACCTGCTGTATGAATGTAAATTAAATATCACTGCAAAAACAGCCTAAATTCATAGAAAATATGTTTATTGCACTTGTCCATCTGAGTGTCCTTCCCTTACCCATTACAAGGATTCTGCTGATACTTGGGAGCTGTATAGGAAAACGGGGACATGTTCTTATCCACGAATGTGCCAAATCCAAGACGGAAGTTACTGGTTAACTTCTTCATTTCTTCTGCCAGCTTTGTGCCCAAGTTGCGAATAGTGTCCAAGTCATCCTTCATGGACAGTGAGAGGTCCATCAGATAGTAAAGGTCAACAGGGTAGTCTTCAACTGGGCGCACTTGCACCTCAAACGAGGTTTGATCACCTGAGAAAAATTAAAGGAAATGATTGTTTTTACATTACAGACAAATCCCTATTGAATTATAGCAATACAGAGAAGACAGTACTTCCATAGTCAGTCCATACCAGGTCGTAGGCTAAGAGAGATCTTCTGTGGCTGTATCTGGATTACATCATACTGCAAAGGTACAGAACCTTTGGAGCTTAAGGGTTTGTTCTTTAGGACAGAGCTGACACTCCTTGGATTTTCAATAAAACGAGCTCCACAGCCCCTCTTCAGCAAATTCTGGCTCAAATCACATCTTGAAGTGAGAGTGCTTGCCCTTCCAAAGTCCTAAAAAAGAACATAGATTATTTGATTTTTGAATAAAGGAAAAAGTGGCAGAACAGTTTGCTATTAATTACTGTATGCTGTAAAATAAAGCATTTTTGCTTTGTGTAGAGCCAGCAGAAACTCATGAGATGAGTTAATTTAGTCCTGTTAGTTCAGCATGCATTTCTGCTTCCTACCAAGGCTCTTAAACACATGGTTTGGCAGTAAAACATTATAAACTGCACTTGAGAAACAGGTGCCTACCTCCTGGGCACACCAGGCACAACTTGGGTGGATGAGAAGACATTCTTCACAAGATGTGACACTTCCACTCATGCAGATATTAAGACCTGATTGCAAGAAACAGTGTCATAATCGTGTCATAATCACACAAATTCATGGATGCAAATATATCCATGAATATCCTTCAGTCACTGGTATGCTGAGATTCATACCATTCATAGTTTTTCATAGCATTCATATGCAAAACATTAAACAATGGTAATTTTTAAAACACTTTGTAAATCATTACGTTCCACTGTCGTGTAGCCTTCCCTCACTGGAATGAAAATGTTCTCCTGCTCTAGCACAGATTGATATTAAATATGACTTTTATCTTTTGCTACAAGGAATCTATTCAGTGCAAATAAGGGGAAAGTCACCGGAAATGCTGCTTTATACATTTAAAAGGTTATTCATTAAAATAGATTACAGCTTAATCTCAAGCCCTTAATTCTAAGGAATTGTTACATGCATGAAAGTCAGAGTCACAAGAAGGGTTAAGAAACAGCTCTCTGTCGGTGAAAAGGAATTCTATCACTTACCTCTGACGCTGGAAGTAAAGGAGTAAATTATAAAATGAACGAGGAGTGTACAACTCCACAGACTCCTCATCATGTAGGGAAAGGAGAAATACGATGGGTTTTTAAAGCAAATGGCTGCGGAATTTAATTACGGAGTGTAAACACAGAGCTGAAGAAATCTCCATCCATCCCAATGTCAGAGAAGTAAGTAAAATCCGTAAACAGGACTGATAAACAGTCCGCGGCATTGCATTAAACGAAGTCCTCGGTGGAAGATAAACACTGCTACTCTTTGTTGTGAAGCGGCGGTTTTAATCCAAAGTATTTCAGGATCATCACCAGTCTGTACGCCACATTCCCGCAGTAAACTCCTATTGAATTTGAACTGGGATCCAGAAACGCAAACTCATGGTTAAACAGAAATGGAGTCTGTGTTGAATGTGGAAAGTTCCTCAGGTTTTGGTTCACAGTCCTCCAGGGTCTGTGGTTGTTTTCCCTGTGTAAATTTGGCCGCTCGACTCTCGTCTTTCTTTAAACTCCGCCCAGCAGAGATGGCGCTGAGGTGGACTCATTCTGTCCTCTGTAAACCACCTCTTCATAGGCTTAGCGCATACTTAAATAAGGTTTAATGCCTTTCACCCCTCGCTGCACAGCTGTAAAAAAAAAAAAAAAAAAAAAAAAAAATTATATATATATATATAATGTATTTAACCACAAAAAATGGTCAAACTAAAATGTAAACAATAACGTCTAAATACATACATACATAAATAAATTTTCTTTTCCGCTTTTCCATTTCAGGGTCGCGGTAAAGTCTAAATAAATACATGAAATAAAAATAACGCAGTAACAAATTGTTCTCTTTCTCACATGATGAAAATCATTTTTCCACTTGATTTACTCAAATGACTGTAGAAGTAATTGATTTTACCCTCGGACTATGTAAACATATAAAATATATTACCTAAAATGTAGGATGACCAGACCTCCTCTTTTACCCGGACATCTCCTCTTCTTTAGACTGTCCGGGCGGAATTTCACAAACGTCCGGATTTTGTTTTTCTAGAGTTTACATAGAATTTCGAGAAGCGTTTCGTTCACAAACTAGTCCCGCCCTCCCCTACTCCGATTGGTTCGCTTGAGTGAGAAGGGGCGTGGTTAATGAGCCTAAAATGTTCGGATTGGACGGTCTGGCTCTAGAGCTACTGTTATTGGTCGTTGTCATGCATGATACCGTTATTACCGTTATCATGCAACAATTGTCAAAATGATAATTAAATTATTAGCCTAATATGCATTTACACACTAACAGTTCGTTTGAAATGTAACGTTCCAACTCAACACAGGGCAACAGCGCCTCTTTTGCAATGACATCTCTACTGCGCTCAGCTCGTGTCAAAACGCTTGTGAAAATGTAAACCAAGCTCATTGTCTTCCCTACTTGTAAATAATATCTTCAGTGCAGGGTGATTAGCACCACTGGTGAAGGAGGCTTTAACTTAAAACATGGTGGCAACTATTAGCGACTCTTACTTTACCAGACTGATTGTCTTTATAAAAGACTCCATGAGAGAGCTTGGACTACGGTGCCATATTTTTACTAGTTAATCAATCTGCTTGATGCGTTTCAATGCCACCTTAAACAAGCCGCGCATTTTAAGGTGGAACAGGCAAAACTGTCTTTTTCACATTTTTTTGTTATACCTTAAACCAGTGGCGGATGCTGGTCTTTCAAGGAGGGGAAGCTCGGTTTCAGCCTACATCATAAAATGTGTCGGTTTATTTATACGTAAATTCTACAAGAAAATGATCTGTGACCCTGTCGTACCAACAAGGCGTCTTTTCCAGGGACTTGACTAGTGTCCTCTCAATGTCCAGCAGAGCTAGGCTGCTTAAACGGCCTTGGCCCATGTGAAGTGTGTCCGCCTGTGAGTGCTTTGTGACGGTGGAGGGGCTCAGCAGCACCCGCTGGACAGAAACTGCGATAGAAGTCAGAAAGAGTGATAGAAGTCAGTCTCCAAACACAAGCAGCTACAAAAAACCCACCAGAAATAGAAGCTCGATTTGTCGCTAGTCGTTTTTAACAAAGAAAATGCCGCTAAGAGGTTTAAGAAAGTCTGGTTCAACTCAAAACAGAATGAAAATGTAATGCTCCCACGGATCTTTACACCAAAGGATCGCTGATTCGCTCATTTCGCTGTCAATCAAAAAGGGATTCAGCCTCAGACAGATTCTCCAATCATCATGCAGAAGCTGAGCGTCCGGGCCAGCCGAGGCCAGCCCACTGCCCCATAGACCCCCAGAGACGCTGAGCGTCCGATGGGCGGGACAAAGCCCAGCATTTATCCAACGACTCGTCTCGCTTCGCTATTGAACTCTGTGGACGCTCAGCGTCCTCACTGTTTAAAGCACTGTGAGAATGATTGAGAGGAAAGCCGCATCTTTACCAGTGATAAGAAGCTGATTCTGAACAAAAGTTGAGCGCGTTGTAGTGCATGTTTATTCAATGACATGTACACACAACAGAATATATTTGATCACTTATTTTTTGACATTTTAGGGGAAGCTGAGCTTCCCTTGCAGTCTTAGAGCAATCGCCTCTGCCTTAAACATTCCTGCTGTAACACTCTGGCGCAGCTGGTAGCGTCGCAGTCTCACAGCTACAGAGACCTGAAGGTTGTGGGTTCAATTCCTGCTCTGGGTGACTATCTGCATGATGTCCGCGTGGGTTTCCTCCCACGGTCCAAATACACACACTGGTAGGTGGATTGGTGAAACATTAAATTCAACCCTCTTGGTGTACAGCACACTGTGTTTTAACATTCCAAGACCAAGCATGCTTATGCCATTAGACAGTGGCTGTATTAGGGGGAGGGGGTATGTGCTTTTGCACAATGTGGTACCAGTGGTAAAAGAACTGACTCAATTTTTCACTTTTATAATTTAAATTTTTACTAGTAAATATGAAAATCACAGATACAGTAATACCTTGACTTAGGAGTTTAATTCGTTCTGCGACCAAGCTCGTAACTCAGTTTGCTCGTAAATAAAATAAAATAAATATTCACCATTAATTAATGATGGACAGATAACTCTGGCTGCTGATTGGCTAAATAAAGGTGACAACCAATGAAAATCGTGTTCTGTTTAGGAGCCGTGCATAAATGTGAAACAACACCAGCAGATGACATGGCTCCCCAAAACATCACTGACTGTGGAAACTTCACACTTAACTCAAGCAGCTTGCATTGCGTCTCTCTCCACTCTTCCGCCAAACTCTGGAACCTTGATTTACAAATGAAATGCAAAATTTACTTTAATCTGAAAACAAGACTTTGGACACTGAGCAACAGTCCAGTGCTTTTTCTCCTTGGCCCAGGTAAGACTCTTCTGGTGTTGTCTCTGGGTCATGGGTGGCTTGACACAAGGAGTGCGACAGTTGTGGCCCATGTCCTGGATATGTCATTATCTCAGACATTATCTGTCTGTTTGTCGTGACTCTTGAAGCACTGACATCAGCAGCAGTCCACTCCTTGTGAATCTCCCCCAAATTTGTTGAATGGCCACAATTCTTTCAAGACTGGTTTTCCCTGTTGCTTGTGCACCTTCTTTTTCCTTTCACTCAACTACCCATTAATCTGCTTATATACAGCAGGAGTGTGTCAATTACTGCCTTCTGGACATCTGTCAAGTCAGCAGTCTTCCCCATGATTGTGTAGCCTACTGGAGCAGACTAAGGGACCATTTTAGAGGCTTAGGAAAACATTTCAGGTGTTTTGTGTCGATTATTCTAATTTGATGATAATGACTTTTGGGTTTTCATTGGCTGTAAGCCATAATCACCTAATTGAAACCATGCAAACCCACGTCATAGCTGCATTGAACAAACTTGCTCCCACCTCCACCCTGCTCATGTATTTATCTATCCAACAGGGGGTACGCCTTCTTAAGCCACCCTGAACTCCTCTACGAAAGTTGACCTCCCTGTTTCAGCTTATATTTTGCTAGTACAGGTCACGCTCATTACACTTGAAATAGATCACTCTGTTTGTAATGCATCTATGAGTTTCAGTTTTTGAATTTAATTATTGAAATAAACTTTGATATTCTAATTTACTTAGATACACATGTAGTAAAGGAAAGCCATTTGCACATTATATTCAACATGTAAAATCCGAGTGAAAAACCAGAGAGAATGGCTTGTTTGTATTATTAGGTGTAAAAATCAGTTATAAATTGTAATAAAATTACAAACGTACAACTGTAATTGGTGGTTGGGAGTTTTTGGGGGTTGGGAGCCTGGCGCAAAACACGGTGCCTAACCCTAAACAGGTGCTACGTTCAGTGAATGTAATCCCTGCTTTTATATCCAAATATCCCTCCAACACATGCATGCTTAGAACTCTTCATCCCACAAGTTGGCCAGATTTATTACATCAATTTTTTAAATATATAAACACTGCATTTTTGATACAAAAATGCTCAGCCATTGTGATGACGGATTTTCACTAATTTTTCAAGAATATTAAAAACCCACATCGGCAAGCTAACTTAATTTTAAATGTTTATTTATTTTTTAAATGGCTAAATTTTCATGCACACCACAGCACAATTTATCCTTGATATAGAGCCTGCATTTTCATTTTATACCATTTCATGCATAAATTCCAGACATACAGGGAAAAAACCCGAAACACCCTACGTGAACCCAAAAAAAAAAAAAAAAAAAAAAAAAAAAAAGTGAATATAGTTAAGTCACAATGAAAATGACTACCCTCAACTCAGTTACAAACTGGAGAATATTCCTCCCATGCACAGTCAGCAGTCATGTGATCCACTTTAACAACACTGCCACGCGTTCAGAACCAAAACACAGCATTAGTGCATATCACTGGAAACACAAAGTTGATGTTCGCTATAGGCTGTGTGTAAATGTTTCTAGACACCTGCTGGTCCTACTGCGTGTTGGTCTTCCTTTAATGCAGAGACAGCATCTACTAACCTGAGGATTCCTACTCAGCTCTGGAACTTTGCTGTTAAGATTTGACTGAATTTGGCTGAGTGTGCATTAGTAAAACTGGGTTCTTAACACAAAGCTTTGCACCACCTCACTCTGTAAATATTGGAGAGATATGAGCACCATCCAGAGAATGAAATTGCTCAGCTCTGTATTGCCATACTCGCCTCACATTCTTCAGTTCTCCTTTGTAATCAATCAGTCTTCATCTGTTGTGCTTTTAGTGCCCCCTACTGAATTTAACAGGTGGTACCACATTAGAACATAAACCTAGGAGGGGCTGTGAAATTGTTTGGTTAGTAATAAGCAGCTCATCAGGACATGAACATCATTTTGTTCAAAATCTTGCTTAAAAAAAAAAAAAAAAAAAAAAAAAAAAAAAAAAAAAAGCCTGACCCCTTTTCTGTACATAGTAACAGCAAAATAAATAACTAAGGGGAGCTGCCCCTATAAAACAAATGGACGTACAAGAGCTCTACAATGTGCAATGCACAATCCATGATCTAGGACCATTTATTTACAAACACGGGTAAAGTGGAATATAAAAAATTTCCCCCTCAATTTTGTCACTTTTAAAATGCTTTAGGCCCTGTGGACTTCCATATGTGATCTAATCAACTGTGAACACAAATTAACATCAGTGAAGTCAAGACTAGTGTCCAAGTGACACATGTACAAAATCTTAGTTGTTCAACAGTGCACTTAAAGCACATCAAAACTACATGAACTAAGCATGTGAACATTTTGGCTGTGCCACGCTTTAAAAGAATTAGCATAAAATCAACCAGACTTGGCAATAAACTGACTTTATATTAATATAAATAGCATATTTCAAAATGCACACTATGCCTTGACACTCAAACTGGCCATGCCAATAAAACATAATAAGGTGTCTCAATTCTGTAAAATTACACATGCCATCTTAAAAGGTGCTACAAAAAATTGAGTGAGGCTACAGAAGGTCACTTTTGGCTCTTATAAAGAACCATTTTTGCCAATATGTTTAAATGGATTAAGATCGAGTGATTTTTTTCAGCCTTTCACATTCACACATCTCAATCATGGTCCTTTATGGAACAAAAATGGATTCTTTCTTTGGCATTGCTCAAAGAAACCTTCAGTAGCACCTATTTTATTTATTTTCATTATCATTTATTTTTAATTTACATCATTTTAAATATTTTTCAAACATTGAAAGGTATCATTTAAGACAAAACAGTAAAGTTCACAAACACAAAACCTTAGCAAAAAACTCGACATGTAACTGCACCTCCTTATGGTCAAATGGTAGCATAACCACTCCTTCCACCAGTCTTTGAATTAAATTCTCTCACATTTCACCATTACAACAAAATGGTTTTATTGATAATTCTCAGAAATGTAAATATTAAATATTTAACCACAAAAATCATGACATCAGTTTTACTTCAACACAAACTTGTTACAATCTTCAGATTCTTGTGGCTGTTCAACTTTATACAGTAATGGAGACTGAAACATCAAATACAGCTGAAAGTTAACTTTCTAACTTTAAATGGCATTTTAAACAAAAAGATTTCACCACTGAATTAAACTTAATTATACAAAAGGGACTTTTAATAAAATAGCATCAAACAAAATGCTTAGACTGCACAAACAAATAAGGTTAATAATAAGGCTATTGGCCATAAGAACAAAAACAACCAAAAAAAAAGAATTTTAAGGCAAAGTGTACATGACCTTTGCTCCAATCACTTTATGGACTGTTGTGCAAGAATGTCAGAAGTCATGTCTGCTATAGCTCTAAGGGGCAGGCCACTGAGGAAGCCCTGGTGTTTATCTCGCAGCTCCAGCAAAGCCTTAACAATTCTCATTCTGTTTACCTCTGGGTGACGTGCAGACAACTGAGCCATTAACGTGTCAAAACTGCCCATAGTGGCATAGTGCTGTGGCACACAGGTACCTGATGCAGTGGGCTTGTCATATATGTTGATCAGCCTGTCCAAACTACTTTGAAGTGGCTCCTAAAGAAAAAAAAAAGTAAATTTCTTTATCACCATTAAGATGATAATAACAATGCAAACAAATATGAAATGACACTATTGCAGATTTGGTTTAATCACACTGTAGTTTGTAGAGAATTCAAAATTGGGGTTAAATGCTTAAGGGTAGCTGGTGGAATGTGCCTTTAAAAAAGCCCCAGTGTGGCAAAAAGTGGCTTAAATGAGCTAGGGTAGCTCCCAAAGCAGGTGCTGCAAAGCTTAATGACATGAAGTTCATTAGCAAAATGTTGGTAATACTCGCTGATGTTTTGAGTATATTAACAACAATTTCACGCAAGGCAGAGTGAAGTATTTAGACTAGTGCTATCACAATTGATTTTAAAAACCTTACTAATTGCACAATTTAAAAAAATTAATCAAGATTAATATCACATTGTCCCTTAAGAATGAAGCTTATATATGTATGCCGAGTAAAATTTTAGACAGAGCTAATTTAGCATTGGACACAGAAGCTTTAATGGAAAATTAACCAAACAGTGCATCTTGTGACTCAAGGTAAGGGACAGAGTGAGAGTTTATCAATTCATTCATTGTCTGTAACGGCTTATCCAGTTCAGGGTCGTGGTGGGACCAGAGCCTGGACCACTAGGCGCAAGGACGTCACACATTCACTCACACCTATGGACACGAGTCGCCAATGCAGGAAACTCCCGCGGACACAGGAAGAGCACACCAAACTCAGACAAAAAGAGTCACCTGGATTGGGACTTGAACCCACAACCTCCAGGTCCCTGGAGCTGTGACACCACCTGCTGCATCACCGTGATGCCCCAGAGTGAGAGTTATGATATTTAATACACATTTCAGTATACATAAAGTGTAACATGCATTCTAAACTCAACAGTATAAACGCTGTGTTTACATTGCTAGATAGAAATTGCTAAACTTCACTAGACCATAAAAAGCATGAATTATGGGGGGATGTTGTGACCAAATTTGGTAAAATGATTAGTGTTTTAAAAACAACTCTGAGAACACATTCATTTGGACATCTGTAAAAAGAATGTTTTTTTTTGACATTGAGGCATACACAAAATTAATTTGTGTCCTCTAGCTATTGTAACACCAGGCAAACAAACTTTACACAAAAAATGATCAAACCTGGCCTGAATAATACTTACTCTAGAAGACTTGATGGTGCTTGAGACTCTTTCCCCTGCAGGCCCTGCTTTACAGGCAGCTTGGAAGAGCTCAGCAGAAGATGCTTTGAAGGGGTGCTGATCACCTGTTGGAGGCCTGTGGATGTGTTCCACATGGAGAACATGGTCCTGAATGGACTGTCCATTCACGTCCCTAACTGCAGCTTCTGCATCACTGGGACTTTTAACAATCACTATCGCAGCTCTAAAGCAAGAAATACAGAGATTTAAAATTACATCTACAGCAAATGCACCCCACCCCCACTTTGATTTCATATCAGTCGGGTTGGGACAACATATTGACAGATGATATATTGTATTACATTCACATATCACACTATTTTTGATACATTCATTCATTGTCTGTAACCACTTGTACAGGTGGGAACACACACACTGGAGTTGGTGATAGTCCTTTGCAGGGCAACACACTCACAGCTATGGACACTTTTGAGTATCCAATCCACCTACCAATGTGTGTTTTTGGACGCATGGGAGGAAACCTAAGCATCTGGAGTATCCCCACATGGACACTGGGAGAACACACCTAACTCCTCACAGAACCCTGGAGCTTTGTCAGTGACACTACCTGCTGCGCCACCATACAGCCTTTTTTTGATAAACACTGTCACCAAACAATTATTTTTTACTGGTGCTAATTCTATGAATATAGTAAACCTGTGTTGAGGGGAAAAATAATGTTGGTTGTCAGATTCAGTGATCTGCAATATATAAATACAACAGAATCACAGTATCATATCGTCATTATTTTGGGCATTTTATTGAGATCCCCTCCCCTAGAGAACAGTTTGGAAACGGGCTACTTGCTGTGTTTGAATGCGTCTCCAAAATTAAAATGGAAATTCAACTTTTACCTGTTGCCTTTGCCGAAAGTGGTGATGCTTACTTGACTGGCGTGATAGCGCTCAAACCAAAGCAGCAAATCACACTACAAAGAGAGAAAGAATCTGAGGATTGCTGCCCTCTGGAGGCCATGATGATCAACTACACTGAATTGCATAACTTCCAAACTGATATTAAGTTGATAACCTTTTCAAATGTATCCAGACAGGCATGCTTATTTCTCACTCAATTGTCCAGTTGTGCAGATAATGCTTGAAAAAAATCACTGCCAAAATATAGAACCTCTTCAGTAGAAACACAAGCCTAAGGTCAACAGGCTCCATTCAAAGTGTCTCTTAGAATGTTATAAAGCTCCTAGCACAAGACCATCAAGCAGTAGAACTGTGTCACTCTCTTAAGTGAGAGCACCATCAAATACCTATGAAGAGAGGTATTTTGGGTACCTTAACTGAATCACAGTGGTTCATCAGCATTACATTAGCAAGCTTCAAGTGATAAGCAAGCCCCCCCCCCCCATTGCTGAGTTTTCTCTTCTTAGTACAGATCAATTTTGAAGACAGAAGAATTGACAGAATTGTGATGACAAAGGTGACATAAATTGTTTTGCAAACTCTGGGATTGGATTGTAATAAACAAAATGGAAATTATTTAAAAGTCAGACAAACTACAAAGAGAATTTAGTTGCTGGTTGATTGAGTACCAAGTTATAATTATATTTTGTATTAAAGGCTTTTACTAAACTTCATCCAGTGTTGGTACCCGACTTGGGTAATACAAACTTGGAAACATTGTGTATTTCTGAAAAATGAAAAAAAATTTTTTTAAAAATGTTTACTATTAACAATTCCACACCTCAGTAACATTACTTGGTAGGTCAGTTACATACAACAAGGAACTCTGATCTGGGTTTCCATTTCTGTCCCCTAGAACAAAAAAAAATGTTTTTATTAATGTGTATATATATATAAAAAATACTTTTAAACAAATGTAAAGCATAAACTCCAGTTGTTTAAAAACCAAACCTTTATGTTCCATTTCTGAAACCCCTCTTTCTGTTTGTTTCTCCTCTTTACCACCTGGGCTATCTGATCCAAGTTCCTCCTCTGCATCAAACCAGGCCTCACTGCAGTTGATGTCCTTAAGGGCACCTTTAGAAATGTATACACAAATTTAATAAAGCAATAAAGTTTCCTATATTCATCAAAACACATTTGTAGGCATTAAAATTATTGCAATAACATTAGCTTTTGTTTGAATTCTTTTAAAGGTAATTGATTCAAGGGGCAGTATATTTTCCCTCAAATTTAAAAACCAGTATGTGAATCTGGGAACCTGAACAATGTGAGCAGTTACAGTCATCAATACTGTACATCTATTATGTAAAAAGGAAAGTGTACATTTTCAAACACAAATTATAAAATGTCTCTTACCAGAGACAACTGTCTGCTTGTTAAATGCAAAAACCGCTCTGGATCTCTTACTGCAAACTCCTTTAGATTCAGCTAAATCAGCCTTATACTGTTGTCCAAGAATGGAAAATAGATGGGATAAAACGTTAGACAAGCACAGTAAGTAATAAAAACCTAATATTAATCTATTTGGCTAAGTTTAAAACTCAACTGAATTAGAAAACCCATGTTGTAATGCTGACACTAATTTTAGTAATATGTGGTTCTGAAGTAATCCATGTGATAATCTTTGTAGTTATTTAATATATATATATATATATATATAATTAATATTTTAAAATAATTTAATAAGGTAAGACACTCAGTGTCAAATATAATTAAATATAAGTCTGACAGGGCTAGTTGTGCTATACAACTCAATGTCCCACATGGTGAGCAAAAACATCCAGAATGTAATCAGATTTTTTATTTATTTTTACTTACTTGTACTTATTTGTACATATACTTGTGTGCGTGTTTATATAAGTGAAACCTGGGATTTAGGCTGGCTGAGAAATCCATCTATGGTTTCCATCTTCATAACTGGACTAGCTTGGTCAAGCAGGGCCTCATCAAGATTACTGGAGACAAGTGTATGAAATATTAAATTTTGTAATTTTAAGTATAAACTTCGTACATAAATCTAAACTAAACCAATAGGAACCCGGAAAGCATAATAGTTTTTCCAAACACACAGCAGTTACAAACTTACCTGAACGTCTCCTCAAGTAGAACTCCTTTCAAACAGGACTCATATACCTGAAACATCAAAATTAGACAAGTGTAGGTCATGCTTTTCCCTGTATAATTTTCTCAAATGTAAAATTTTTTTAATAAAAAAAAACGGCATATTTTGAACTACACACCAAAGCAGGAGTGTATTGTGTTTCTGTGGATATCCCAGAGGTGTCCACAGACAAGGGCCTGAGGTCATCTAGATGAATTCCTGACAAGATTTTGCTCTTCATCTTTAGGTAATCATCCTTCAAGGTCTTTAGAGTCTGCAATAATATATCTGGCAGAGCTTCACTCCTGGGGAAAGTTAGGCACATTTATTTTATAATAACAAATTATAAAAACTTGACAGCTCATTTGTGATTCCGAGTACTACATTATATCTAAATCTGCTAAGCATCTCGAGATATTTCTTTAAACATTATTGGTTTACCTCTGAAATGCAGTCTCCCCTAGTGGTGAAGTATAAAAGCATCTCCAGCAGTACTGCTGGCACATGGAAAACTGCAGAGCCAGCAGACGCAGTTCAGCCCTTATTGCACGATGGACAGCATCACAACCACAGTTGCCATTTTGCTCCTTGCTGCCAGGCCCTTGAGCACAGCCTGAACTGGATCTGGATTACACCATGAGTTAACTGTCATTGTCCATTTAAGGAAGACTGGATTGTTAGATTGAGTTCTGTCACATTTTTGATCCATGTATTTTAAAATGTGTTTTGGCAAAATAAAAAATTTTCATATTTATAGCATGTCATTGAGTTCCACACCCCTGCACATTTTCTTGCTTTTCCTGCTTTAAACACACTCACTTTTGCTCAAAAAAGGACTTGTAACAAGGTGATTAATTGGATCAGGTGTGTTGGAAACAGGGAAAACACAAAGTGAAGGGCAGTGGCTCTCCACTGCCCTTATATAAATATTTATGTAAATCACAATCTATATTAAATTAGTGATACATAAATATACACGTTATTGCCAATACTGCCAAAACTCGTCTGCCTTTGCACGCATATGGACTTGTGTGACATCCCATAAATTTTTAATATGTTGTCAGTCCGCTCTAACTCATCCCAAAAGTGTTTAATCAGGTTGAGGCACTCTTGTGCAGGATAGTCATGTCCTTCCACACCAAACTCCCTCATCCATGCCTTTATGGACCTTGCTTTGTGCACAATCATGTTGTAACAGGGAGGGGGCATCCCCAAACCTCGCTTGGTAATGCAAGGCTTGGATGCAGCTGCTCTGCCATGGAAACCCATTCCATGAAGCTCTCTTTACACACTGTTCCTGAGCTAATCTGAAGGCCACAAAGTTTGGAGTTCTGTAGCAATTGACTCTGCAGAAAGTTTGCAACCTCTGCGCATTCGCTGACCCTGCTGTGTCATTTATACGTGGCCTATCACAGCTGACTGCGATTCATGATTGGACTTATTGCACAGGTGGCATCCTATCATGGTACCACAGTGGAATTCACTGAGCTCCTAAAAGCAACCTATTCTTTCACAAGTGTTTGTAGAAGCAGTCTTCTTTCCAATGGAAATTACAGTTCTACAACGCTAATGTCAAAAACAATTGAAAACATCACCTTGCCATTTTATCTTTTATGCATTTAAGTTCCTCTTCAGTTCTTTTCAGGTATTCAAATTCCTACAAAGAATTAGATTTTAGTTAGTTAAGAACTATATTTCTCAGTTGAAAATTCCATAAGTGTTATGTAATTAATTCATACTACCTCAGAAAGTACATCCAGGTCAGACATGCGGACTTCAGTAACAATGCTTGTCTCTGTAGTGGATATTTGAAGTGTCTGTATGTTCTGCTCACAGTTAATAGTAAATGAATCAGTACCAACAGCGATGTCTCGGCACAGCTTCTCAAAGGTGTTCTGGCTTATTTCTGTTGCTTGAGTAGAAGTAAAACAAGCTCTAAAGTCGCTAGTAGCATCAACTCCCTGGCTCACACCAAGTTGGGCAGGAGTTGCCTCACTTCTCTTGCATGATACATTAGGCTTGAAGTTAGGCTCATTCTGGCTTACAGACAAAGACATCTTAGAAGCAGACACCCTGTCTGGAGTAGACCGTTTAGAACAAGAATCTGAACAACTGGGATTGCTTGCAAGTCTTTCTAAACTTGAAACGCCTTCATTTACCACACTATGATATTCATCTGATTTGGGCTCACATCCCAAGTCATCATCACTGCTGAGGTCTTGGTACTCTTCTGTGTAATCAGTCCACTCAGAAGAGTTACAAGATAGAGAATCAGAACAAACACAATTCTCTGTGCCAGAAGCAACAAGATTCTCTACAAGCTCTTCAACACTGGACATCTCAGTGCTCCCTTTAGTGGCCATTTGGGAATTATTGCACCCCAATTCATGAGACTCTGGGGCATCG
Organism: Hoplias malabaricus; assembly: GCF_029633855.1. Taxonomy (NCBI): domain Eukaryota; kingdom Metazoa; phylum Chordata; class Actinopteri; order Characiformes; family Erythrinidae; genus Hoplias; species Hoplias malabaricus. Next base: position 30,843,344 of record NC_089811.1, on the reverse strand, counting down.
CTCCATTGTGCAGATGTGTGTTCCAGCCCAGTGGTATTTAAACTGTAGTACTCTGGTGATGTCTCCTGGTTTAAATTAGATAATTCTCCACTAGTGTCTACAAGTTCCTGTACTTGAACTTGGGGACTCCTTCTGGTGTAGCCCTGCATGTCAAGCTCCTCGTCCAATGACAAGTTTGCTTGTGGTGTCCCATCATGCCAAATTCCTTCCTTCCACAGCTGAGACAGATACTGGGCCTCAGTTAAGTGCATTTGCTTCTGTTCTTGACAGATCTGTGCTGGGTGAGTGCCATCAAAATTTTGCTGGCAACTGTTTAAAGTAACTTGAGGAATAGGCAAATTATGAGAAGTGCTTTTTATGCAGGATAATTGGTCAAGGTTCCTTCGCATAGATGGTTCATGTCTTTTAGGTTTCATGAGATTCAACTCCTCTTTTACACTGTTCGGTAGCAAGCAAAGTGATTTTTCTTCTTCTAAATGAGGAAATGTATTTGTTAGAAATATTTAGCAGCCAATTTGACTAAAGGGGACACTATAAATGATTGTGGTATTACCATCTACCAATTCTTACCTGTTACATGAACATTATCTTCTAGGTTTAAGATGTTACAACGGTTGCATTTCTTTGCTCCAGGTGGACAACTTGTACCACAGTTTAGACAATGTGATGTACCATAGATTGCGGGGTGTCTTGACCTAAAGAAATATAATGTGTATCTCATACATTGGCATAGCAATTACAGTAAATGTCCAATATTTTAAGCAAGAGAAAACAAAACATACTTGTTGAGTTTTGATGACATATCTGTCACTGGAAGTGTAAATAAGTCTCTTAAAACCTGCTCTAAAAGAATTTAAAAGAACACAATGCTTGTCACCTTGTTATTTTTTATATGACATTTTTGATAATCTATCAACTCTGGAACAGACCTGTGCACTTGGCCAGATTAACTTACGTTTCAAGCAAACAAAATCTGTAGTTACTTCAAGAGCAGGATGTCTTTGCAGAAAATGAAAGAATCCTCCTTCTTCTGCAAGCAATAGAGAGCCATACAACTGAGTATATATTACATGACAAAACAGAGATTATAAACTATACTAACAGTTTATTAGATTCCAGCTGAAAGGTATTGTATTTGTAAACTGTGATTGGAAACTTATGCAAGTGTAAAGTGCAACTAAAAAACGTGAATTACATACATAATTTAGTGATCTTGGTTAATTCAGTTCTATTTTTAGATCTGCAAATTGACACTGTGCATACATTTTGTACTTTATTGAATCAGATCAGATTATGCAAATTTGTGGTTTAGTTTATTATCTGCGCAAACATTTGGTAGTTTTGTTGCACTGCTCCCAGAAACACAATCATACAGCATACCATGAAATCTGTATCTTCCTCGTAAACTGTTACCCTGAAAATAAACAAGGCAGGTTTAAATTTTACCCATAATTATGTGAGAATTGCATTCATATTAACTAGAATTTTTGAAACATTTCCTTAAATATGGAGTTCTGACAACATTGCTGTCCCTCTTCCTGGATCATAAACCTTGTTTGACATTAACTGTGCCTTTCCTCTGTGGTCAGCGAGAGTAGACGGTTGCAGTTGAGAGGGTAGAAAAGAGCCGTTAAGACAGAGTAGTCACCTGCACCCAACGTGAGATTTCACAGCATTTCATGACAAGAAATGCATCATAATAAAGATACTACTACTATTACTACTATACATACAGGATGTTTAAGAAAGGCGACAGAGATTTACATTTTAAAAGGGGGGAAAAAAATAAATAAAAAAATAAAAGTTAAAGTTGTCAGCAGAACTTCTAACCAATAAGGATTAAGCTCTGTCGCCATTACGAAGTCTCTGGCCCTGCACAGCCTCCTCAAACTCGTGAGATTATAACGCTGTATGTCACTGTAACGTGCCAATAGCACCAACACAAGTCGAACAATACTCGCAATTGTACTCTTGCTCCCCTTATTTGTGCATGTATGCAAGGTTTAGGGTGTCCCAATTCTTTTATTTTCCCCAACAAGTGTGCTCACTTTTACCCCTTGTAATCAGCATTAAAACTTGAGTCATGTTTCAAAAATGCTGAAGGGAAAAGTCTTGTTTAGCTGTAGTTATGTAAATGTATATAAACAGCAGGCAGTTCAGGTAGGTGCATGATTAAAGAAAGCCTTTTTGTTACACAAGAAAACTGATCTGAATGAGCACAGACATTTATTCATTATCTGTAACCGCTTATCCAGCTCAAGGTCGCGGTGGGTCTGGAGCCTACCTGTAATCACTGGGCGCAAGGTGGGAACACACAATAGAGGGGGTGCCAGTCCTTCCCAGGGCAAGACACACACACACTTTTGGACCATGGGAGGAAACCCATGCGCACACACAGGGAGAACACACCAAACTGCTCACAGACAGTCACCCGGAGCGGGACTTGAACCCACAGCCTCAAAGTCCCTGGAGCTGTGTGACTGCTACACTACCTGCTTTTAAAAAATTTTTTTTTATAAATGCCCAGTTTGGCATTAAGCTGTGGTGTTTCGTGTTTAATCTGTAGTTATGTAAACACCTGAAGGGCATGAGTGCTTTTCTATTCTGCTTTACAAATAACATACACATTTCGAGGCACACTGTGCAATTGTGTTTCTGAGAGTAAGGCAACAAAACTGCCTTAAGTCTGGATGTAGCAAACTGCTCCACAAATAAGCTGATCTGAATGAGTGGAAAATACAAAATGTATGTAAAATGCACATTTGAAAACGGAACTGACTTTATATTTGCTTGTTAATAAAATTAAATAAAAAAAAAATAATCACAATTTACAAATATTATACCTTTTGGCTTAACTCTATGGTTGCAATTTTGTTATGGAGTTAAACAGTCATGCCAAAAAAGCCTAGCTGAAAGCTGAATTATTCAGGCCTACCTTGTATCAGTTTACGATCTCCTGCTGGAAGGGACAAATACCAGCCAAGCAACCTTGGATCTGTTAACACCAGAAAATGATTGATCTTTACAAGATCAAACACAGACCTACAAGAAGCACAATAAGTCATATTAGAACAGTCAAGCTTACTCCCTATATTGCCCAAATATTCTGCCATCAGGTTCACCTGGTCCAAAACAAGATGACATCTGTTTACATCTGAGTTTTGAAATTGTGGAAGACCTACTGGTTCAAAAGGAATATTCTTCCATCTTCAACAGAGCGGGGAACATCATGACAACCTTGGAATAAATGCAAAACACCAGTTGGGTTTGTATTCAGCATTTTAGTCTGGTCATGTTTTAAATATACATTTAATCAATGTCTGCATAAATTGTTGACTTTAACTTAGAAATACAGAGAGGCTTCATATTTCCATTTAAAAAGAACCCAGCAATCCAAATCTTTCACAAGTATTAGCCAGAAACCAAAAGAGTTTAATTCCTCCAAAAGCTCAACCTGAGGAACATGCCAGAGGCACTGTTTTGCAATGCTTTTAAAACAAGACATATAAGAAACACATTATTCTTAATCTATTCTGGACAATAACAAAATGGCTCTGTTTACATAAATGTTTATCATACAAAATGAAAAATACTGAATAAACAGAAATGCAGATTTTTATTTCTGAATTAATCTCCAAACTGACTTCATTTAGAGTGTGTTTAATTCTGTAATTCAGAAAATATAACAATCATACAGAGCAAATATTTATTAATTTAATAAAGTGGATTCAACAATACTAGATTTGGAATTTCTTTTTGGGAACAATCTAGAATTGGTCTCTAATGCAACTTGAAACACAGCCTTCAAGAAACTAACACACTTTATGCACGCATATTGCGGGAGAAATTATCCAATTTTACGTAGAAGAAAATTGAAACACTGCACAAAAACAGAACAACGTTAACGATCTTATCGGCTGTGTACATATCCAATAACACTGAACTATATTTAAGCAAAGAGCTCAATGCTAAAAGCCGTTACAAAACGAACGCTATGGAAAGGGCGCCATTTTATGTCGCCCTCTCTGTCACGTAGTGAAAGCAAACGAACCAAAAGATAAAATGTGTTCAAGTGAAGAAAGATAGCACATGCTGTTACAGAAATGATCAAATGATGAAATCAGCAGGATATACAGTTACATTTAGTAAACGCCTAAAGAGCAATGATATTTCACAGATTCCTTTAGAAGCGTGAGCTTCTTTTAGAAGGTTTAACGCTGGCGGGTCCTGTTACTGTGACAACAACAGAGCTCACCCTCTATGGAGAGAGATTAGTCTCAAAATACTTTACAAACGCGTAAATGTTAATCCACAAATAAAAAACAAGTCACAAATATGTTTCACTATTCACAAATGAACACATCACACTCTGTCTCACGGTCTGCAATTTGTATAAATACAATTGGTACAGACCTACCGTTATTGGTCGATAACATTCTCTGTAAACATTTAATTGGTCAGTCTGCACGTCAGCAGTAGTGCTAGTTTACTCAAAATTTGTTAGGGTGTTTCTCAAATTTAACGTACAAAAATTATGAAAATAATTTTAAAGAAAATCTTGATATTGATATCTCTTTAAGATAAACGTTATACCATTTACCAACCAGGACTGTTCGAAAAACAAGCTAGTTTTGAATCAAGATGACAGTAACCGTTGATATCTGTTTATTTTGGATAAGAGTTCAAACTCGTTTACTGACAGCTGAATAATTGCAGTGATATTTAATCTATAAAGGCATTGACATACAGCAGGCGGATCCAACGACACGCTTAGAGTCACACTCACCGATCCTCTCGTTCACTGCGAAGAGCAAATGTTGGTCAAACGGAATCATGTGCCACATTATCGTGTTAACGCTAGACGGGTTTCTGAGAGAGTCGGGCTCCATATAACATGGCACCATGACCGGAGGAGGGAACCACATGTTTGGAACGTACTAGAGACAACACAATTTTATATCAGTAACCACTAAACCAGCTCTCTGCAATCCGGGAATGTCGTTAGCCGAATCAAGAAAATACACAAAAGTGTGAACTAAAAAAAAAATCCGTTAATACCCTCCTCGCGCTCTGAAACACTGAACACGTGCACATGGCATGGGCCTCACTGACCAATGAGAAGCCCTTAAATTATTAGGCAGGTAATCCACGTGGTAAAAAACGTATCAGGTGTTTCCCAGGCTAATGCTTTGTTCGTGAATACCGGGAGTTCGGAATATTCCAGAAAATGTTACTCCCCATTTAAAAGCATTCGTGAAAGTCTATCTTTTGACAATGGAAATGGAGTCTCTGTAATTTAGTGCTGGTATAGCACCTTACAAAATTACCTTAAGTTGTCTTAAAAGCAACTGAACAAAGCATTGTTTTCAATGCTTTTATAATGCAAAACTCTACAACGTTTTCAGGTAAATAGCCTTAGGCCTAGAATTAGATTTCCCTTGTGTAGCAGACATTGTTATATTCATTATCATTACCAAGCCTTTACATCCTGATAACAATTTGTAAATCAAATAATATAATAACTAACAAGATTACATTTCTATGTAGGTCACAGGACTATTAAAACCTAGTTCAATCACTACATGTAGACCACTCAAGATAATTGGAAGTCTTACTTACTTGTCTATATAACTGACCCATTCATACACAGCACTGAAGGCCAAAGGTGGAGAGGATTGCAACATTGATAACATAAGTCGGTAAAAAAGGCTTTCAGCGGAAAAGAAGCTTGGTGAAACAAGGGCAAACCAGACTGAACGCTTCTGCAGCCATCAGGGGTTTCTTACATGTGAACAAGAGGTAGAAGGATGGTGTTTAATGTGAGGTGTTGCACACCCCTCTTTCTGCACACTAAAATCGCTGTGTTTTTTGCACATAGCTTTGGAAAGAGAACTGAATGTAGGGGTAAAAACCTTTGCAGTAAGTTTTTTTTCCAGAAACTGGCTTAACTGGTCAGTTAGTTTTTAAATTGGTTTCTGAAAAATCAATTACTCCAGCTTTAACAGGGAACCATTGAGTGACACTGCATATATAATTCAGACAGTACTTACACCAGAAATATATAGCGCTGTGAGATTGTCACATAAAAAAATCTGAAACATCAGATATTAAAGGCAACATACACAATTTTTAATGTTAAAAATACAACACAATTTTCACATCATTTGCTATCTTTCATGTCACTCTGCATGTTGGAAACTGTCCTAATGTGTTTATGAAGACCCAGTGTCGGTAAAATGCTGAAAAAAAAACAAAACAAAAAAACCAAAGGGTCTCAGTGCAGAATGCTAGGGCTTCTCTCTCTATTTCTGCTCATAGCAGAGCAAAGGCATCTGGATTTGTTTGGACAACAAAGACGTTGAACAGCATGAACCAAGACGAGGATATTGCTCTATTCCTGCTCCAGAGACATGGGTGATATTGACTTATTTTTGCATCTTCTAATTACTTAAGGTGGAAATTACACCAAATTTTGAAAACAGCTAACTTTATGAAAGTAAACAAAGAGCAAAAGAGCTACAAAATGAAACAACTCAAGAAACAAATGAGTTTATGTGGTAATTCAAAAAGTAAATACTTAAAATTAAACCTCAGACATGTCCTCAAAAATAGTTCTTAAAGAAGTGGAGCTTCTGAATGTGAACAAACCAGAGAGAACTGCAGTTGCCCAGAATCTTTGATTTTGCCCTAAAATTAGTTATTTATGCCCCCAAATTGTGATTTTTTTTCCCACTTTATCTTAAAACCTAATAATAAATGGCAACAGAACTCTTGTGCACAAAAAGGTACAGTAGAGGTACGTTATTGTCACTAAAGTTACAAACAGTGTAAATGTATCTTTAAAAGTGCATCAGTGGGTTCATAGTCCAGTTGTGTTCCCTAAACGTACATTACATTCTCTTTTTCAGAAAGAGAGGTGAATGTTTGTAAGATTTCATTATAGAATGGTGTAAAATTAAACAACATAATTTAAGTCCTGGAGATAAAATGGGAAATATGAAATATTTATTAACAATACTTTGTTTTGTTTTGTAGGATGCCCTGTATACTGGCAGTCCTTAGTTTGGAGATTTTTGAACCGAGACAGTGATTGTGGTATGTTCTGTCAAGGAACCTGGGGCCAGATTGTATGAGTTGAATCAGATATCCAGTTCACTTAAACAGCTAAAAAGAATTTATTCAGAAATATGTTGCAAACAAATGAATCTTCTCTATTATTATTATAATCATTCACAGGATAAGATGTAAAATATAATCCATTAGAGCTTCACATAGGGCCCACCACATTCTCTTGCTACCTGCAGCCACAAAATTTCTGTTGTTGAATCCTACACCTCAACACTAACTTTGCTTTGGTCGTTTATGATCTGATCAGCAACCTGCTACATCTAGCAACATTTAATATCCTATACCTATCCACTAGGGTTTCTGTGGGCGTTTATGATCCAATCAGCAACCAGCTATCCTTAACAACTAAGGTTACTCATTGAGCCCAGCACATGAGTACCCAAACCACACAGTGCATCACTATCTCTGCACGGGGTAATTAGGTAGGCACCTCCCCTCATCTGTGTTTCACTGAATTAAGCCCACGAAACCTCCAGAAGGCTCAACGGTGAATTCTGCATCCCATGTATCCATTTTTTCCGACATACTTTACTACTTACTATACTACAGTTAATTCCAACCCCACAATGTGATTGGCTGAGAGACCTTCTAGGAGTGCCAATATTTCACAATAAAGACCCTCTGACTGAAATTTTTATAGTATTTCTCCATCACATGCACACATAACCAAGCAATGACACCAGTACTTACAAGACTGCAGGGGGATTGCCAAGCCTTTTTCCACCAGTGTGGAAATGGTTCAGTTCCCATTTGCGCATGTAATTTTGAAAGCATTTCAACCAAATTGAAAAAAGGTTAGAAAACGTGAAAGGTTTGTTCCCAGCTGGAACAAAAATAGTTGATTCTTCCACACAGTCTGTGACAACATCAGTGACTAGTCAATTAACACACTGCCCACTGAGCAGCCAATCAGGGAGCAAAATGTTCCAGCACCTTCTGTTTACCTGAGCTGCAGGATCCAGCGTTGGGTTCTTTATTTAAGCCAGTAAAGGGAGACCTTCCTTTCCTGTTTATGTCCGGAAACACCTATAAAGATCTGTCTTACGTTCCTTGACATTACAAAGTTTTTTACCTGTGCTTTTTTTTTGTTCAATTGTTTTCTTTTACATTATATGGTGCCAGATTGTTACTGCTGCAGTGTAAGGTGTAACAGAAAATTTTAATAAGAAGCTGACAAGGTCTTCCCACCTTTTGGGCTTTCTTTATTCAATAACCTTAAGAGAGTTCTTCCCATTTTAAGTCATATTAAATTCTGCCAGGAACCCTTTTTGTTTTGTGCATGCTTGCCCTATGGTTCTGTTTTGGTTTTCTATCCTTCATGTGTCCTTTAGGCATGCCCTGCTTCCGTGAGCCCTAAGTTTGCCATGTGACAGGGTTCACAGGTGGTTGTAATGTGTTTCCCATTTATAAGTTCTCTTTCTGCATTCCCTTATGGTTATTTGTTTTGTGTGTTCACTTCTTTTTGAGTGTGCATTCCTTGTTTTGCTATATGCATATTAAATCCCCACCCCCATTGCTTTCATCTCCTCATCTAGTGCCATCATTCATTGATTCATTATCTGTAAGCGCTTATCCAGTTCAGGGTCGCTGTGGGTCCAGAGTCTACCTGGTGCCTGGAGCTGTGTGACTACGACACTGCCACCCCATCTAGTGTCATATGTGACAAAAACTTGTTTGCTTTTCACTATTCCACTTTAAATGATGCTACGTTTGTGAGCCTGTATCATGTAAGATGGATGGGACAATTTAAAGAAAACCTGACCTGGTCTTACTCGGTCCTCTTAAATTTAGGCTTTCTTTAAATATCTTAAATGAGACCTTTTCCATTATTACCCAGCTTCTTATTCAGAAATGTTCAAATTCCTTAAAGGATGCAGCCATTACTTCATGGTGCCTGCACTATTTATGGTGGAAAGGTAGAATTCAAACATATTACAGTGGAATAAGAAGCTGAGAAGCTTTGTAATGTTAAGGATCATAAGGCAGACCTTTAGAGATGCTTTTCTTACATAATACTGCTGGGACTTAATAACCCAAAGATAAAACCATGTTTTTATTGACCCAGAGAAACTGAAGACGATAGAATATTTTGCTCCCTGATTAAAAAATTAAATCCTAAACCTTGATCAATATTACTGGACTGGTTTTCATATAACAATGTCTAGATTTATCTTTATGATTATTGTTATATTTAATTAGCTCATAATAATAATAGTAGTAATAATCATTTAAAAAGTTAATCCCATGACTTAGTGAAAAAGAGGAGAGGATCAGATTTTCTCTCTCATGGGCTCACCCCTTGTCGAAGAAGGTAGTCATCAGGATCCAGCGCAGTGTAGATCGGGTAGCAGCTGAGGCTTGGCCTGCTGCCACTGCAACCCGGACCCAGATAAGCGGTAGAAAATGGATGGATCAGTTTTGTTTTGATTACATTTGATTTGAGTTGTGTTCTCCCCGTGTCCGCGTGGGTTTCCTCCAGGTGCTCCGGTTTCCTACCACGGTCCAAAAACACACGTTGGTAGGTGGATTGGTGACTCAAAAGTGTGAGTGTGTGTGTGTGTTGCCCTGTGAAGGTCTGGCGCCCCCTCCAGGGTGTATTCCCGCCTTGCAGCCAATGATCCCAGGTAGGCTCTGGACCTACTGCAACCCTGAACTGGAAAAGCAGTTGTGGTGTAATGGTTTTGTTGTACATCTAGAAGAAATAGCCTTCACCTTTTAAAATGGACTATAAAGGGAGTATGGGCTTCAACAATGTGCCCTTTGTAGACAATTGTATCAAAAATTTGGGTGCCCCGTCAAATGACATTTGTTGACAGAAAAAAGTAGGCTCTACACATTTTCTGCAGAGTAAACACTTATTCTGTGGCTTGGATACATGTGCATAATGCTGTAAAGCTCTTTTGTCAGCAGGGATACTCATACACAATGCAAATGTACTGCAATTACTCTAAATATCAAATAAATTAGAGACGAGTACATTAATTTGTCTTTTAATAAGTGCTGATTAGTACCCTTAAAAGAAAGAGGTCTTCAGTTGGCTTTTGAATATAGCAATCTGCTGTTTAGTCACTGAGGGTAAGTTATTTCTGCCACTTAGGGGCCAAGACACACAAAATCTGAATGCTTCCATGCATCTTGTTGGTCAAGCTAATCTGTACTTGAATATCACCAGTGGTGGACAAAGTACACAAACCATGTACTTGAGTAAAAGTACAGATACCCATGGTTAAATATTACTTCAGTAAAAGTAGAAGTCTTCCTTGTAGATCTCTGTCTGAGTAAAAGTACAAAATTATTTACCTTAAAATGTACTTAAGTATCGAAAGTAAAAGTACTACGACATATTATGGCACTAATGTCCTATTATAATTTTTGTAACAAGACTCATGCTTAACACATTGTAGGTGAAAAGACTCTAGTGTCACTCTTCCCCAGTGTTTGTGGTGCCCCTCCAAACCAACAGAGGTTGCTCTCTCCACAGTATTTAAACTCAATTTATGCTTCTGTGTTGGGCCCATGCCACAGGAAATGCGGCCTGATGCACACCTCTCCAGAACTTATCGCGTCTACGCAGAGCACAACATCTGTGACTGGTCTGTAGTCGAATTAACATGGTTCAAAAGTCCAGAAATATTAACTCTTAATATTAAGGCTAAATATCATCAAAGAAGTAGTTTGAAATTCAGCCCTAGTGGTGTTGCTGTGTAATTGCAGAACAACGAGGTGTCAACTCACAAGTATAAAGAGATTTGGGGGACTTTTTCTGCTCCTGGGGCTCCCCCTAGTGCAATTAACTTTTACAGCACTTTTACAGTACTTGGTAGTGAGGGGGAGGGAGGGGGTGGTTTCCTAACCTCCTCCAAAAGTTTCATAGTGCAGTTTCTGGAGTGCTGAGCTGAGAGCAACAACGGATGCTCTTTTCTCCCTGTTATTTTAAGGTAAAAATATTACACAGTGTTCCTTTAAGCTCTCTGTTTTGAATACATAGTTGCAGAGTATAGTTTGAGCTATTTCTGCAGTTCTGAGACACGTGTTTCTTAAACAGGCTATGGTTTTGTTTTTCTGATTTTTGCCTGACACTCGTTTTTGTCTTTTGGACTTATTTCTCTGTACTGGTTTTTGGGTTTTGGAATATTTCTTCTGGTTTTGACCTCGCTTCACGTTTTGTGTTTAATAAATCTCCAACTGACTCTCACCCCCAGCGAGTGATTTGTGACATCTACAGGTCTGTAAACCATGAATGAATAGTACTTACTGATGACTCAAATACTAAATGGTATAAAATAATTTTGTTTATTCATAAGGGTTCTAAGAACCGAAAGTGATTACTTACAATCTTAAATTCACACAACATTTGATAAAAATAAAGTCTGCCTTTGATATTATTGGTTTTAGGCAGAGAAACATTTTTACTTGTTTTAACATGGAGACTTTTTGTTTGTCTCCTAGCAATGGACGATTTGTTCAGACACGTTACGGTGTTATTCACACATAAACCAAAAAGAACGGCAGATTTTCATAATGTAATGGAGTCAAAAGTCAGAAATCTGACTTTGAAATGTAGGGAGTAAAAGTAAAAATTAGCCCAACATGGAAACACTTCAGTAAAGTACAAATACACAAAAAAGTACTTAAGTACAGTAGTCCACCATTGAAGATTACAGAGAAGATCCGTTTTTTTCTATTGTCAGACATGTTTACAGTTTTTTCGGCAACTATTTCCATCTGCAGGTGGCTGAAATGGCTTTATGGTGATTTGTTGTTTTGTTTTTTTAATTCTTTATTTTGAGAGACGATCACATCATCACTTGTAAGTCTTCAGGATCCAGTTTGTCTCTTAATACAATGTTTACATATATAAAATGAACAAACAACTACAATGAGGACAGTCAACTGTGTACATTCTGGTAGGGAGCAATTTACAAAACATATCAGAAGAGGGGAAAATACATAAACATATATATATACAAAAGTCTGAAGTAGATACCTAGGCATAAAATTGTATATCAACTTTCAAAATATATCTGTCAATTTGATATGAAAATATAATATCACACACAATGATTCTTATTCATTGGATATTTCCGTGAAATGTGGTCATAAGGGTTTTACATAAGTAACCCATTTTGACCAAGACTTAACAAATTTATTTATTTGTAAACGGATTAACAAAGTAATTTTTCCCATCACTAGATCTATCCAGCTCTCTATTAAAGGAGGCTCGGGGGTACACCAACACCTTGTTATTTTTTTTTTTACTAGCAGATATCAAAATATCAAAAAATCCCAAAACAAGTATTTATCTGGCCCTTCCTATTGCCAATTACCTAGGTACAAAACTTTAAATTGAAGGGGTAGTTTTACACAGAATATTTCCATTAATGCATTATGAACCTCCAACCAGAAACTATATAACTGGACACTCCCAGAATATATGCCAATGATTGGCTGTTTGATTCCCGCATAGCCTCCAACATTCTGCTACATTACCTGTCAAGTGTACTTTTTGTATCAGGCACGTTTGATTGCTTTTTAATGGTAAAACAAATGAATTGTTTAGTTCTTAGATGTGCTTAAATTAGATACTTTTGAGACTATGTCTGGCTGCTAAAATATGATATTTGCACATTTACTGGTAGGAACATTCCAATGCTCTTTATTTTGCTGCCCTTTACACTGTATTTGTATCAGTTGCACAGAATGCAAGATAAAAATGGGAGTGAATTCAATGCTTTCTGTTGGCCCTGAACATTATTGTCTGGGGACAGGGAGGATTTAAAGTCTAAGTGGCTTTTATGAGCAGTTGGAGCATTAAAGATAGAGGGCTGTCACAGCCTGTCTATATTCTCATTTTACTTAGGGGTGGGCAATATATTTAATATATTTAATGTATAGTGCTTTGTTCTATGCAGGATGTAGTAATTCACACTATTATGAACACTGAGTACAGATTGTCACTTTAAATGTTTTTAATCTGTTGGAATGAGACTTGTTTTGGCATTTAATATCTCTCACTCTGTCTTATGGTTTCCTCCCTCTCACAGACAAAATAAAGAGAAAAAAAACTCATACACATGTCACAAACACTCTCTTGCTCATCCAGAACACACTTATGTGAGTGTGCAAGACGAGGGAAATATTGCCAACTTTGAGACTTTGTTGCTAGATTTTATTTTTGCTTTTGTGAAACTGTAAGTGACTTTAAAAAAAAATCTAGTCACATTTTTGGCAATTTCCATAAAATAGAGATGCCAGTACTGCCCAGTGAGATGACAATCCAAATGTGTAACAGACAACCTGACATTCTGAGTAAAAAGGAGAAATGACTAAATACATTTGCTTTTTGGTACCTGGTTTGTTTTCTAGTACTACTTCTCCCTCACAAAATATAGATGGTAACTTCACAAACAGTCTTTAACAGGTACAGCAGGCTATGGAAACCACAACAACAGCAGTAACCTTAAACAGTGCTTACTCACTGTATGTTGTTGTGATGTTTTTCTGTTTTGGGCCTGAACGCAGCTTTGCCAGGCATCAGTTCAGACAGATCAGTGTAGTTTTTTTCATTCCTTATTGCATTATACAGCTCTCATAGGATTCAGCAATCCAAGGTACGTTTGTACCTTTTCCAAAGAGCATAGTGTAATTTTATGTGTTGCCATTTGTTGTCAGCTGTCAGATGTCTGCATTGCATTGTGTAGAGGTTCAATTCTCTCTGGTCAATCAACATTCTGAAAGGTTTACATGTCATGGGTTAGGAGTGAGAAAAGTGAAGCACCAACATGAGTTTAAACGGGTTCTACTGTGTATACACTGGTCAACCATAACATTATGGCCACCTCCTTATTTCTATACTCACTGTCCATTCTCTCAGCTCCACTGACCATAGAGGAGCACTTTGTGGTTTTACCGTTACAAAGTGTAGTCCATTTGTTTCTTTGTATACCTTGTTTGCATCCTTTTACCCTGTTCTTCAATGGTCAGGACCCACACAAAACTGCCACAAGCAAGGTATATTTTTGGCTGGTGGATCGTTCTCAGCGCAGCAGTGACACTGACTTGATGATGGTTCGTTAGTGTGTATTGTGCTGGTACGACTGAATCAGACACCACAGTGCTGCTGGAATTTTTAAATGCCTCAGTGTCACTGCTAAACGGAGAATAATCAACCAAGCAGAAATTTCCAGAAAACAGCGTCCTATGGGCAGCGTCCTGTGACGACTGATGAAGCAAACTGTGCAAAAGTCACAAAAAATCAGACCTACCGTCTGTCTTTACGTCTACAAGGTGGACCAATAAGGCAGGTGTGAGTGGACAGACAGTGAGTGGGCATAGGGTTTAAAACCGCAGCAGCACTGCTGTGTCTGAACTATTTGCACTAAAGCAGCACACACTAACACACCAGTAACAACAAATCAGTGTCACTGCAGTACTGATAATAGCCCACCACTCAAATTATACCATCTCTGTGGTTGTTCTGATCATTGAAAATCAGGGCAAGGAACAGGAACTCGTAGACAGTGAAAGTAGAAATAAGGAGGTGGTCAGTATGTTATGGTTGAATTTTGTAAATGTGTCGACATGGTTTTAAGTCGGTATTTATCAATTTTTGTAAGTCAAGCTAAAAAGATTGACAGCTGGAGCAGACTTTATTAATCACCTGCTCCTTTTTAAATTCTTCATTCCACATTAAATTTGAAACAGTATCATTTTCACCTATAAACCCTGTTAGCAAATTGTGCCAGCCTTGTGTTGTCTGCCTGAACCAGAAGTTGCTGGCAACAGAGAAAAAATATATATTTTCTTTAATACTCCCACCCATTGGGACGTTGATAGCCTTGGGAAGAGTGGCAGAGAGGTCCATCCAGTTCCACATTGCTGGAAAGGGGTCTCAGGTACCCACTAACTATCTAGTAAACACTGGTGTCTTTACTAGGTTACTTTTTTTTTTTTTGCAGAGTAATAGTTGAGGAGTTTCGGTCAGCAATTATCATGCAATATTGGCACTCCTGCAATGTCTTATTGCAAGGTCAGAACTAACTGTGTTATAACTAAAGATAAGATAGAATTTCTGTTATTAGACTGTTAGTAATTAGACATCTACTGTTTCAACAGCAAACACATTCACAATTAACTGTTTCCATTACAATAATGGTACATTTTCTTACATCTGAATGAGACGTGAATAAGATTTGTTCCTCACCGTTTGCTCGGGCTGACAGACTAATCAAGCAATGCCCTTTGTTTTAGGGAACTGGCTTTAGAAAGAGGGCTGAAAGTAGGGTTTCATTAAGTTTTTAAAATATATGATTAACATATCACCTTGGTCAATGTAAATTTAAGCTCATAGCGTGCATATGAAAACATGGAGGGTTGTACTCTTACCCCAAGGGCAGACATGCATTAGCCACCATGGATGTAAAGATGAAAAAAGAATTTCTGGGAGAGGGAGAACCTGCTGAAGTTGAGCATTTTCTGATACAGTGATCGAAACATTACAAATGCAGAGAAGAAATTTCAGGTCTTTTTCTCAGCAATATACCTGAAATTCATTGGCCTTTTAGCTGACTTATTACCACGTTGTAATAAAAGCTAGTTTCTGACACAGCCATGGCTTTAACAGAAAACATTTTCCTTTCATGGGAAAAGGTAACCTTTAGCTGAACAAGTATGAACTTTACCAAGCTAGTCAGTAATTTGCAGAATTTAGTGTGGTAGGCCAACATGTGCCCTGAGGTTTCAGGGTGTGAGATAAATGGAGGAAACCAGTGAATGTGAAGCAGAAAGGACAGTTTATTGTACCCAGTACAGATTATAAATGCAGCAGTGTAAAAGGTACACATTGTGAAGGAAGAAAGTGAAGCCTATACAAGTGCAGACTACCCTTTCAATGAGAAAACTTAATATATAAGGGCAGTTCTCATTACAAGGTGCTGCCCTCTAAACCCAGTTGAAAAGAGATCCAGTAAGAACTCACTGGTTCTGCAAGGACTGCACCACAGCCATATTTTAAAACATACATGTTTTAGCCAGTACTATACAGCTGATACAGTAAAATCAAACCAATGCAGACTTTGCAAAAATATATATTTATATAAGTTCATCTTTTCAAATAAAAATGCAGAGAACATAATTTCTTTCTTGTCCAGCATTAAGCGATATGTTAGTGGACAGTTGCCAGTTGTGTACACCATGCAAAGGAAGCAGTGGTCTTTTGTCAACTTTAAATTGGCAGTGAAGTGATGTCCAGGAAAAGGTGTTTTCACCTTATTGCATGCAAGGCCCTGGCTATCCTGCCATCTTGGTGCATTTTAAAACTTGTACAGTGCTTAAGAAATGTAAGCCAAAAATAATACAAAAATCAGACTAAACTTTGACCCTTAAATACATTTTTTAATGCAGTCAGAGGATAACCCTCTTGAAATGTTTATTTTTATTTTCTAGTGCATCCCTTTTGAATACTGTTTGTGAGAAGTAGCTTAACACCTCACTGTACCAATTTCAGCTTCTCAGGGAGTGACAAGGCAAATAGAATTAGCAATGGATTAACAGTCCCTGTTATCTTATAGTGTCCTTAAGAGTGTCGCTGGTTTAGCTTCATTACAGATGGAACAAATTGAGTTTTTTGAGAGAGAGAGAGAGAGAGAGAGAGAGAAAGAAAATGATACAAAAAAACCCACATCACTTAAAGTTTTAATGACTGTTGTTATATTTAAAAAAAAAAAAAAAAAAAAAAAAAAAAAAAAAGTAGGAATTCGGCATGTTTGAAGCAGTCCTGGTTTCAGCTGAACAAAAGTGTTGTATAAAAGCCAGGTTTCTAAATAAATAAGTAACCAACCCTAAAGAAAGAATTGGGTCTTATTTTCCTTTTAAAACAAAGCCCTTTCAAATACTTAGATGTTGAACATGATCTAGAGGTAACACAATACTATAAGGGCCAAAAGGCAGCTATTGAAATAGTGCTGTGTTGGGAACTCCCCGCCCCTCCCCCGGACACCTCTTTGTCACTTAAAAAAAATAAAATAAAAAAAATCCAGATTGTCAATAACAGAATTGCTACAATTCTTTCATACTGCACAGAAAGACCAGTAGGGTCTTCGGCACTATTTCACTCCTGACTCCACATTCTGTAACGGATAGCCATCTACCACAGGTCAAGCCACAGGAGTTCAGGCACCCCTCACTTCCCCAACACCTTCTCATGGGTTAAAACCAGAGAACAGGTGAATTGCAGATTTCTCCTCATTATCTGTAATTTTATCAAGTGTTATTTTTGTGGGAGGGATAATCTGTAAATGGACAGCAGGGCAGGAGAACTCGAGGCAGTGGGGACAGACATGTTCCAGTCTGCTCAGCAGTTCAGGTTCTGTATTGGGGATGACAGTCAGTACACATAGCCATCAGGAAAAGGCATTCCAGTTACACTTTGCTCTCCTGAATCGACCAAGTAAGGGGCTCCTTCATCATAGTGAGTCAGGGGTAGTGTTTCATCGTCCACCACAGGCAGGCCATCAGGATCAGTCTTCAGGTTTGGCCTCTGGTTGTCTGGGAAAGCCATGGAGAAGAGGGCCTCAGGATCGCATACAAACTTGTAAACATACCTTTCTCCTGCAACCTAGAAAACAAATCAGAAGTAAGAAAATGATTTGGAACATTAAAAATAATTAAAACGTATGACTTGAACCGAGGATGAAGGAAATGTAAACATGAACATGCCTTTACCTTCTGCATGATTCCCTTCTCATAGTAGTAACGCAGGGAACGACTCAGCTTGTCGTAATTCATGGCTGGTCTGTTTTTCTGAATGCCCCAACGTCTTGCAACCTGAAATACATTTTAAAGTTGCACGTAATTATAACGAAACACCAAATTAATGAGATGCTGAAATGGAACATGTACTTTAGCTTATGCATTATTGAGACAGACCTCTTCTGGTTCAATAAGTTTGAACTCCATTCCCCGTCCTGTCCAAGCAATGAAATGACCATTGGCAGGATCATCAAGCAGTGTAACCAAAAACTGCCAGAGCTGGAGAGAGCCACGGCGTTGGTAAGGTGGGCCGTCCCGATAAACAGAAGGCTCCTGCTTTACTTTCCCTGTTTGAATAAACATAATAAACGAGAAAGGACACATGAGAAATCCTAGCTGCTTTAATGTCCTGAGAGACAAATAATTCACCAGCTAACCACACCGAGCAATATTAAACAGCAAAAATTGTCTGAGGTATTTGCATAAACAACCCATTAGGGAGTCTTACCTTCAAGTCGCTCTGGTACCACGCATGTGTCATCATAATATAGGTGCTGATCTCTCTCAAATGTAAAATCTGCAAGAAAAAGAAAAATGCAAAATGAATACTGGGTTTAGCATAAAATGCAGTCATGGACTGAAAACAAAAAGGGAAAGGACTAATGCCAAAAGAAACAGAAATAAATCATTGCTTTGAAACAAATCAATTAAAAGGAAATGCAAACTTACTTTCATGGTTTTGGTAAAAGCTAGCTGCCCTGCCATATGAAGTCTGACAGTTAGGCACTTCTGAAAAGTAAATACACCATTATTAATAATAATAATAATAATAAAACAACAGGCTAAAGTTGTATAAATCAATACAACAGCTCTGTGTAACTGAAAATGTGTCAAACAAATAAACAAATATCCTATTTACTTTAACTATGCTTATCAAAACAGATCCAATCATAGATAAATGCATCAAAACATCACATTTAAAAACTGGCTTCACATCTACTGAGACACCAAAACACGTTTACTGACCATGCCCCTGAAACTTGAGTTTTATTTTGTTTAAAGTGCTGCTTAGTCTCATCTATGAAACATGGCATTATGCTGCAAGTGTGCACAGGTGTTACTGCACCCACTTCTGTCTGATTCTGAAAATGAGATGCAAGTGCCTTTCGTGTTAATGACTTAGATCTTCATCTGGAAAGCTGCTGCCAGACATGAAAAAGCAGTGCCTGTGTTCCAACTAACCACAAGCGATGGTTGTGCATGAATATTTGTAGGTAATACGAGGATTTTGAATTACATAGCTATACTGCAAATATACAGGGCTAAAGTAACAGTAGGACTTCACGAAAAAAGTTCAAATGATTAAACGAGTGGATGACAATGAGGACAGCTGTGTGTGGGTGTTCAAATGAGAAGTCCAAAAAGTCTCAGATTAACTGAAATAATTTTCAATTCAGTGCTTGTTAAAAAAGATTAATTGGTTTTCAGTCTAACATCTAGGTTTTGGCCTTAAAATTATTAGGGGAAAATGTTCTAAAGGCCAATTTATATCCATGCCCTCAGCCTTGTCACTTAGTACAAATGCTATAAAATTACATATCTAGACCAAGTCTGGACATGGTCACTCTTCCGCACTTTTTACAAAGAAGTTATTTATAATTGCTCACCAGAGTCAAAGCAGAAGTCTCGTGGCTCTTGTTTGATGGCCATGGGGTGGAAGGCTGCCTGGGGCAGGCCTATGTTGGGGACCCCTTGCTCAACATAGCGAGGATCCAAAAGCTCCTGTTTAAAGCCCTGAGGGTGGACAGGAACCAGTGGCTCTGACATCTGCCGGTGATAAGGTGGCCGTCCGTCTCTGGGTGAAGTGCCTGGTGCCTGGGGAATGAAGTTTTGTCTTCCCTGGGTCTCAGAGGGCGGGAATGGCAAACAAGGTTCTGAAAGCTGTCGCTGAAACCTTTATAAACAAACCAAAAATAAATAAATAAATAAAAAAATAAATAATAATTTTTATTATTGTGTGTATATATATACACACACACACACACACACACACACAATTAAAACTTTAGTAACCAACAATTCAGAATAACATGCAAGAAAGCTCAAAAATCAAATCACCTCTGGCCAAGTTCAAAGTATCAATTTACCACTGTACAAGTTCATGAAAATATATTCAAGCTGTACATTGAGAGGTCAGTGTCAAGTGTCAAAAGGCATGTTAAAGGACAGCTCAGCAGACATTCTAGAGTAGCTTTAGCAGAGGCTGGAGTTGCTGGCTCCATGTTACTAACTGCCAGTTACATGCCACGCATTCTCTGGCATTCTCCCAAAAATCTTACTGCAGGTGGAAGGGTGGGCTGCCAATTACTCTGTTCCCACAAGGGTCAGATTAATGAACTAAAGCTACAACTGCACATACATGAGATCAGTTTAAAAAATAAATAAGTTTAAAAAAAAAAAAAAAAAAAAAAAAGCCTGAACATTTATAACAGAGCTCAATTACAGATTGCATACTGTAATTTCTTTAATAAACACTCACCTATGCTCACTGTTAAAGGGGGCATCATGGTTTAGAGGTGGACATGGCACTGCAAATGGTGGGGTCTGACTGTGTAGAGGAATTGCCCTCTGATTGTGGGGTGAGTTGCTCACAGCAGATTGTCCATGGAGGGGCCTCTGTCCTAATGAAGGGTTAGGGACAGGAGAAGAAGTCTGTTCATGCATTGGGTGTATCCTGGAAGTGCTGGTAGAGCTGCATGGTGAGACAGGCGTTGAAGGAGGGGTCAATGGCTTGAACCCAGCTGAGGGTTTCCTTTCATAGGCACTTCAAGGACAGAAATGTGAGGGAAACAATATGTCACAAAACTGAGCTTTAATAACACAGAACACAGTGCAAAGAGAAATTGAATTTACTAGGGACTTACCTGTAGTTATAAAGGCACTTCTCTCCATATGGCATGGGACTTCGTTCCTGGCTACAGGGGGATAGCTCTTTGGAAGGACTCAGTTCCCGTTTTATCTTGGCTGGTGGGGAGCCATGAAACATCACTAGAGGAAAAAAAAGACAATGGAAGCATATAATCAACCAGAGCATCTAATCGAACACATCAACAGAAGTGTACTCAAGTGGAGTGTCTTACTCTACATCATTAATCGGCTTACTCTGAAGTATAAAAGCTACATCCTTCGCCCATCACTACCATGGCGCAGCACAACACATGCAATCAAAGCACTCCCTTTTGATTTCCATCAAGGCCAAGTCAATACTCATGAATCAGAGCTGATGTAATTCAATGATTGTGAATGATTTTCCTCCCCATACTGTAACCATTAGACGTTGGATCTCTTCACCAGCTCCCATATCTGGCGCCACATAATGGCCAACGAAACTGGATCCCCGGGCACTATGCAACACTGGCCAAATAAATCAACTTCAGCGTGCTGTGCTTAGGAAAGCACCTAAAAAAGGGCACGTGAAAGCTCAATGTGTTTGCTGAAAGCCAAGGCAAGTGCACAACTATTAACATTAGAAAAGCCTCCTCAAATCAAATCCAAGTGTAGATGGATGTACCACCCCAGATGATGCTCGCCATGTGACATACAGACAGCCAGAGGCACTAACAGCTCAGCTGAATAGAGGACTGTAGAAAGAGCCAGGCTTTTGTTAAGAGCCCACAGCTAGGATATCCACCAGAAACAAAAAAAATCTCACACTGCTTCAAACTACCACAGCAGGATGCATGTGCACAGTTCAGACACACAAGTGTCTCACTGAATAAACAATGTGAATATGAAACATTGCAACATTTTTTTTTTTTAGGAGGCACTACACTGATAAGCAAAGCATGACCAAAATGAAGCCTAATACACAGTTCATCAAAACAAATGAATCTAATATAAATCTAAAGAAGGGAATTCATAATAAGCACCACTGAATATTACTACTAACTATTCCCCTTGGCTTCTGTACAACAGTAGCATGGCCAAGCCCTAACAAATACCTCAACTAGAGTACTGCTAAGAGTCTGCGGTTTGAGCAGTTGTGGTTACTGCAGGTTTAGGTAGCACAGTGCTGAAATCTCCACCCACTGGAATCCTGTTCATTCTAGAGGAAGCTGAGTGCATGAAAGTGTGAAATCAGATTATGTGCTTGCCTCATGTGATGGCCAATGGGTGTTTTTTATATATATATATATTTAAGTGGTGAGCATTCTCAGAGTTCAGGTCAGAATTTGACCAATGTGAAAATGTTGTGATTTATACTGATACCAATTTTATATTTAATAACCATTACAGGTTGATAAGAAATCTTAAATTAACTTTTCCTATTATACTCCACAAAATTGGTCACAGTCTGTTACTGACTTATACAAACATTGGTTAAACAAAACTCTCAGATATGCCAGTTCAACACATTAGTAGTATTAGGCATTTTCCATCACATAGAGCTACCAAACTGGCTAACACAGGCTAACCCAGATTCACATAAAGCGACACCACATTTTTTCAAATTGCTGCTGGCACATCACTGGAAGACTCAATACAACTGAAGAATGCCTACTGCAAATGAATCATGCTGTCTGAACTTTGGTGTTGGCGATCCGATATGTAGGCAAAGTTGTGTCTTAGAACGAAAGGGAGTGTTACCAGCAGCGTCCATCACTGAAAATTGCAACAGCAACCAAACCAAATCAGCAAGATTGTCTGTGCACTTGACACCCTTCTTGGTTTATGGTGTCCTTTGTCCTCTCGAAAGAATTGACTAGAAATGGAACAAGACTTGAATAATGAATGGCTGCCTGAGTTTAGGCTA
This sequence comes from Hoplias malabaricus, assembly GCF_029633855.1. Lineage (NCBI taxonomy): Eukaryota > Metazoa > Chordata > Actinopteri > Characiformes > Erythrinidae > Hoplias > Hoplias malabaricus. The sequence continues at coordinate 30,820,654 of NC_089811.1, read as the reverse complement.
AGCTGTTTTTCCCCGTGCCCTTCCTGGACACAATCCAAAGTACATCACCAAGGAGAATAAATAATAAATTTCAGGTACTCACAGCTATCCGACTGGAAATCTGGGACAAACTGTTCATCATCGGGCACCTGGGCTGTAAACAAAGACCAGAGAATATGACATATAATATGAATACATTGGCGGAATAGTGAATTAACAATTAACAAAACAAAAAACACACACATTGCTGTCAGGAGACAAATGTTGGCCTAGCTTTGGACTCCACTGTGAGTCTGGCATAATGGACAAATATAATGACTGGCCTGTCAATTAAACTAAAACCAAATGACAAGATGGAATAAATATGCATTATGCTCTCATGGAATGCAGAGAGCAAATCTGAAAGTGAAATGTATCCGCTGCACACTGGGATACGAAAAAAAACCGGAAATATGAAAAATCTTTGATACAGAAATATTTTGTGACTTTGAGAAATACTGCAGATGAAGTTATGATCGCATACACATGTTATAATTAAGTAATGTTTTGTATATTTATACACAATTTCAACAAAACAATTAGTAGTTTTCCCTGTTAAAAAAGATCTGCGATATAAGAAAGAAACCCTCACCCTCTGCAATCCAGATTTCTTGCAGCTGACTGAGGTCCTGGAAGAGTTCTGCAGTAGACAAGAGATAGACAAATTTAGCACAAGAAAATGCTGGAATCCAACTTCTCTTAAAAAAAAAAGCATTGTAAAGGGAAAATAAGGCAATCTTCTTAATGAAAACTAAAATGAATGTAGGTACAACTTTATTCTAAAAGACAACAGCTGAATACGTGCATTACCCTCTGTGTCCTGAGCAAGTTCGGAGTCTACAAGTTTTCTTTTCCTGTCATTGACTGCTCTGTTGCATGGTTCTTCCACTCGAGGCGATTTCTGCTGTGGAGGAACAGACCAATTATTCCACCTCAAAAGTTCCGTCTCAGTCCTGTTTAACTAGCGTTCGACTAGTCGTGAAATATTAAAGCACACTTACGTTAGGTGGGACCATGAATGGTACTTGCTGGTCATAAAATCCGTCCATGTTACCTGGGTCTTCAAAAGTTCCCAGAACAGGATCTTCACTTAAAAGTAATAACTGCTCTCTAGAATCTCTTTTCTCTGAAAGAGATAAAAAAATATATATATATATACACATATCTACATAAGGAAGACCTGTTTGGTAGATACTCTCAGTACACTGTGCTGCACAGGCAGACAATCTTCAGATGTATCGCCTCAGGCTTCAGTCACCCCTCCTTCTTCTGTTGTTCATAACAGCCCTGGAGACTGGACGTATGGGACTGTGCTCTAATGTGCAAACAGCCTTAGAACCAGTGACAAACGTAAACCTCACATAAGCAAAGCTAACCATCTGTGCCTGTGATCATGAAGAAGAAAGCAGTGGCATGCAGCTAAGCTTGGGTTTAAAGAATGGATCTTGTGGATTATTAAATGAAAGCGTATAGGTTACATTTAAACATGTGCGTGGGGAGAAGAGTCGTATCCTTTGAAACGTTAAGTTCAGTCATATCACTGAGTTACAGACACAGAGCAAAACAGAAACCTGCGTGGAGACATCTGATCTGGGCAGTGTGTTTCTACAGCGACAAGAAACCAACAAAATAATAGGGAGCATATTTTGGATGATCGGAGAGGTCAAACTACATACAGAGAACTAAGCAGCAGATAAGTGTAACTGATGGACTTTGTGCACTACAAACGTGTGTAGTACTTTTATACTTGCAGAGAGTGTCTGTGTGCGTGTGTGTGTGTGTGAGTGTGTGAGTGAGAGAGTGTGTGCAAGTTTTCAGTCTGCATAAATGGAGAAATTTAATAACGAAAGAGCACGTATTAAGTATAAGGCAGCTAGCAGATAATCACCAACTCATGCCTTAGATACAAAAGACCTGATTTATGTACTCATTCTTAACCATGACCAAGTTCAAGGCGACACGACTTCCACTTAACAGCTCATGCCTTACCAAACTCTGTTCACTGTGTTGTTATACATAATACAAAAACGCAGGTCAGTAAAATCAGAAGATAAATATATTTTTAATATTGTTTTAGGAGTTACAATTCACATTTGGTTAATAGGAACTATTATTCCTGTACACTAATAATTTACCTGGGTTTAATATAAATAACAGGACAAACTAGGCTAATAAAAATAACTAATAATGATAATAAAAACAGCAGCAGCAGCAACAACTGGGGTAATACTGAAAGTGCCCCCCTCCTTCACCCCCTTGTTCCTTGTTTTTCTCAATGAAGTGAAACCTGATCCTCCAGGAGAAAAAAGCCCGAGTCCTCCATTCACAAAACCACAAACACCCACCATCTCTCCTCTCCTCGCTTCTTCTATCCTCTTACAAACACCGAGCTAAACACCAGCCTCTACGTTATTAATTCTTGTTTTCATAGAACTATAACAATAACAACACCACAGAAACTTATCGCAGTAAAATGGTCGCCGAAGTGCGCTCGGGCTGAGATAAAATGGCGTTCGCGTTCTCCTAAAGCCACATAGCGGGCTTTACAGTTTCCACACGGAGATAAACTTAAACCCCGCAGAGAATCGACTTCTCCAAACACAAGGTCCTTCCAGTTAATTCGATGAAAAGGCGAGTGAAAAGACCGCGGTCTCACCTGCAGGACAGCCGTGCACTCAGACCGAGAAACGGTGAAGAGTGTATATCCACAAGAAAAACAGCTCCGCGTCTCCGCTCCTCACTGAGCCACAGATGTGCTCCGCTCCACTCACTAAAGTTGAATGAGATTTAGTAAATGGACTGCTTGGGTTTTCCCTTGGGCTCCACTGACAACGGTCTCTCTACTCCCATTGGCTACGGGCTCCTGTCACTCACATCCAACATCCAATAGTCAGAGAAAATCTTATGAATTATGCATAAGCACTGATTTGACCAATCGGAGTGTGCTTCTGTCCTATTTTTATGAATGACTGGGTTTCATTCACATTCGCGTTCAGCATATCCACCCCACCCCCTTTCCCCCAGGCTCTTAAAGGGGCAGGCTCAGATAATTACACATTACAAATGGTGTTCTCGATTTTATCAACAGTCACGATTATGTGAACGGTGATCGATATTCAGAAAAGTTCGATAGAAAATGTCAGTCGTAATTTCCTACAGTGGGGACAAAAACAGAGAATATGTAAAGAAAATATGTAGGTTGCAAATAATGTTTAAAATAAATTAGCTGTTTTTGCTTTTTTGCTAGGCTTAATCTGCGGACCATAGACAACACTTTAGGAAACCCACTACTAATGTGTAGCACTATAAATTCATTCATTTTCTTTTCCGCTTCTCCATTTCAGGTTCGCGGTAGCACTATAAATAACAGACTAAATTACACAACATTCCATTCAGCATCACTATATATTTGGGGGTGGGGGGTGGGGGGTGGGGTTATGATCACCATACCCAAATGCCAAGAGAAGGCTAGAGGTATATAACACTGACCAGTGTTGGGTTATCAGAAGAGCAGAAGAGGGACTGTGTTCTCCTGAGTGGTGGAGCACCATCCACGCTAATTTTAGGATGAGATTTTATAAAAATAACAATAATTGTTATTATTGTAATAATATATGAAAATTTGGAAATGTAAAAATCAATTATGTCTTTTTTGTTGTATAATCCCCCACAGATGTTATAAATGGACCTCAGGGCAACAAATATAACATGAAAAATATAAGATACAAGCTTTCCAAATGCATTACTGCATAAAAAGAAGAGTTATCTGTTAACGTGTGATGTTTGAAAGAATTTGATACGCAAGATGGGGGATTAAATAAATAGAAACCCGTGTAATTCTTTCAGACGTCCTATGGTCTATATTTAACAAGGCAACTTCTCTGAACAGGAGTGAGAGGAATCCTTCATCCAGCAGGATGAGAATAATCTGCAGAATGCAGCAAGCTTTGGAGCAGAGCTTATATTGTTTGGGGAGGACAATGATAGCACAAAAGAGATAGGTGTACAGTTACTCCTGCCTTTGTTGCTGTCGGATACCCATGAAGAACGCTCTGTCAATTACAATTACTGTGGAGGTCTCCTTTTTATAGTCCACTTCACTTAGTCTGTGCGGATGTGGTGGGACGTGAGAGGGGGCGGGCGAGAGCATATTGTGTTTCCATTCTGATTCTTTCCTTAAATAAATTCAAAGAGGTGACATCGCTTGTGGAATGAAGGTTGCCTCTTTTACAGTCACAATTCAATAGGGGCTCCATGAAAGACCACTCAGAAACTGGCCCAAGAATATTGTTCTGCTTTCTTAGCACAGACATTTGTGTAATAGGTCAGAGTCACAGCTATGAACATTGAGAATTTCAGATATTGCCTAACACCTTGATACTGGACCTAATGAAATGATTGAGAATAGCCATAAACCTGAATCTAGCCTTTTAGGGGACATGAGCAGGACTTTTTAGGTGTCCTGCCTTCAAGCCCCAGTGTAGTGTATACAATTTAAAATGGGCAGGCCAAAACAAGGTAGCTAAAATCAAAAACACAAAACAAATTTCATTTTGCAGGCTTTGTCAAACTATTTTATCCAAAGCACATTGTTATGTTACAGATATAGATAACTGTAGCATTAGGAGTATCAATCAAGGACTGGTATAATAAAATGGGAAGGGAACTGAATCCTAAACTGCTGAAAAGTCATTTGTGTGGTCCACTACAGTACAAAACCCAACCCCAATTTTTAACCCCCAAGTTATTAAGTATTATCTTGCTAGCTGATACAGTAGTAAACTAGTCAAAATGTTTACATTGTGCTAACCTCAGCTAAAAGGCTAATTTTCATAGTAGTGATGATGGAAGCTATTTGAGGTAACAACATATTTACTGATAGTTGACTCAGTGTGAATGGGAATTGTCTCACAAAGCAGGGTGGTTATAACAACATAACTGCACAAAATAAAAAAGAAATAAGCTAAGTTCCTATATTTTAAGCCTTTTCTCCCTACCATTTATTTCTGTTATTTATTTGTTTGTTTGTTTTCTGGCTGCAAACTTTAAACCTTAGTATTTTTCACTCAGACTGAGGTCCTAGATAACATGATTTAGATAACAGAAGATGCTAGGAGGTTATGGGGCACTAAAGCAGCTGCTTATGCCGCTTGTGAGGTAGAGTCTGTACCGAATAGTCATAACATGTTATAAAGCCCAAAAGCCATTACAGTTCATACTTTAATATGCTAGCCTCCTCCACAGACCAGATTGATCTTATATAAGAAGCATAACTGACAGACATCTCTGAAAACCTCTAAGAAATGTATGTCATCTGCAGCCAGGGGATGAATGTGAAATAAGGGAAGTCACAGCTTCAGGCCACTGGTCGTCTCCCAAGGAGAGACGAGATGTGACTTGCAGACTATTAATAGAAGCATAGAAAGATAATTCCTCCCTCATTATCTCTGCATGCCCAAGATGCCCAGCCTTCACCCTGTGTGCACCCTCAGTGCTTAAAGGGCTGTTTTGGCAAGAACATGGAACAAAAGGCACTGTGACAAAAAACAATAGCAAGGTAGAAGGACATCTGCCTCAGAAATGCTGGTTGTAGTAAAATGCTTTGTATTTTGGAAAGTTCTAGAAGTGATACTCTATAATCATGTTATGAAGACAGATTTATGCTTGCGAGCATTCATTTTAATATGTGAGGTCTCTCTGTAACATCAGTATGTTGCCTAGGTCATGTCACATTACACAAAAAATAAAGCTGTAGGTCATAAATTCTGGGGTCAGATGAGACAAAAAATGAGTTTTGTAAAAGAAAGGAAAACATTTAACCCAAGGAACACCCCCATAGGACCCATAGGATTTTTATGGCAAAAATCACCTACCTATTGTTCTATTATTTATCAATGGGATATACACAATTTAGTAAAAAAAAGAAAGAAAGAAAGAAAGAAAGAAAGAAAGAAAGAAAGAAAGTCCAACAGTAAAGGTTTCTGTAAACACATTCCATATAATATATATTTAAACAAACAAACAAAAAGACTACAGATGATTTGGCAGAGTTGTATTTATAGAGTTCAAAGTTTCCACAAGAATCTGGGAGTTTGAGTATAATATTATGACAATCTTTATTAAAATGAACATTATGCCTAGTGGTTACAATCAGAAAGAGAAAATCAGTTACTAGTATTTCCAAAATAATTTCTTAAGAAAGACCAACTTCTTGTTTTTAGTATGAGACATGAATTAAAAATACCCAGTTCAAGTTGGTGGATTGAACCATGTCATTTAAAAAGAACATTGTGGTCATTGGGTCATTTGTTTTATTATGGCTTTAATGTCGCCCTTTTTTTTTTCATCGGGTTAATGAATATTCTAAATGTAGCTTCCAACTGTTTACTTCATAATTATCCGACCACATAAAAAAGAGTGGATTACACTCTGTAAGTGTTTTTGAGATTCTAGGAAGTAACTGCAGTGTACTGTAGCTGTAGATGTAATACATAAGGGACATTTTGTTGATGAAGGGCCTCGTTTGAAAGTATACTATACTTTATTCTCTCTATATATCACTTGCTCACACATACAGACACACAGGCTATCTCTTTTTATCTTGTTAAAATGGCTGACAATTGCCATTATGCCCATATGCTCAGTATGTCTTATTTCATATTTTAAATAACAGTAAATCTGCATGAATTAAAACGTTACATGCAAGGTACATACCTTTACCTGAATGGGGTGTCTGTATCAACACAATTACAGGTCTGTGTGACCTGTTAGTTCAACACTAGCCAACACTGAAACTAAAAAGTATTCCCTCACTGTGGCACACATAATCTGCATTAAAACACCGACCTGTGTGATTAAACAGAAATTCAATCAGGTTAAATACAGGATGGGATTTATAGTGGGATGGTGCCATTATAGGATAAATGCATTTCAGCTGACCCCCTCTTAATCAACACCAGTCAGTTCCCAGCCTCTCCTTTTATTCAATGAATCTTTTCCCCATCGACTTGTATTTCTACAACTAACGCTAGTGATGGGGAGGACAGAGGATAAGAGGGTCATGAAAAGGGGCAATCAATCCTTCCTTTTTAGTCAGAGCTCAGTCCACTGGGTTTTACACTGTGCCCTTGACACTTGCTGACACACAGATGGAACGCTACAAAGCACACTTTCTCAACATGGGCTCATACATATATGGGGAATATCACACGGAGGGATGATACAGGCTCTGCTGCGTCTGTGTCATTTAATACTGTTTATCTGGTCCTGCTAAGAATAGGGCTAAACCATGCCACCTCTGTCAGATTCTCAGGCAAGGTCAAAACTAGAGCAATGCAGAAAAGAAGCTATTTATTGGAATGGATATGTCACTGTCCCTGTTAAACACTACATGTTGTTCAGAGATTCTGTTTCCTCAGTGTCTTAAGATATGAGCAAGGTCTTATGACAGGATGTAGCATATGTCGTTTAGATCATATCACATCATTTTCATATAAGGAGAGACAGCAGTATTTAACACTGATAGTCAATAATTAGGAAGAGAAATATTTGCACATTTAAAACTGATAGTCAATTTCTGATGATGTATATCATTGCTGTCACAAAAAATGCATAACTTAATTTTATAGATTTTTAGTTTACTACATCATTTGAACACAGCAGCTTCCCTTCACATTGTGTGAAAATGTTGTGATGAATGAACCAACAGAAATGCTCCAGAATTAAATGTAGCTTTTTATATTCATTTCCATTGAAAGAAAAGAAGCTTTTTTCTCCTCCTGTAAAGTTCCTATTTTTGAGATACATGTTTTTCTCTGGACAGCAAAGATATAATAATTATCATCCCCAGCACAGTGGGTGATAATGGGATCCCAGTTCTTTCTAGGCAGAGAAGACCAGAACCATAAGCTTAATGGCAACAAGGAGCTCTAAATCTAGAATTCTACAAGAATTCTAAGATTTCCATTCATTTTCATTTCTTTTTTTTTTCTCAGTTTGTATTGCATGTGTCCTGCTCCAGGCAAAATGCTGTTCTGTATTTGTTTTTCTAAGGCCAATAGTTGTTTCATTTACACTGACAGAAGCAATAGAGAATTTGACATTTTTATGTACTAAGAGTGATATTTCCTGTGGGTAGCTTGTCAGAGACATACTTCAGCTTCCTGTTGATAAATTATCCTTTGTGCCAAATATTTCTCTACAGAAAACTAAACAAAGAACAGCCACAGAGATACTTTTACTATGAACATGCTACAAACCTATATTATGGGAAAAATACAGTGAATAAATACAGCGGTCTATGACCATTAAGCAAAAGTTCGATAAGATCCAGGAATATGATGAAGAGGAACTGGTAGAGGAATTTGCAACAATCAGCATGGTCTCTCTTCAAGCAGACATCTTTGTCTTCAATGCTTCAGCAGGCATGCGGTGGTGTAACTTTAGATAAAATATAAACAAATATGTATATATACACAACTGTTTTGAAATCATTCTAAACTGTAAAATGAAAAGAAATTGTAAACATGCACTCTTTCAACCAAACCGCCTGTCATGGAGTACCTCAACGGGGCCTCAAAAGGTAACTGTCCGATGACCACAGAAGTAAATGGATTGTTCCTAGTGAAATTCAATAATAATGTTAATGAATGATTGACAGGAAGTGACTAATGGACAAAATGTCTGGTCCTGTGGTCATCTAGACAGATTTGCATTTTGCAGGACCCTAATACAGCATTCACGGTTCAGTGTTCTTTAAAGGGAACCAGAGGCAGAGTACATAGTCCTGCCCCTTTAAGAAAATTGTGTGTCCCAGGTGCTATAAGGAAAGTGAGCCTCCACTTTCGTTGCTGATCTATATTCACCTTAAAAATGTCAAATCTGAAGATAAATTATCTCAAGCTGAAAAATAAATCCTGGTCCCAGATCTTCGAAGTGGTGACCCCGTTGTCTTTTCAAGCCAGGGAGCCGTGGTTTTACCATCTCCAGTCTGTACGCAGCACTCTGTAGTGAATCTGACGATTAGCGTGCTGATGAATAGAGTGCTACAGGTGACAGATTCACTTTTGTCTGTCATTTATAAATCCAATTCTAGTCTCTGGTGCTATATTACAACACTCTACAAGTTATATCATAAAACACATTCATAGTATGCACACAAGGCTCTCAGGATATACAACTACTGTGTAGTCATACGCCTCATGGTAGGCATCTTAAGTCTAACAATGTCTTCTCCAAGGGCTACATTTCAATGTATAAAAATGTTTACTTCACAACTCATGTGGCATCCAGCCCTCAGAAAATATACACACAGGAATGTGGACCTGATCCTCACCAGTTAAGTGTTTGCAAAACTCTTTGCCTTTGGATTTGAAATTAAGATCTGATGTTTTCATGCCGTAAGCAGGAATAGTGTTTCATAGGAAAGATACTGCCTGAAATAGGAAGTTAAAATTAGGTTTGGTACACGCTGTGGTAATTCATATCCCTCTGCACTAGGTGCTCTGAGAACAGGACCAAGGGGCTCATTTTATTAATGGGACAGGATCCAGTTTTGTCCACTCAGACATGCCCTGAGACGAGGTAGCATAAACTATAATGCATGTGCAGGCTGGACACAGATTGAGCCAATCTTCTCACTTCTAATAAACAAAATTAAAGATGATCTTGAATTTTCATAGTTTAGCTTTTTCAAGGTCTGTCTTTTACAAATGTATTACCTCAGTCAGCACCAAACCTTCTAAAGTGTCCTCTTGATCTTAACTCTTGGTAATGTTACTGGCAGTCTAATACTAAAAGCAATTGTCATTCTACAGAACTCACACTAGCATGGACATCAGTGACCTGAGAGCGGACACCAGATAAGCTAGAAGCAAACAGCAGGGCTGGAAGTGTACATCTCTCTGCTTGTTAGCCCAAGTCTACCTAACCCCCCGCCAGCACACCAGCCATAAACAACACTTTATAATAGATGAGCTTTCTGTTTGGTCTCTTTAAGTGGTGGCATGTTGTGAGGCCTTGGAGAGGCACTGGAGTGACTGCTCTGCATGCACTGATGTTTTATTCAGCAGACTCATTCAGACTCCTTCAGGAGGAGAGTTTGTACCATGGTCCTGCTTGGGCCCAATGACATTTCAGTGTGCACCCCAACTCCCACCGTGAGAACAATCTCATGAGAAGACATCTCTCGTTCTTCAGCTGTCTGGCCATTTTCACTCCATGTTTGTAGCATTTTTTGAAGATGTTCCTGAGCACTGTAGTTTAGTCTTCTTCTGCTTCTTCCAATATCAACCCAGGCTCTCTCGGCTTATGTATCTCAGTTAGTAATCATCTGATGAACCCACTCACAAGAAGTGATGTGAAGGCAGTGGCCTACTGGTAGCGTCCTGGTAGAAATAGGTCATAGCTACAGACTCAAAAGCCTGTGACAGGGATATCAGGGATATTTAAATACACAGGAACTGGTCAAGAAACTGAGTTGGCTTATTCAGTCACTGCAGTCGTAAAGTCTTAGGCTGCTTTGGAAGTTGGATTCCTTTGTCCATGAAAGATAAAGCTAGAAGTCTGTAACTTAACATCTGTAAGTCACCAAAGAACTGGATTTTGTAATATATCCTCAGCCAGACATCCATCTCCACCACCCCGAGCAGAAAGAGGGGCTGAGGATGGAGAAGATATGTTTGTGTGTTTGTGGAAGGGAGACTAAGTATTCTAGTCCCGACATCTGTTGCGCTTTTTGAGGAAAAAGAAGGGTGTTTTCTGTGGAGCACCCATCAGCATGGGCACCTGATTCTTGTGTGTAATTCGTATCTGTGGGCAGCAGAAAGAAGGAAAATTAGAACATCAGCCCATGGTTAGACCTGCACATGTCTACTTTATAGCATTTTCTAAAGTAAGAGCCGTAGTTGATTCCATTTGCTAGACAGGGCCTCTAACTATATTAGCTCACCACTCTGTCAACACCATCCCACATTACATTCAAGTGTTAATAATATATATAATAACCTAAAAATAGTTTGAAAATGGCAAGCAAGAAGAATTTAATTGTCACTGCATTCATTATGAGTTCCTTTAAAAATAAAAGTGCTGCAAAATCATTTTTCATCGATTTGTTTTGTGATTTTAAAGTTAGCAACTGTGAAGGTAGCTTATTAATATTTCATTAATACTTAATTTTTAGGGTTTTTTTTAAATAAAATGAGCTGTAATTTTTAATACTGACAGTTTAAATGACTACAGTGAGAAAATGTTTGAATTACAATTATTAATTAGACAAGAACACTTTAAAATTTATTTGAACACCTAATATAAACAAATAAAATTCCTGTCTGATGATGTGACAACATTAGCTTGTATGTGAGCCACTTGGCAAATGTCTAAGAAACTTTTGTAATCATATATATTTGGCGGATGGATTCTGTGCTATAGCTATGCGCAATTGGGCTACTCTGTGCACGTTCTCCTCTGTTCAATGACGTACCCTCTCAGTGATCAGGTGTTACATGACAGTATTTTAATTAACAGGGAGCTCATGAGGCTGAGAGGCAACACAGGACTGGGCTTATACCATAGACATAAACCCACCAATTGAATTTTGGATTTTGCATCTTACACTACTGGGAAAATCAATTAATTATTTAATTTCTATTAAAAACAAACATTAGCCACTATTTATTCTCAGGAAACAAAAAATAAAACCTACATTTAACAAATAAAATAAATAAAATATCAAACTATTAAACATTTAATGTCTCCACTCTTTGCACCCTTTATTATTGTTCCTGCATTTGTGGGAGATTTAGAACATGGTTGTATTTTCAACTCATACTATGAGATCTATAGTCATACGATGAAGACTTAAAATTGTTTTTGTAGCTTTAAGGACCACAGAAACATAGGACACAGTGGCTTGTAAAAGGAGCCCTGTGCTAATGTTTTGTCACGCATAAACCTGTAAATGAGTGAGAAACGGTGAATGGAACTTAAAGTGACCTCACCGTGCATGGAGGCTGCATCCACGGCTCCCCATCAATCTGCATAGGCAGCGGTCTGGACGTCCTGAGAGAGACAGAGCGATAGATAGATAGATAGATAGAAAGAGAGAGAGAGAGAGAGAGAGAGAGAGAGAGAGAGAGAGATGCAGGGTGTCAGGGGTCAAATTGCAGGCAGCACATGGGCATGAGGCTCCTCTGTAACACTGTTGCTGCATGATTCTACACACTGCTTTCTTTGTTCCCATGAGCTCTTTCCCACACTGGGCCCCACTCTCTCTAAACTCAACACACACACTCGATTCAACACCCTGTGCTCTCATATATACACACTCTTCCACAAAGTTAGTTTAGTCTTTTCAATTGCGCCACTCCAAATTAAAACAACACTGTATGGGAGAATGCAAATGATGAATAGCCCCTTAATTCAGCTTTTAGAAAGTATTAGGTGAAAGGCAGGTGAGGGAGAAAATCTCTGGGGCAGACTGGGAGCCACCCTCGGCTCTCAGTGCTACAGTAGCTGTTCAGGTCATTATGAATGCTTAATGTAGCAAGAGAGGCAAAAGCTACCTGAACTTGTGAACTCTTGCCTCAGATGCAATGACTGTGAGGAGAATTTCTCCACTGGCAAATAAGCATTTGGCTTTGGGTGGTTTGAGGCTGGCTGGACTGGATGTTTAACTGAAGTGGAGAAAGGTTAAAGGTCTGTGTTACTGGCTAAAGTATTAGAAGGAGGCCTGCTTTTGTGTCATCACGGATGTGAAAGAGGGCAAGGGGACACGAGAGCCCACAGACAGGATTACGGTGACAGTAGAAGAGCCCAATGTTGGGTTTGTAAACATTGCACACTGACCTGATTGTGACACTGGCACACTGGGCAAGACGACGCCCAGCACTCTTCAGGCCTGTGTAGATCTGGCCCATCTCTATGGCCCCTTCTAAGCCCACCACCTCAAGGAGCTGGTCACTCAGATCTGGCCAGAAAATATGAGAGAGATAGCAAGTCAATTCTGTCTAAGACTTAAAACAAACACACACACACACACACACACACACACACACACACATTTGGTGAGCTGGATAGAGGCAAGTGAGGTCTTAAGGTCAGCAGCTAAGCATAAGACATGGCTAAGCTCTAGTACATGCTTGTAAAGCACTGTTTAATCACTTTACACACACTCATTAACTCTCTCTCTCACACACATAGGCACGCACACACTGACGCAAGCAAGCATGGGATATAAAATCTCCCTGAGCTCCAGGAAAACCATACTCGCACTGTGGAAACGATCTAACAGTCAATACATGTAGGCCTACATGGCTAGCAGTGTTAATGTATAATGTTAAAAGCACTAAAACTGCTATTACAGTAAGCAAGACTGGTATTGCAGAGACTAACTGTGTCTAACAGAAATAGGCCTCCAGTTCTGACCATAAATATCAAATCCTGTTATAAATGGTAAAACATAGCAACTGTGTGAGAATGCTTATTTTTGCCAGTGCCCTGGGATTGCATTCATTTTTTTATTTGGTACAAAGTTTTTTAATGGTTTTGATTTAACATGGATATGCAAGTGTGAGTTAATCTCTATTTTTCATTAAACTTGATGATGAAACAGGAATATAATTGCAATACTAATTATAAAATGTGCATACCTGCAGTAATGACTATATACTTTATGTGTAGAAGGCCCTGATGTTTCCACTCTGAACAACTTTAAGTACATTAAATCAAACATACTGTATTATTGACTATAAATGAGCTTGACATACAATGTAGAGTAAAAATGGTCTCTGCTGGATGAGCAGAATCCATAGACCAACCAGCCAGCAAGTTAAACTACTTCCCCCTCATTCCTTTTCTCGTGTCTCTTTTTAAAAGCTGACCTACATTCCCTGCTAATCAGTGTATACTCTGTCACTCTGAGGTTGCTCAGCTGATTAGTCCAAACCTCACTCACATAGTGTTACATGTTCCTCACTTTTCTTAACCACACATAGAATTATTGGCCAATGTTTATTCAAGATAAGTTTAAAAATGTCAAGAATATTTTATTTTAATGCATACTAATACGGGACCATTTTCTTCCTGTATATTCACAGAAAAGCAAGCAAGCACACACACACACACACACACGCACACACACACACATTTTTCCCTTAACCCCCCCAGAGTCTGAGGTGATCTGACATGCCTTGATATTTTAACAAATATTACCTACCTAAACATGTGTCTTCACAAAAAGCTACACATGCTAATATTCAGCACAAACCCAGCAACAATTATGTGAAAGAAGTCTGTGTCATTCATTTGTATCTTTTTTAAATTAATTCTAAACGTGGACTTCCCAAAATTCTATTTTCAAAGGTGCTGATATATAATGAAAAAACACATTGTCAACATTTAAGAAGTTTTCTTTAGAGCTCTGACCTTCGGAGTCATGGGTGTTGGTTACACACTGGTGTTTACAGCTTTCTGATATTTTAATTTTGCTATGAATCTGATGTCACCCCTGTATGTTTCTATACATGTGGCACACACATTGTGGCTCACACATTGACACACATGCCGACTCCAGAGGGTTAACCCTGACATGGCTCAGATGTCTGAATGAAGCTCTAGGCTATGTGCCACAGTGTAAACAGAGTGTGTAAAAATAATAATCGCACACTGTCACCTGACACAAGACAGATATGTTGTTGTGAGCAAACAGGAAACTATTGCCTGGATTATTCTGGACCCTGTGGAGAGATGACAGCTCATGCAAAACTAGTGATGCAAGTCTGGACCATGCAGAAGGGTCAGAATGCCCCCAAGATGTTTCAAGCTGACGAGGCAGAATTTGGACCATGGCAATTTGGTTTTGCTTACAGTAGGCAGCTTAAAAACAAAATCCAGCTGAAAATATAGATAGATTGCATTACAAATATACATGACAGTGAAGTATCAGTATATATTGCCTTCATTTTATATCTGTTTATACTGATTTCCATGTAATATACAGAGCATTCATTTTCAATAGGGTTGGTATGGTGTAGTGGTTAACAGATGCATCTTGAAAAAGGGGTTTGATTGGCTTGGACAAAGGAACAATGCAGCACTAGTATGACTGGTATGGTCCTTGTTCAATATGCTACATTTGTTTAAATCTGTAACAAGGTTAAGAATTGCAAGTCACTCTTGATAATAGCATCTGCTAAATTCCATCAGTGTAAATGACACTGTATCCATGACTTCAGATATCAGCTTGTTTAAAGTCAACATGAACTAGAATTGCATTTTAGCATTGTCATTTATATATGTGTGAATGGAGGTTCTCAGAACAGTGAAGTGAGGTCAAGCATAATGATGCTATTTAATATTATTTTTCCTCTCTTGCTGGTTAACAGTGATACAGACAAAACTCAGAATTATTAAGGCAGAGTAAAGTTATATTATTTTAATAGAAAATTATTAGAAATCTGTTACAGTGTCTTTTGTTATAGCATGGTAATGAGAATTGCGCTAAATATGAAAAGGTATATTAATTGCCAAAGTTTAAAAAGGCTGATCAGTTTATCAGGATAAAGTAAGAGTAAACCCATGGCTGACCAATTTTCAGTGATCTTATTAAAAACCAATATACTGCATTTCAACAGAAACTTTAACAAAAGATATGGATAATTTATGCCAGCCTTTCAGAGTGTCCTGAACTGGTGAATGCAGCCTTGAATATTGCAGTGATGGGTTAAGTAAGTTAGTGAGTCATTGTTGAGTCATTAAATATTTCAAAAAGCAAATTTCATGGCACATATAACACAGCAAGTCTTTTGGGTGAACATTACCAACAGTTAAACTGTGCCAAGCACAAGCTGAATCCACCTACTCCTGCTTTCATTTATATAATAAGCAGAGCAGCTCAGATCATATAACCATAACAGACAGGTATGTTTGAGCATCCACGCATGTGCTCTTAAGCTTTTAACAACTTACAGTAGATATAAGACAGAATCATAAAAATTGCAATGGTTCATTTGGGGGGGGGGTGTGCATGCACATATATTCATTCATTATCTGTAAGCACTTATCCAGTTCAGGGTCGCGGTGGGTCCAGAGCCTACCTGGAATCATTGGGTGCAAAGGCGGGAATACACCCTGGAGGGGGTGCCAGTCCTTCACAGGGCAACACACACTCACACACTTTTGAGTCGTCAATCCACTTACCAATGTGTGTTTTTGGGCTGTGGGAGGAAACTGGAGCACCTGGAGGAAACCCACGCGGACACAGGGAGAACACACCAAACTCCTCACAGGCAGTCACCCGGAGTGGGAATCGAACCCACAACCTACCTGCTGCGCCACCGTGCCGCCCATGCACATATATTTTAAAATTTTAAATTTCCTAGAGGAAATCTTTTTTGCCTAAATGTTGCTCATTGATGACTGAGGAAACTTAAAATATTAAGTTAAATAAGATAAGCTAGATAAATATTAGAAAACAAGGCGACAAAAGAACAGACAACTGTTTAGTTCATTTTAACATATTTGAGATAAATGTGTGACTTAAATTTCTACTAAAACTCAAAAGGAGACTTCTTTTTCTCAGGATAAATTTTAGAGCAACAAGAGACTTCAGGAAATTTGTCTTTCCAAATGATTTCATTGCATTTGAGAAACCATGTATCTATTTTATTACTGTTGCCTATAAAAATAACTGCAGCAGAACTAATACAGATTTGACCGTATTGTGAAAAGAAAGCATTCTGAAAGAGCTGGAGTAGGCTGCCCTTGCCTGGGGTGACATGCCCTTGGGACCCTCCCCCCAACAGATAGATAAAGCTAATCTAAAATGAAAACACACCCCTACACTTCAGTGGAAAAGGACAATAAGCCTAATGGAGCACCTTGTTTCTTCAGCCTTCCATCAGATCTTCAGATGAGAGCGGTGTGAACCTGCATGTCAGAGGTTTAGTTCTGAAACTGACACACTGCTAGCACTCTGCATCTTTGGGATTTTCCCAGAAGCAGTAATAGGATTGAGAGCCATTAGCACAAAAGTGTGCCATTAAAGAGGCCAGACTAGAATCTGTGCAGTGTGTGTGTGTGTGTGTGTGTGTGTGTGTGTTAGTGAGTGATAGATAGATAGATAGATAGATAGAGAGAGAGAGAGAGAGAGAGAGAGAGAGAGAGAGAGAGAGAGAGAGAGAGAGAGAGTGAAAGAGCTCCCTGCAACCATCACCAATGAGAATTCTTATTACAGCTCAATAAGCATGCGATGATACACTTAGGGCAAAACATGATTCATATCCTCATAACAGCTTAATAATATGGTGATCCCATGACAAATTATTACTTTCACATAATGCTGAAGTACATTTCCTGGTCTAGTTATTTCTTTCTTTTTTTTTAACTTAAAATAAAACCCAGAATATTTATGCCTTGGTCTGTGGGATATACCTTGTCAAATAAAAGATGCAAAAATATTTCAACTATGTTGTAGTCAGAGTCTAAATCACAGTCATGCTGTAATTTAATTTACTTAAATTTAATAAGATATGTTACGATATGGATGCAAAAAATGATATGATTACAAAACCTATTACATATATTACATTCTACTCACTAGCTGAGAGGATGAGGCACAATCAAACTTGTGCTTCTATTTCTTCTTATTTTTTCACATTACTCAAGCATCCAGCTTCATCAGATCTGCACTTTTTATTCCAGGCCGAGCATCACAGAAAGGCTGCGCTAAGAATAGCTCACAAACGTCGTCTTACATAACCTCAACAGAATATATTCGAGAGAGAATGGCAAATCCTGCACATACTGAATTGGCCTTTTTGCACTGATCTCAGACCAGCTTAAGCAAACATTAAACTAAATAATAAGAAGAAGTCTGAAACAGCTCAGGATCAGCTTTACCAACTTCAGAGCACTGGCTTTACAGACAAGTCAAACAGTTACATGCAGGCTCCAGAAAGAGAGCACAGAGAAAAGCAAGAGACATCAGCTGACATTGCCTACTCCAAGGCCCATAACTGTTGGCCAATTTAGTTCAGCTTTACCAGGCTTTCTTTTTGTGAATGTAGTCCTTCCAAAACATGAAAGATAATAAGTCCCGCTAACTGCAAAGTAAATGTCCGCTACATTAAAATCCATTACAGAGATTCAAAGAAAGAAAAACTTAAAAAAACACCCATACCTGCAAAAAAATATTGAAATATTGTAATTGCCCCTTCCCATGTCCATATTAATAGCACCTTTCCAAATAACACTTTTTACTAGCACTTATTTTTATGATAATATTCTGTAGTAGTTATTGGGACATACAAATTCTAGAATTTAGCCTAATAGCTCATAAATATTATCTTTCTACTTAAGAGTGTAAAAGAAAGCCTTTATAAAGCAATGCACATTCCTGTACTTGTCTAATGCAGTCATAATCTCATCTTTCAAGCTGTAGGGAGGCTGGGTGACATGCGGGAAAGGTGAGCAGGTATTTATTGTGCTTCCGACTCCCTCCTATCTCAGCTCTGCTCTCTGTGTCTCAGGCTGCTCACAGCAATGGCAGATGGTCAGGAGGAACTGGCCGTTGTGCAGGAGCCATGGTGGAGGTGCGGGGGCGGCCCATAACTTGGCATGAGGACAGAACCCAGAGCCGGCTCTCTTCCACAATCTTAAATGTTTACAGAATCCAGTCAGAAGAGGAGAGTGGTTCAGGCAGAGTGAAAAAAATAAACAACCAGTCATAGGTTAAATGTGCCAAAGTTCATTTCTCTGAATTAAGAAGTCAATTTCCACCTTGCAGAACACTAGCATTGCATGATGTGGCCAAAATCGTAATGCAATGTTACATTCCATAAAGCACACAAAATTACATTGTGTAACCTGTGCATTATTATTATGAATGTTACTCTCATCAGTTACAGACATATGCATCTGCCAGCATTACTTGTATTATATATATAATGTATCAGTAACTGAGAATTACTCACAAAGTGAAAAAGCTCCGCCCTTGGGAGGGTTTATTTAAGAGAATCAACCTGATCTATGGTGCCGGATCCAATTAAAAATTTGTGAGCAGAGAAAATAATTTTGTGTGAGGAACAATTCTCTCGCAAATTGGAAAACCTGTGCCGGGAGGAAAATAACGACTGAAAGGTTCTGCGCTTGTGTTCAGACAGGGGGTCGGCGTACCACACAAACTACACCCAAAACACTGAGTGAACAGAAAACTATAATATATTTACTATATATGTATTTAATACATACACACAAGCACTTGAATTAAACCTATTTGTCTTGTTTACGTTCTCGCATTCATGTGGTCGCCTATGTTCATTTACTGTAATAGGATGAGTATACGCGTCTGATAGCGTGCATAACTGGCTGCGCTAACCGAGAATAAAAATGAGTTTACTGAGTGCTATTACATAAAGCTTATCATCGCTTTCAAGCTAAAATTTATCACGAAACAAATCGATATTGTTTTATCGCCCAGCACTAATATAGATCCACACTAGACAGAATTTCTGTCTACTTCATCTAAATGACCACAACCCCACATCTTGCAAAATTTCAAAAGTGAAAAACATGTATTGAGTGGCACCACAGGAAAAGCCTTTTGGGGTATTTTGTGCAAGAGCATGAATGTGCATTGTGTAATATATAAACTCAGCAATTAATTTTCAAGGCACAGTTTTTCTAGAGCTTTGCTACAAAATGAACAACTATATAAGAAGTTAAATTTTATGAGTGTAACTTAAGCATTCAGAATTTCCTTCACACTATCTCTCCTTATTCACACTGTTCACGTGCTCCTCCATGCCCAACCACCCGCTGCTTTCCCAAACTCTGTTTCCCATGCCATTCACAAACAAAGTTCCTCTCACAAAGCAGACCCGCAAACACAAGTCTGATGTCACAGATCATGGGAAAAACACCTTTCATGTCAAATGCATCTTCAATTATACTGATTCTTGTGGGATGAGAGACACTCTTGGAGCTGCCACCCTCTTGTTATAGTAAAGTAAGGCTGCTCAGACCACTGTTAGTAGAGCCACTCTTCAGTGACTCACTATGTTCTCACAATACTCCTTGGTTTGGGCGGTTTGCTTCTATTTGTGTCATGTGTAACCGTTAGGAAATAGAAGACAAAATGTTCCTTCTATGTTTGTGTGTGTTTATGCAAAACAATGAGTCTCACTGGGCCCCGAAATATTCCTTTAGTATAAAAGTGTGTGTGGTAGGCCTCTTGTGGGAAGGGTGGGGTGACAACTTTTTGCGTGTGTGTGTGCGTGCTATTAGTGTGTATGTGTGAGTGAGGGAGAGAGAGAGAGAGAGAGAGAGAGAGAGAAAGAGAGAGAGATGAAAATGCATGGGAGCTGCACAAAGACACTGCCCCTTTTTGACCCCTTCACAAAGAGAAATGCAACATAATAGGAGTGGAATGCCTGCCATATAAGCATTTCCATCATTTTACCACTGGTGTATTGTCAACATTATTTGTTTGATTCAGTATCAGAATCTAGCTTTGATTTAGGGTACTTCAGAAAAATCAGTAATTAATTCACATTAAGAAAACCCAATGGTAGGCAAAAACTCACATAACTCTGACCTCAAAAAAATTACAAAAAAGAAATTATTAATATTAACTTAGTCTCTTTTGCACTGTTGTGAACCTGTCAAAATGAGCAAAGAGCAAATCCAATTTTGTTGTACTTGTCTTACTGGTGGCTTTACTTGAATGTCTTTAAGGATAATTAATACTACCCGAGAAGCTCGGGTAAGGTAAGGTCTTACCTTACTGATTGCATTAAGGTGAAAAGGAGACTTGAAGGCATGATCTCATCCCCAGACAAGTAACAAGTGCAGTAAACAGTAAAAGCCAATTAAGAGCTATTCTGTGGGTCACAGTGCCCTCTCTCTCTCTCTCTCTCTCTCTCTCTCTCTCTCACACACACACACACACACACACACACACACACATACAGTAATGTGTACAATGTAAGAGAGAGGCTCATCAAGAAATCTGTTTAAACTATTTATCTTGACGGCAACAAGATATTTACATTTATTTACCCCACAGACAATAACATTCGTATTCAGACAGCTCTTGTAATTAGTAAACCTGGCTGCTTTTTGATGCAACCATTGCTGGAGTTCAACTGCATGCACACAGTTGGACCAGAAGTCATATGCAAACTTTGTTGACTATACTGCATCATGTCAGTGATTTCTGACATGACAATTCAGTATTTCTGTTTCTTAAGTATTGTGGTAGGCCTACAGCTTTCTGCTAGCACAGCATTAATCAGAGGCTGGACGTGTCAGACTCTTATGGAAGCATGAGCCAAGGGAAATGAAGGCAGCGCTACAGTGTGTCCTTGTACGTGCTGCATTATGTGTTGGATTGAGTATTGCTGCCTGTAGGGCAGTTAAAGATTACTGATATGAGTCACACCACTGGCAACAACACCCCCGCCACCCCCAACCCCTCCTCTGTACATTAGTGACTGAACTCACATGAATACTGTTACCATGGAGACCCCATGGCCCTACTGAGCAGAAGAAAAACAGGACTGGATTCAGAGAGAGAGATCGAGAGAGAGAGAGAGAGAGAGAGAGAGAGAGAGAGGGAGAGACAGACAGACAGATAAACAGACAGGAATAAAAAGGCAGAGCAAGACAGAAAAGAAAAGAGACGTGAAAACAAAACAGTTAGGGACTGAGATAAGGATATCGTCTGTAAGTGAGGAAGTCCAGAGGGAGTCAATAAGAAAAGAGGACGAGGTGTCAGTTCACCCTCAGAGACAAGAACGTGTTGGAGGAGGAATGTGAGTTTAAGATGTCATTCTTATACAAGTCACAGCTGTCATCTACTGTGTCATCACCTCAATAACAAAGCCTCCTTAAAAGAAAATCTGAATGTGCCATGGCCCTTCCGAGAGCACTCAGATGAAAGACAATCTAAAGAGACATAGCTGGAAGGAGAGTGTTAGGATAAAGTGGAGATGAAGGATGAAAAGAGAAATGATTGTATTTGGAGGAGATAAACAAATTAGAAAAAATGCACCAGGGGCCTGTCTCGCAAAAGCATGGTCAGCTTACAGTGTTCTTAACCAGGTATCAGCTTCACAAAACAACTAAAAGTATGTTTAAGTCATGTCATGAAAGTAGTCAAGAACTTTTTCGAATAAGCTTTCGACAGTCAAGCTTTAATTCATTACGGTAAACATACACATGGAAGCTTAATGTTTAGATGGACTCAGATTTCAAGACACATGAAAAGGTGCTGAGCTGATGGAAGCTGAAACTATACTGTGTAAATATGTACAAAGTATATCACTACTGCCATTGTCTTTGTACATTTTGGACTAAAAAATGCTATAAGAGCAGCATTGTAGTGCCTCTGGTTTTGTTGATGTCCCACAGCTCCTGGGCTCTGGAGATATGGGTTTGAACCCCACCTCAGGTCACTGTCAGTGAGGTTTGGTGTGTTTTATTTGTTCTCCACATCAACCATAAGCAGCCATAGTGATGTAAAACGTGATTCAATGTTGTGAGACAGAAAATCCTAATTTAGAATTAGTTACATCTTTTGTCTAAATACAACTGGGAAAAATGAAAAACAACATGATGACAACATCAGTGAGTTGCCTGGACTGGGCAGCCTCCTGAGACTAGTGTGAAACCTCATGCTTATACAGAGCATTTCCTTGCCACTGCCACTGTTGCCGAAGGGTTACTTTTTAGTGCCTTGGACACGGATTTCAGCTGAATAGAAATTAAGTTCAATCTCACCAAAGAGCTGTAGTTCCTCAGAGCAGTCTCACCTGAAACAGCTGTTTTTGCTCTGTCCTTGAGTAAAGCTAATCCTCCATAGAACATCCTCATTAACTACAAGTCATGGATAGTGCCACTGGGCCCAGAGGCAGGCATTGTAAGTCTTGTGCAGTCATAGTGTCTCTGGAGGATCCTCAATGTTCTGGGGACAACAGCATCTGTGACGCTGAGAGAAGCTGTGTCTTGCAACTGTCAGCCAGCCTCTGGCACAGATCCCTAAATGACGATTAACACTGCTAATAGCCCTGCATGCCCTCATTAAGCCTGAAACACTAATGAAGGAAAGTCTCAAAACACAAGTGAGACTGAAGCCTGATGAAGACTTGCATGCAAGCTAGCCTCACCCATTAAAGCTACCGAAGAGATATCTTCTCCTCACAATCAGTGAGTTAGAGCAGTGGATAGTAATGGCTCACATTAAGCAGCTCCAAACTGCAAAATTCACTCTGCTCTACAGAGATAAACAACAGCTGCATACTGTAGAATTGAGTAGAAGTGACTGCAAATCTGTTTTCATGTGAACAATGCATGACCTCAAATGTATTCCTGTGGAATTGGAAATTCTCTTACACAAACTGCCAAATATGCTGTCATGTAATAATGTGGATTTATGGAGATGTTCCCAGACCCTAACTTACCCTGCACACAGAATTTCAGTTCCTTGGCGTCAGTGACAGTGCTGGCAGGCATCCTCTCTGGTACTTTTTTGCTCATGCGGTTGTAGTTGCGTCTCTTTTTGGTCTCGCCCCACAGGTTGGAGCCGCCGTGCATGCTAGGGATATTGAGCACAGCAATGCCCTCCAGAGATGTACTGGTCAGGTCCAGAATGATGCCGTCACACTGAGAGAAAAAGCCAAGTTAGTCTTTCCACTATTTCACTCAGAGACATGAAGCTGTTTAGGTAACATTTAAACTAATTCTCTCCTCCACTTTAAATTCAATTTGACTGTTACAACATGGGCCAGGGTGAGATTAACATTAGCTTCCGATATTGAATAAAAATGAACCACAATTGCTCTTGTCATATCATGATTAATGTAGCTAGGGAGACCAGAGTTCAATTCCTTGCTTGGGTAGGAACAAATGCTGTATTCATAAGTGTTCCTGGGCAAGACTCCTTACTTACATTTGTCTACATGTGTAACATAAATAAAATATAACAGCACCTGCTCGATGTCTAAAAGCAAATATACTTTTTGAAAGTTTTTCAAATAAAACTGACATCCATGACCTAATAATGGATATTTGATAGCGGATAATGTATGGAAATGTATTCTTTCTGTAATAAGTGTAATGCCATAAGGGTGTCACTGTGTCACTGTCAAACAGATCCAGGATCCTGGGGTTGTGGATTCAGTCTCTGCCTCAGGTGATTGTCTATGAGGTGTGTTCTCCCTGTGTTTGCATGTGTTTCCTTACACAATCCAAAAACACATGTTGGTGTGTAGACTGTTTTGTGATATCACAAAAATCATCATACGTCCATCTCCACAGTCTACAGCAGTGTAGTTCTACATATTCAGAATGAATTTATAAAGAGTGTTTTAGCTGCGCTGCCCTTTGGATGAGACACAACACAGCGAAGCTAGCCAGAACAGAGCTAATGACATAGATGTATGTGTGTGTGTGAGCAAATATGTGAGTGTGTCGTGCTCTGTCATGGACTGGTTCCCTGTCCAGGGTGCGTTCCTGTGATTCTGGGTAGGCTCCGTGCCCATCATAGCACTTAACAGAATAAAGTGGTTAGAGAAAATGAATGAATGAACGAATGTAATGCCATTTTTAAATTTTCTGTCTGAAACAAAGAGATGACAAATTGTATCAGCGCTGTTCTTAATAAGCATCACTCAGCGTGGCATATCAACAAGAAAAAATGAAATAAACATGAAATATACCAATAACAAAGCCCATCTAGTAAATGCATGAGGAAAAACTCTCCTGGTCAATCCAAAATTAACTCAACTAAAAATGCTTCAGCAGAAAAACCTAAAAATAAATATACTTGACAGTGCTGTATGATGTCAATGACCACCCTGATTCAAACTCTGAGTGTCAGTAGTGGAAAAGTACACAAAGTTAAAAAGGCTGGAAGCTGACACATTTATGACATAATGAGATGCTTCAGTGTGCATGAGAACCCACATAGAGCAGCAAAAAGAACAGAAGCTTTGTCTGAAGACTGCTCTCCTTCCCACAGTTTCACTGTTTAGGTTTTCATACAACTTTCCCACTTTTTTTCACCCACACAAACCAAATATTTAAAACCTTTTTGCTCTTTGAATGTTCCAGTAGGATCCTTTATACTATGAAGAATCACTGTAATGTCACAAGCTTAACAAAACATTCACTGAGCTGTAGCAGCATTACATCTCATCACATTTATAACCACAGAAGAGGATTAAATGCCATAAGAGTGCAGCTTGTAACGTCTCCGTCCTTCCAATCTAATTAGTTTCTGTCATTTTTAAATCAGTTCACGTCTATGAGTTGTTATGAAGAGATTATATGCATTATGTTTTTAGAGATTTTGCTAGAGATGTTTTTTGTTTTTTTCTTACAAGACTCTCAGTACTGAATGCATTAAATGGAATCTTTATTAATGGAGAATATTAAAAGATAACTGACAATAGACACTTTCAAATTCAAACTAAAATGTTATTTGAACAGGTTACAGCTCAGTTAAAACACTGTATTGTGTACTGTGTTCTATTGCTCTTTTTATTATATACCAATCAACCATAACATTATGATCACTTCCTTGTTTCTACATTCATTGTTCCTTCTCGTATTCTGCTGAACATACAAAAGCACTCTGTAGTTCTACAATTACAGCATATAGTCCATTTGTTGTTCTGCATACTTTGTTTACCCTCTTTCATTCTGTTCTTCAAGCTCCACAGGGCCACCACAGAGCTGGTATGATTTAAGTGGTTGTAATTCATAGCACTTCAATGCCACTGATGTGCAGGGGGCATGTGTTAGTGTTTTTTGTGCTAGTAGAGGTGGATCAGACACAGCAGTGCTGCTGGAAAACTGTAAGAGAGACCCTAAGCTGTTTAGTAGCTAAAACCCAATAATAAGCAAGAATCTGAAAACATTTTTCTTTCAAACATCCATCAGTTGGTCTCCTCTGTTCCCGGCTGTTTAAAGAGTGTTGATAAATGATGAAGTGGAGTAACACAGTGGTAAACATCACCCTTTCCCAAGTTTTTTTAAATGTGTTGCTGGCATCAATGTTCAAACATTTAGACAAAAAACCTTCTCAGTTCCAACAATTAATATGCACAGTGTCACAAATGTTTTAGAAACATGGTTTATAGTACATTGAATTTCTACAAAAACATACAGACGAATTTCTACAACATAATGTAGATATATGTAATTACACACTCCATAATCCCACTGATTATGGATATGACAACAAACATCACAAACACCTAAAGGGATACAAGAATGTCCCAAGCTCACCAGAATACCCAGCATCATTTATCACTGCCTGTTTTTCCTTCCAAGAGTGGAGAGTCTGGCCTAGAACAGCAGAACTTTGCTGTGTATCATGCACAGTAGCATGTTGTCGCTACAGAGCTAGCACCTTAAACAGTAGAAGCAACCAGCTATATTCATGAATCACACTTCATTTCTTTAGAATTATTTCAGAGCAGACAGAAAGCCCAGGGGATGGCATTTAGTGAGTATCTGGCATCATAATCCTTGAATTAATGAAATCACATATTTACCATTCACAATTTCTAAAGCTACTGCCTTAGAAAATTTCAGATGTTCGATCACTGCCAAAATACAATTAATGTGGTGGTGGGATTCCATATTACTGTTAGATATAAATGTTTTTAATAAGATTTACAAACTGAACTCACCTCGACTTCTATACTCTCATTTAGCTTCTTACAAGTGGCTGAGATGGTCTCTGTGGTGCCAAATTCAAAATACCAGAGCTTGTTTTTCATCCTGAGAGGGAGGAAAAAAAACACTATGAGAGGCATATAAAAATGGCAACTCCTCCACACAAACATAACTCCTTCACACAAAGATATTTTAATACTACATAAAACTTCATTTAATTCTTATTTAATGAGCAACATTTAAAGCAATATTGTAAAGTTAAATTTTTAACAATGGCACAGCTCCGAGCTGCATCTTGTGTGCGATTTCTGTTATATGTCAATGACTTATAACCCATTTCAAGAGTGACTTTGCCTCTAAAAACATTTTTTTAACACTAAAATATTTACAGACTTGTTCACTGTTTTATTTATTTATTTTTGACACATTTTGAGCACCCTTTGTCTTAAACATTTTTGGAAAAAGTAATACATTCTTTTAAGTTTCTAGATTAATGCCTCAGCCAAATGTCTAAATATCACAGCAAATTAAAGCAAATCTAGTCTCTGTGAAAATGCAGCTGCTCTGTCATTGGAACAACAAACGAGTTTGTGTTGACACACCCGTATGCTAATGCTGGTATGACAACAAACATTGTGGAACGAATACTGCCTTGGGTTGTCAACAGATCAAACAGGTTACTCCGAATGACTGCCCTGCAGCACACAACACACAGCACAAAAACCCCTGAGACCACAGAAGTTCATGCTCATTCCCAGCCTGTAGGCCATATCTCCACCAAAGTGCCAAAATGAATGTTCTTCACTTGCTTCTGGTAAGTAATAAATAAAATGCTCAGTCAAATCATATTTAATTTTAAAGGGTTACATCATTATACGAAAGGCACATGCAAAGCGTTTTAATAAATCACTTTTGAATCCCTCTCTCAAGTTTCCAATTCAATTCTCTCCCATTTCATAAGATCTCTGCAAAAGTAGTTTAGAGCCAAATCAGCCCTGTGGCCTTCTTCTGGCCTGCTGAAAATATTGATGTGCTGCACATAAAGTTTGGTGGACAGGTATGGCAATGAACACGGCTTCAGCTCCTTCAGAGAATCTAGAGCCATGGACAGTAAACTGAGCATGATATTAAACATGGCCACTGAATGTCCTTGAAGAGGAGGGCTAAAAAGGACACAGTGAAGAAACAGATGTAGAAAAGACAGTGCCATTTTGGTGCAATATGTGTGGGTGAATTGGAAGGAGTAGCAGAGCGAGGAGTAATTTTAGAAACTAACATAAAGTTAAAAGAACACAGTGCCATAAGGTCCTTTTGAATCCCCAGCCTCTTCAGAAGTGTTGCATTTTCACTTCACTTACAAAACGAACAATTTACACCTATGCCTCCCCAAGAGAATGTCCAGTCACAGTCGAGCACCGCTGATAATGACAACATGTTTGTTTAATCAACAAGCTCTCAGGTGTCTAGGGAGGGATGGTATAAATGCTAGCTGTGAGACCGTCACCACACAGGTAGGTGATAAATGACCACAATTATTTAATATTATGTAATATGTAATATCCAGCCTTGTGATTTTTTGTCAAGCAATGTGAAAAAAAAGACACTGTCATAAAAAATAAATAAGCCTTATTTCTATGTTAACTCATACCCATGTACTATATTATTTGAAGACCTTGTTCTGTCTTCCTCTTTTGCCATCACACTTCAGCAGCCTGCTACCTTTGCTCTGTCAAATGAAAGGATTATGAGCATATTTGAGATCACAATTAGACACACTTTGGGTTCTCAGTGGGGCAAGCTGTCTAACCTCATTAGCTAGCTTCCACTTGAGAATCCTTGTACAAAACCAATTAGCATGTTTTTTTTTCCCTAAGATTTAGTGCAGAAATGCAAGAAAACGAAAGAGTATATTAGCACTCTATAACAATTTTTTTCCGCAAAGAAATTAGCATCCTAAAATTCCTAATAAGGCTCCAGGGAATTAAGTTTGGTGTTTTATTTCTTTTACATTTTTTAAAACTGACTCTATACCACACTTTTGGGAATGAAAGAGAAAGGCACATTAAAAAAAGTTTCTCAATCTTATTTTCAGTCCCTAATTAATGAAGCCTATATATGGAAATAGAGCTGAATACGAGCTTCTTTTAAATTCACGGTATTGTGATGTCACAAAAATCATCATAGGTCCAACTCAGTTTATAGCAGTTTACTCCTACATATTCAGAATAAAGTTATAAAGAGTGTTTCAGCAAGGACTGCTCATTGGATGAGACACAACACATGGAAGGGAGTCAGAACAGAGCTTATTTATTTATAATAGTTTATAATAGTTCGTTTTAAAAGCACAAAACCATAATCAGTTTAATTCTACAGGATACAGAATGTTGGATATGGTCTTTTTGCTCTAATAATGCTGGTCACCATGTGGACCTTCAGGCTCTGCTCAGTGGAATGTATGAATAAATGAAGAGACAAAACAGATCTGGATGTGACCTTATCACAGCGTTGGTCAGCATGTGAAGGTTAAAGAGGTCATAGGTCAGCTAACTTTTAGGACTGCACAATGGAATAACATACACACACACACTCAGTGTAACCATCTGAAGATAGCAATCTCTCAAAATCCCCT
Organism: Hoplias malabaricus; assembly: GCF_029633855.1. NCBI lineage: Eukaryota > Metazoa > Chordata > Actinopteri > Characiformes > Erythrinidae > Hoplias > Hoplias malabaricus. The sequence continues at coordinate 30,791,328 of NC_089811.1, read as the reverse complement.
CAGAGAGTTACAACCTCTTTAACCATGCACTCTCTCACCCCGGATCACCTGGAGATCAGCCACAATGCAGCTTTTCCATCTTACCCTAATCTAGTTAGCAGATCTAGGTAGCCTTTGGATGACACAAGAAGGGAGCAGGAGCCTCACAGGAGGGCTGGAGGGGTTTGGCTATTTGGGCTGGATTTAAGGTTAGCTTAAACATGTGAATGTTTCTATTGACCACCACAGCTTCATCCACATGACTGACTTCATCCAATTTCCATTTAGCAGATGTGATGAAAAACATCAGAAACTGAACACATCCTTCAATCAGATTTTACTGACGTATCTAATGATTATATTGACTGCTTGTTTTCAATGTTTTATTCGTAATATTTAAACTTACCCAAACTATTGGTGCCAGCTTGCTACATTTCACACTTACTGCACACCATAAATTAACCATGCACTTCCAATCATTTTTGCCCTCTCTACTGTATCTTCCCCTTGTCTTAACTCTTGTCAGAATGTATATTTTTAGAAACTTCTTTTTAATACTTAATAAAAACAACCAACACACAAATAAAAAACTAAATGTAAAATGTTAATAGATAAAAATAGCCTGGTTATAGATACTGAAACCTGTCTCATATTCTGTTACCCTATGCTAGCCCTATAAACCTAGAGCTATCATCCTGAGGTAGATCCTTGCTTTAGGCTGTAACTTGAGCTTCTCACTCAGCATCTGAACCTGTGACCTTGCAGTTTGCAGATTCCATGGCAATGTGCCACTGGTTCACTTTGCTTTAGATCAACAAACCTGTCCATGATAAACACTGCATCGAGACCAGAGTCTGTGATAACAACATGGCAGATCTGTTTAGTCTGAAGACCTCAACGAAATAAGTACTCCACTGAGTACATTCAGAAGTATATCTAATTTTTCAATATGTAATAAAAGCATTGTTTTGCAGTTACTCTTTTGTTGCAGGTAGATGTAAACAAAAAAAGTTTATAGTACTGCAAAAGTCATATGTTTCAAGCTGTCAAATGAGAAGAAATCTTATGGAATCTTATGGCTTATGGAATTTTCATCTATATGGTTTAAGTTCTCATTATATTATTAATTGTAATTATGTGTGTTTGGCAGTTATATATTATATATATCTTACAATGTAGAAATTATGTAACTTTCAATGGAAGTCAGTATAAAAAAGATTTTATTTCAAGCAATTTTGGAGCATTTCTATTGGTCCATTCATCATAACCATTTCACGCAAATTAAAGGACAGCTGCTCAGTGTTCAAATCACGTAAACTAAGAATTGACAAAAATGGAGATACGTTTTTTAATTGGACAGCAATGATACATTTGAAAATGTGAACTCATTTCCCAGCAACTCCATAGAATATTACAGAGGTAAAGCACATGGATGACTCAGGTCTGGTTCAGGTGCCTGCAGTGCGTAACAGACCCTCGCAGTGAGCGGATGACCCGTTCGGCAGCAGGAGATAGGAGGGAGGATCTGCCGGGCTGTTCTTTTGGCAGCAACCAGTGACAATGAATAGGAGAGGAGTATATTTATCCCTCCACACCATAGGCCTGGAGCAGCAGGGAACGGCAGGTTCCAGAACACAGCCACGCTGGGCCTCTTCTGGACCCAGCACACACACATATGTGCAAGCTGTGGGATACACACACACACACCGGCTCACATGCCCACACATATAAGCAATCGTCACATGCATGAACCATACACAAACAGTGTACCCACAGACAGCACAAACACAGACATATGGGTTATGAAACCCAACTTGGCTGACTCATAGAGACTGGGGTTATGACCATATTTGGCCTTTTCCTGTCTCATGTCACATGATCACTCAGCAGTGGATCTTTATCACAACAACCCTCAATCAATCTCATGCTATTTATTACCATAATGAACCTGAGAAGGGGGTCATGGAGACAGAGGATGGCAAAGACAGAAGGATTTTCAGGCTGTTAATTATATTTAAGAAGTTTATTATTTTATAACGCAACAACTGTACATTGTGATTTCTAAAAAAACAAACCAAATAAGAATCCTCAGATTTACATTGTAAATGGATAAATAATTGTTAAGTTAATAAAAAATTAATCAACAAATGGCATTTTAAAAAATTCTATAAAATAAACAACAAACACATCAACAACACTATTTCTATTAAACAGCTTTTCCTATCTGTTATTTACGTTTGTCCTCTAAGGTGGGTTTTCAAATGTATGCAAAAGAGCATGTTATGTAATTGGTCCCGCTGTATAGGCCAACAAAAAAAGAAGCACAGCCATAAAAAGCCATATCACTTTTTGACAGAATGAGAACAAAATCCTGAGCCAAATTTTGTTCTGTGTTTTCCAGTTATTGCTTCAAATTTTCAGATATATAATTATGAATTGTCGTTTTCAGCTTCATTATAAACAAGTTATTATCCTTACAAATTAGATGCTTAATACTATATACATACACACATGAACACACACACACACACACACACACACACACAAGACTAGCCTCACCTATCATTTTGTCCCATTGTCAATAAGTAATCATAGACCATGAGTGTTTTGCTTTGGCTCTGCAAGTGACTCAATCAGAATTTCATATTTGAAATTTGGTAGACTGCATCTTTGATTTTAAGCTTGATGGTTTACAATTAATAACTTACCAGTAAATGTTGTTACTGATGTTGCCCAAATTTGCATTCTTAATTTAAGCATATGTATTTTTCCTTAGTAAAAAAAACCCTGAAGAACATTACTGTGCTTAGAGTATATCTGCTACTCATTAATAGAGCTACAAATGATTAACAGCCAAACTCTAAGCAGCAAAGACATATTTGTTTGTTACTTTGCCAGGGACACCTGTGCCTCTGTGAATAAACCACTGTCCTCATTTCCTCCAAAAATGACAGCCTGTACTTGTCCAATCAATGGTGCAAATCTGTAAGGAACTGCCTTACTGAACACACAAATTAATGTACTAATAATTCATAGCTCCCCACAAGGTCAACACTCAGAATTTCTATACAAACCTTAATCCACCTCCACACACTTTGTTATGCAAAGGAGTTATATCTAGCAACAGTACACTACGGTACACTGGGCAATAAGTGGTGAATTATTACACTTATGCAATATTAATAAAAATGTAATGGTTTCCATGTTGACTACGCACTTGCTTGCACTCCTCAGCTTCATAAATTAAAAAGTTGGCATTTGCAAGTGTTTGTGTGACAGAATAAATGTCATTGACTCACTTCAAACAGACCTGTAAAGCATTAATATAAGGTGAGGAAATAATATTGGAGAATGTAATATAAAATAAGATTAGGTGGGAAAAACACTCCTGCTGCTGTGAAAACTCAGTAGCAGTCCTCTCCTTTCTCGCCATTGTTTGACCAGGAAACTGAATGTCAACAGAGTCACTGTTGTCATTGTAATTGAATAGACAAAGAGCTTTTTCTGCTTTTCCATGGGGCAATTTGACACCTCTGAATCCAAAACTTCCTTTTCTTCCCCACAGGGAGGGAAGGGGGTGGGACTGGACACACAGCTTTAGTCCATTGTGATGTGTGATCATTAGTGCTTGGACTACAGGCTCCCCGTGAAGTCCACTGGTCCTTTACATTTATATTTATGGCATTAAGCAGACGCTCTTTTAGAGAGTGACTTACACACGTGCTATGTGTTCAGTCAGAGTTTGTAACCTAGTGAGTACAAATAAGTCTAAAATACCCTTGAGCTTACATTGCCAGAGCCTGGCCTGTGCCAAAACCTAGAAAGGAAATTAGTGAATTAAACACAGCTTAATTTGAAGCAAGCTTTCACTAGCAGCTAACCAAACACTGAGGACCGCAAAAATGCACAGGCACTCATAAATGCAGACATATACACAACGAGTATACAGAGTATATTAATGTCAGAAGAATAAATAAGAATTATCCTGTGCACCTTTAAAAAGTAATCTAAACTACACATAATGGCAATTAAAGTGCCAATAGTTCCAGTATGTGTCCTTCCACCAAACTAAAACAACTCAAAGAGGTCTAAATATCAAAAAGGTTCTAGATGACATGCAGAAATAATGACCAGTCTGTCAACAGCTGAACTCCATAGCAACGAGCACTCATGTACCATCTGGCGACACACTGATTTTCAGAGTGCTTTTTCTCTCTAATTCCAAACCACTATGCTTGGCCCTTATTATAGCCCAATGGAGTGACAGATGCAATGCTCTGCTAAATCTAAAGACCAAAGCCGATGCAGTGCAATATATATATATTTTGTTTTGGCAGTGAATTCAGTTATGTTTTTAGGTGAAATTTTCTGGGGTTAGGCATTGCATACTACAATGTTCATTGCACATTTTTTTCTTCACCTCTCATCTCCAGCTTTCTGTCCTACAGGCATTTGGAAAAGATGCTCAAAATTGCTCTTCTAAAACCAGGGGCAGCAATAAAGGAGACACCATAGATGGAGAGCTGCAAACAGACTTACTCTGGAAAGACAAGACACATTACAGCATACTCACAACAGTTTGGGAATCTGGGCTCATAAATTATAAATGATGAGGATCTGGACTAAAGCAGATAATTCCACTAGCTCACTTCCATCACACTGCCTCTCTGTGAGTCATTAGTGGCTGATTAAACGGCTGCATCATCACTGCCACTGCCACCACTCCACTGTAAACAACACAGGTCTTTTTGTATAGATGCTGCTTGTCTTTATGTAATCTGAATATTCAGCGTTTTACAATAGGGCAGTGTTTACAAGGCCTTCTCTCTGTCATATGAACATGACCTACACACAGAAAAATGATAGTTCTACAAGGCTTCTTTATTAAAGGAAATGGTTCTATATAGAACCCTGAACACTTGAAGAACATCTGCATGATTAAAAGGTTCTTCACATCATGAAAGGGTTCTTCAGATAGATGGAGAATGTGCTATAGATGGTTGTAAAAAGCACCTTTTACAAAGGGTTCTGTATGGCACCACACATGGTTCCACAATTGTAACAAGCTCACTTAGGTTGGAGGAGGATGTGGTACTTCAGAGTACAGACTAGCTACAGATGAAATTGAGCCAATGAAAGGTTGGAATCTGTACATTATTGCCCTCTTTCAGAATGTTGAAAATGACTAGAATTATCACTTATCCTAGGTAATCAACACCCTTAAATGTTAAATGTCCTGTGAAGTGGTGATCTACATACATTTAGGGCCACTGTAAATAAACTTGTCCTTCCTAGCATGTTTTATTTTGTTACTGGATGCTGGCACTGAAAGAGTAGCCTGACTGCTGTTGAGCCGAGGCCTTGGGGAAAGAACTTGCAAGAAGGACCAGCCATAAACAAAGCCAGTCCTTTTCTGGAGCACTTCTTTTAAGTTCACCTGCCAAGGGCTACATAGGTTTTTATGGCATGCCTGAATAGATGCATCATCTGATGAGAGGAGAGGACAATACCAGAACTCAACTTCAAAGCAAGATACAAACAGCTACTGTAAAGAGCACTGCAGGCACACAGAGGCTCTTTCTTTGGTGATGTATTTTTGGTGATGACAGCGATCACCCCCAAGAGCTGTTTTAGGATTAGCCTGAGCTATTACAGTCTGAGTGCTGAAAGACCCTTCTCCATGGTGGGACACTGATGTTAAATCAAAGTTAAAGTGATGGTTTTCTCTTAAGAAAATCCGGCACATTCTGAAGAGCAACTGGTATTTTCAAATAAAGTGAAAAGCAATGATAACATAACTTTACATGTTTTATTTTCGTTGGAAGTATTATTTAGTGATGCTCTTCGTCCTTGTAATTGCTGCAGTTTAATCTTTTTCAGTTTAAGTCTTTTGGAGTGTTAATGTTAGCACTGTTATTCAAAGTATTGATTCGGTCATGGTTTGAGTATGACATTACTGTACAGCCTACTTCTGACTGACTTTTTAAGTGAAATGTAATTACTTGTGATTATAGTAATTAGAACTCTTAAAGGATAGGTTCTAAAACTTTAACCTGATGGGTTTAATTATTTCTGGTTATCTTAACTTCATTATTATGATAAACAATGAATGGCAGATTGTGTTAAAATTAGTTGTTTTTTTTCTTTTGTATGACATACTGTATACAATATAGTAGATCCGAATTATAAGTCTATTTTTAAAGGGATAGCCTCTCAGTATGCATATACTGGTGGCCCATTCACATGCCACAAAACTTTTATGTGAAGCTTCCTTAAACCTACTGCACTTACTCATAAAACAAATTGGTTCTGCCTCTACCCTTCACATTAAAAGCTACTATTAAAGGCAAATAATAGACAAGCAATTCAAATTAGATGCTATCTTTTTTTTTACTTTCCCTCTCAAAACATCCATTTCCTAAAGACGGATGACCAGTTTGCCTTCCTTCACTTTACTAACTGTGGATACTGAACTGTGAGAGGAGAGTCATTGCATAACATTTAATTAAAAAGTGACATTCACTAGCTGAGGAAGAGACTGAGGCAGTGAGCCATTATTGTTCTCCACCTGACATTGACACAGACAGCTTTCAGAAAGGAATAGAGCATAAAAGCTTCAGTTCATCAGGTTGTCCTGTGTTCAAGTTTCTTTTCAAGGTTGGAAGGGAAAACACCCAGCTAGAACCACACTGTTTGACAACGCTATATTAGTATATAGGCCAAGACTTTATGTTCCATATCATATTTAAACTGTAGAAAGACAAAAACTAGAAAGATACTTTTGCACACAAATAAACATTCTTCTCAAAAAAGGTCTCCTCAAAAACATGTATAACACGAGTAAAGGTTTATGTAGGCTTTAATGAATTTCTTAGCTGTTTGCACTTAACTACTCCACATCAAAATTTTTGTCATTATTGAATTATTGAAAGTATCCCAGCAATGCCTATTAACTGATTTTGTGTATGTATTCCATGATTTCTGGGAATTGCACAATATTTACAACTATTAAACATAACTATTCAACAGAAGCACAACACAACGTCATTAATACATGAAGTAGACAAACATTAAATATGCAATAAAGTTGCAATAAAATGCAATAAAATCCAAGAATCTAAGATATGTTAATGTGATGTGTTAATGCCTCTTGAAGCTTTATTTAATTATAAAAAGAACAAAGAAACATATCGAGTGTTTTCACTGAACCAATTCATTGAATTTAGTAAAATTTAATGCCTGTAATATACACCAAAACAGTTGGGAAAGGGGCAAATTAATCATTGCATTACATCACCTTTCTTTTTAATTAAACTGTTTAATGATTTGGGAACTGATAATTCAGATAAATGTTTTGCAAGTGGAATTTTGGCACATTCATTCATTTTGCCCCATCGCTGATAACACTGTGGATGCACATTTTTTTGTCATTAGCATTGAAAACACACATTATTCATAAAAACAAACTGAAATATGAATTCCTCTGACCACATTAGTGTTTTCTCATAGAATTGATATGCGGCTTTCTCCTTGTTTAATATAGTTTCAGGTTCAAAAGATTCTTGACGTACTGGTGGAGTTTTCCAAAGTGCTCCTAAGCCCTAATTTAACATGGTAGCATAACAGTTTCTCAGGTCATGCCATCTGAGTGCTCAAAGTTCATATACAATATTGCCCTATACCGAAATACTCTCCAGATTATGTCAATTTGTTTTCCAATAATATGTACAGTAGATTGTGAAAATATTGTGCAATGTTTAAGGCTCACGTATCTTAAATATTCTATAAACGTTTTAGTCTTATTTGGCCTCTGTCCCAACTTTTCAGAATGTGTTGCAGAAATCAAATATGAATTTACATTTATATTTACAAAATATAATCTAGCTGGTAAATGAAAATATTTGAAATGCTTTACAAATTTTTCAGGAGATTTAACACATCAGATTCTGGACACAGAGATTTTGGATCTCAAGTTATTTTAAAAATGCTCCACCTTTTTCTGAATATGTGGTTTGTAAATATCAGAAGTAATTGTGAGTTATTCTAGTATTTAGAGTTATTCTAAATTATAAAATAACAAATGTGTAAAATTGTTATAATACTTTCTATTAAGGATGATTGCTTCGCTTTAGGTAACGGCCTCTTATGTCAGTACAGTTTTATTCATTTTATGAAAGAGCTAACATGTTACTACTCAGAAAGATTGTTTAATGTATACATTATTCAATGTATTCAAAGCATGTGTATTATTTCTATGTAAGCAGCTTGTCAAATTTCAAACTTCCTTTTTATGTTTTGGTCTTGTAAATATCCTCAGATTAATATAAAAAGGCTGTGGTCTGTAAGTGGGACCTAGTATGGGAGTTATATTCATCTGTGGCCTAGATCACAGTGGGCCCCGCTGCTCACATTTGCTGGGAGGTTTGGTTCTGGACAGATATTAATAGATTCACAGAGAAGTTAGCCAATCAAGGGCAATTGTTTAGTCACATGGACATCAAAAGTCAATCAGCATCACCCTTAGATGCATTAAACTATCCTCTGACATCAAAAATGGCTAAGAGGCAGTTCAAACATTGACTACAGGCTACCTATGAAGCAAAATACCATTTGCCCTCATCCTCCTTGACTGGGTGCAATGTGCTATAATGGGGCATTAGATATGGGACATGGACTGGCTGTTACAAACTCTGCAGACATAACTTGGAAACAAAAATAAATAAGAGAAACTTGACAGTGTCTTACCTGCTGTTAAACTTTTCAGGGTGTTTCTCTCTCATCAAGTGGAATCGATGAGCTATTGATGCATCCTACAGGGGGATACAACACAGATTATCAAACATTCTCCTTATATGACCAGAGCATTTTAAGCATTTTCTGCTAATACTGCTCCTGGCATTGTGTGCTACTGCATGGTTACTGGACAAAAGATGTGACCGTAAATCAAATATGGGGAGAGAGTAGATTTTGCTCTAGGGCCTGAGAGCACCAAATATAAGCCTGTCCAGACATGACCCAGACATGTCTGCCTAGACCTCCTATCAAAGATCAATCAGTAGTGGAAAGCTAACCGGTAGTTTTATCCAGCAACAGTTTTTACTTCTTCCTTTTATTTGTTTAAATTTACTGTAATTGGAAAACCTGTTCTATCTGTGCTCAATATAAACAACAAAGAAAATGAAGCATAGAGGCATCATGTATTAACAGGCATGTATTTTAGACCCAGAGCCAGTGGCCTGGGGCAGGGAGGATAAGGGGATGGATGAGAGCACTGTTGCTGTGGCATGGAGGGAAGATGTTTAAACAGATAGGCTGGCCGGACTGGACAAAGTACACAATCCTGTCAAAGGGGCCAGAGAGCGAATGAGCTTGATGAATAAGTGATCATATCAGCAAGGGTGAAGCTTTCCAGGAACGTGGGAGGAGGGGAAGTATAGAGGGGCTAGAGCAGAGGACTCCGGGTATTGATTAGATGAACAACATGGCAACAACAGAGAAAAGCTTTGGACTTGAACAGTCAGTATATATTAAAATATTTGTGGGCACACAAACGACACTACACCAGTTGGAATCTGTTCACTGGTGCCCTGTGCACTAAATGGGACTCATCAAAATAAGGAAGCATTACGATTCTTGTGAATATGTAAATCTTTGCAGTAACAACCCTGTGTGAACCAAACCACGGCTTTGGATTTTGGTAGTTTTAGGGTATGCTTATCCTTGCAAATCATTTCCCTTCGCGCAGACCAAACAAGAACATGATAAAATGTTACATTTTAGTCCTGGCTTGCTTAATGTTTACGCTGAAATAAAAAGATGGATGAAGTGCATATGAACTATATTCACCACATTGGGCTTAATGCATTTATCGTGGTTGTGATTACCTAGTGGCATTTTTACCAACTGGAAACACAGCATAAGATGGTAAAATGGACAAAGGTGTTAAAAATCATGCCAGAAATTCCTGATTGCTCCAGGTTTGTCCTCTTCTCATTGTTTGTTTTCAACACAGTGTAAGTGTTGCATATTCTGACATCATGTACTGTGTTTGATTTGTTTAGAGGCCTAAGGTTCTTATTTCTTTATAGAAATGTACTGAAACTAACCTGTTTATGTAGTTTTGGTCTGCGTGTTTGGTGCACAACAGAGTTTGAAAAGAAGCATTCAGATGTACTCTAATAAACCACACTAACAGAGCAATCGCATCAGGGTTCATTTTAATTGAACCAAAGCTGACTAAAATAAACACACCTGTATACGCAAAACACAACATGCACAGTTCTTAGAGTTCATTATAGAGTACTATAATGTGGAATAACTTTGTATGATTTGGACTGCTGTGCTGTAATATGCAAGACAGACAGGCAAGGTAGATAGATTGTTTTGTGCTTCTTTTCTAAATGGTGCCTGGTTTCCGTTCCTGGTAAAACAAGCAAAAAACACTTTGTTCTGTTGTTGTTCTTGCTATTTGAGCCCTTGCAATGAAGAACATATATCAGCCATTTTGTTTTTAGTAGCACTGCTTTCTTGTCTAGTTTTAGCGGAGAAGATCATTATTTTTTTTTTATTTCTTTTAAAAATAAATTGAAAAATGTAGCGTACAAAACAGAATGATGCTTTAGTGAAGATTTTATGGCATAATGTCATTTTAAAGATATGGGTATATAAACATTTTTCCATATGGTTCTTTATTGCAAGGGCTCATTTGACCCCTCAAACCTTATCTAAACCATTTCCAAGACGTGACATTGCTCTTAGTGCAGCCTTCTATTCCTCTTTCAGCCCACCCTTTACACAGTGCATGTGTGCGCCTGGACAGAAATATAATGGCCTTCTGGGCATGCTTTCCTTGCTTTGTTCCACATAGCAAGGACGCATTGCTTCAGGACAGGAAAGACGTGTAAACCTTCCTAAACTTCATAGGCTTGGCAACACAACAACCATAATTAAATAATGAAAAAATGATGGCAACTCTGCAGCCTTGCCTACATTATTTAAATAAATCAAAAAAGCAGTACTGTGATTTATGAATACATTGCATATCTGGCTCAAAAGTGCTCAATCAGTAACAATGAATGTCAGAATGTAATAAAGGCATGTTTTGCGTTGAAAGCAAAATTCGACTTTCCAATCTTAAGAGCAAATGTGCCAATAATTGTTCTGTGAGTTTTAAAATGGCACTACATTATTCAAGCTTGAATGATTTGATAATGAGATAATGATGGCCAGTATTCCTGTTATAAAAATACACTCTTACAATATAGTCATGATGTCAAATACTGGTTAAATGAGATGAACTCAGGAGTTCATCTGTCTACATTAAGAGTAGGGAGGAACGTTTATCAGTTTAAAATTTCAATTTATCTTTATCCTCCAGCTTGTTTTTGTGCATTAATATCTTGCACACATTTACTTTAATAAAGAGCCCTTCAGACATCTTCAACAAAGGTTAAAGATGACATGGTTGACACCATATGTGAAATATAAAAATCCTATTTCCAGAAAAGCTAGTGCACATAATAACAATAAAAGATACACAGTATTTGGAGTAATCTCTAAATGCAACGAAAAAGTCCTAAAGCCAATACTGACTGGCTGTGGTCTTCGGGCCCTCGGGTGGCATTGAACTAAAAACACATGTTTCTATATGGGAAATCACCGCATGGGCTCTGAAACACTTTCAATCACTTTCACAAAATACCATTTGCAAGTTCAAACTCTATCATGCAACAAAGAAACCTTATATAAACATGATCTATAAGTTCCTTGGCCTTCTCTGGGCCAGAGCTCATTTAAGATTAAGTGACTTGTGGTCCAACAAATCAAAATTTGAAATTATTTTTGAAAATATGACACATTCTTCGGTTACAGAGGAGAGGGACAGACCGGATGGTTATAAACACACAGTTCAAAAGCCAGCATTTGTGATGGTATGGGGTGCATTTGTGCACATGGCATCTTTGAAGGCACTGCTAATGTTGAATGATACACAGGTTTTAGAACATCTGCTTCCTTCCATTCATGGAAGGCCTACATTCCACATGTCTCCTTAGCAAAAGAGTCAAGGTGCTAAACTAGTCCAGACCTGTCACCCACGGAAAACAATTGGTGCGCAATAAAACAAAACACACTATAACAGAGACCCTTGAGTAGGTGAAATCCTAAAACAAGCAAAAATGAAAAACTACACTTACAAAAATGAAAATTTCACTTACAAAACTACGGCAATTGGTTGCCTCTGATTCCAAATATTCAGAGACTTAGAGACTTAACACCATGGTAAACATGCTCTTGTCCCAAATTGTGAAAGTTTTGCTGGTTTCAATTTCAATAAAGTTTTGTACCCTCAGCCATATTAGCCCTTAACAAGGAAGCTTGCTGAAATATATGCTCTATAAGCCTGTTCTCAAAGGAATAACCAATATGTTAGCCTCTGCACTTTTCATGTCTGTTTGTGCTTGTGTCTATTTACAATGTATGTATGTATGTATGTAATTTTCTAATGTTCTGTATGTCCTATTCAAGTGTATGAACAGCACAGGGTGTGAAAACAAACTTCCTCTTTAATGGCAATAAGTATCTATCTATCTATATAAAATGCAAAATCTTTTTCAAAAAAATTTTCTCAATTTCATAATCTAAAATGTTGTCTTTGTTATATTTAAATTTAAAGGTAGAGTTTTTTGATTGGCACATTGTTGCAATTAGTTTTTTTTTTTTTTTACATTTTTGCACAATTACATTTTGTTTCCAAATATTTTTTTTTGAAAATGGAATTTGTACATCTACTCTACTGCTAAAATCCTGAATATGGTTTATCTGAAGAACAGATCTGCAGCAGGGCATTGTCTGTACAGTAGATAGAAAAACCGACTATGGTGACTCATCATAAGTCCAGCCCCTCTCAGGCTCCAGTAGAACTTGCCCACAAAAACAAGGTATTAGTGAACTCCCAGGGGGCTGGAGAATAAGACAAGGCCAGAACTGGAGAAGGCAATGTCACTACTAGCTGTACTATGTGCCCAATGAGCAACACAGAGCTTATATTTAAATGTTATCAGTTGTACTCTGGGAGTCATTAGAGTGGACTAAAGGAATATGAGGTATATTCTTAATCAGTGATTAAGTGCAATCCAGTCAACAACATATGTGTTTGAGGGACTAGCCAACATATTTGTAGATATTTGGAGTTTGATACAATGACCATTTTCTCGTTCAACCAAAGAAGAGAGGAAGAATTAAACACTCTGAGTATTACTGGGGAAAAGCTCATAGCAAGGTATTTTCACAAATATACTTACATTAATTTATTTAACTGTACCTTTTAAAATATCATGCTGTCTTAGCTTCATAAAAACATTTCTACTAAGAACTACTAATTCTACTAGGAGTGGTATGTCAAAAGAAAATACATGTCTAAAATCATCCAAATTAAATAAAGAATGAATAAAGTTTCCTCTATTAATCATCATTACAGGGATGTATATGTACAAAATATTATAATATTTCATATTACATTTCATAGTATAGAAATGCATGGACAGGGTTTCATAGTAACAAATGTACAAATAAGTCCTGAGACAAGGCTGATCAGGCACCAAAAATTAAAACTGTTGTCCCCAGATGCAGTTTTTCATTATCAGACCATGTCTAGCTCTGCAAGTGTTGGTGACACACAATATGCCACTGAACTATCAAATGTTTCTTCATCTAACAACCAGCTGCTTGTCACATCTGGTACAAATAAAATACATCAATTAAGACTGATCTTTAAGATAATTTTTTTTGCTGCTGAGAGCTGTTACACAGAGTTGCTTGCCGTTCCCTTGTCTACCAACATGCTGTTGTCACAGCGATGGTGCCTTGAGTGTATGTTCTGCAGTAAAGCACCTTGATTAAAATCAAAGCAACAGAGTGAAAGAAGAGAAGCCAATTGATAAGTCAGGTTTCAAACTGTAACTGATCCATCCCTCTATATTTAGGTGTGCACACGTGCAGAGATGAGGAGTTCAAAGCCACCACATCCTTCAGTGGGACCAGGCTCCAAAGTGCCATGCACTCTCACACACACACACACACACACAGTGACTGTCTATGCAAGTGACATGCATACGCCTCACTCTGTTCTGTTTCATTCTCTCAGACAGATAGGAAGTGAGCGAGAGTAAGGTTCTTCATAGTCTGATATCTGGTGGTGCAATGATGAAGCTGCGAGAGGACCGTGCTAGGTTAAGCACCTGCTCTGGCTTCCTGCCCAGGTCTGCAGGTGCAGCAGCGGTCAGAGGAAGCTCACAGGGTGGAGGGCTTTGGTAGTGAGGGATGGGGTTGGAGGAGGTTGCCTCGTACCCAGCACCTATCCAAGCCCAGCACAGCACATCTTTAAATAGAGCAGGAGCAGTGCTGATGCCTGTTCAACTGAGTGCCTGACTGACTGCTACACCAGGGCAATTTATCTCAACTTAAAAAGTTGACCCTGAAGCAACCACCAAGAACATTATACCTACGGTTTTACCTACAGCACACAGAATGTTGAATATTTTTTTCAGAATTATTTATATTCCCAAAAGTATTGTTATAGAACTTCCAGTGTAAATTAATAGAACAAGATTTAATTCCAATTTTTTTTAGATCCCCTTTATTACGATAGAGAACAAATGGCACTGGACATATTCAAATGATGTAATAAAATGGAAATAAGAGGATAATAGTGTGTTTATATTGCATTTATGGGACAAATTATTTTAATAATCTAAAGAAGATAATTAGGGAAATTATTTCAATGTCTTTCTACTCCTACCATGGTATATACATGCCTTTAAACACCGGTTACATTTCAACCACTCACTCATAGCTCATTAAACAAGTTTAGAAATTAGGAATCCTGAAAATTCAACAGTGAACCAGTGTGACTGATGTAATCTTACAGTGATTGGATGCACAGACTCTTATTTATTCATTCTCTTGAAGATTTATTTAACTGACAAAAGTAGAAATAACATTTATCCAATGTTATGACAGAACAACCTGATTATACTTATTAAATATAAACATTTTTAAAATTTGACGCTGAATGACAGAGGCATGTCTACATCTGGGTTACATCACAATTATAATTTCATGTTAATTAACTATTTAATAATTTCTCCATATGTAACAGAGTTTCAAAATGCATTTCTTGATGCAGAGGTGTTGTGTTACATGGGTTTTTCAAAGAGCTTCTAAGCCCATATTTAATAAGGTCGCATGACTGTTTCTCATGACATGCCATCTGAGGTCTCAAAGGTGTTGGAAAGTGATTGATTTCATATTAATTCTATATTTTATTCAGATTCTGTTATACTTTGTTTTAGGTTACTGTGAACTCTTTCAGAGTTGTTTGTCTCTAATCTGCCTGTGTATCATCGGTTTATAACCTTGATGCTTGACGGGGGAAGATTGTTTATGGAACAATTGAGGGTGATAACATTTTCTATATGTGTTTGCTCCCACTGACGGTGGGAGAGAGTAACCAAGTCGAGACCAAGAAACATCTCTGTAAACTTTTCTACTTTAAAATAAAACATCCTTACTCTCTTCACACGCGCACGACTCTGTCTAATTCATTCTCAATAACCTCAACCAACACCTCAATCCAACAAAGGTCATGCACTTCAACAGTGTTAACCTACACAGACATTTTCCTAGATTGTCTATTTTTTCAGATGATCTTTTTATAATACTATGAGCTGTACAGGGTGAAATATATAAGTCTTGCATTAAACTGTTAAAATGTTTTTGAACTGTTTGACAATTCTGTAACAAAGTGGTGAGCAATAACCCATCAAACCATCAGTTTTTTCGATAAAAACACTGTAAATATTTTTTTGTGCTTTTTCAGTAGAGGTTTTAAGGTCTGGAAAAATTCAAAACAGGGATATTTTTGGATGATGTGTGCTGTATCTAGGTCAATAAATGATATGTATGATAGGAGATGGGCATGGGCACCCACATTGTGAGTGTAAAGCTACATGACACTTTGCACTGAAGCACAGCATAGTTGAAGTTTACTGAAAAGCTGTCCATGTTTACAGAAGTGACTGTTACAGTGAAAAATGGCAATTCCAAATAAGCAACAAGGCTGTTTAGATTTTGCCTTTTGGGTATTCTCAGAGGACCCAGGGCAAAGATCACCGATAACAAACAAACATGCTACGTGCCAAAAAACCTCACACCGAACAAGAGAGGGGGGAGAGAGAGGGAGTGGAAAAGGGGTAAGAGAGATAGAAAGAGAGTGAGTGAGAAAGAGAGAGAGAGAGAGAGAGAGAGAGAGAGAGCTTGAATTTTCTGCTCTCATTCCTGTAACAGATGCTATCGGGCACAGCACTGCTATGAAATGTTTTGGTGTGATGTCATTGGCCAGTCTATTAAGCTGACACCAATGCCTTTGGGTGCATATCCTTTTGCCTAAGCAGTCCCATACATGGACATGCACAGACGACACGATGTAATGTCCCTTAGATGACCTTATCCTCTCCTGTAACATACAACATACACAGTATCTGACTTGCTATTGAAACTCAGAATACAGACTAAAACCTTCCTCCGTGTCATTCCCTTCACCCATCTTAAAAATAAATGTTCCTAAATGCTTTGGGCTTGAATGAACAGTTTTGGTCTTTGGGAGTCATCATGTACAATGTACTGGCACAACTCTACAAACAAGAACCATAAACTGGAATGTTTTTGGGGAAAACCCAGAACTGTTCCAAAAGAAACTTTTGTCATATAAATATCACAAAGTTGTAAAATGAAAAAGCATAATATTATTACATCTAGTATTACTAATAGTAATAATAATAATAATGACGATAAACAAAAAAAATACATGCGCTTTCTAAACCATTTTTAAAATCATTAACCATTAAAAAAAGTTCATAAGGTCCACCCCATGTCTCTGAGAGTATCTGCTGAAAGGCTAAGGGGTTGTGAAGTATAAGGAGAGGTGATATTCAGGTCACTGTGATTGGGTTATTGTAGGGCTGCTCTGTGTCAGTGTCCATCTGTGGCTCTGTCAACTCTGTGGGAAGCAGGTGCATATGGGACAAGTCAGCAGCCTGAGAACACGCGTATGCAAGTGAGTGTCTGTGTGCATCAGTGACTGTGTGTTTGTGTGTTTGTGTCCACTCTGGTTTGCTTATATGTATGAGGGCAGAAAAGATGGAGAGGCGCTGTCTTCCTTCTATCTTTAAGACTGGCCAGGTGTCACTCAGCACGGCCATTCATTACAGTCGTAACCTGCCCCCAACCTGGCAGCCCAACACTTCCTGTCACTGATACTTCCCCTGACCTTCAGCCTGTGCCAGTATGATACCCCCTACTGCCCCCTACCCCCCTGACTGCCACGAAATACACAAACACACACACACACACAGAGGAGGACTCTAGAGCCTACACTCTTATAGCGCTATCTAATTTTTCCCAAAATTAAAATTACACATAAAATACACATGTGTATAATCTCATTTGTATAAAAGATGAATTTCTGATTTATTTCTGCCAGAATATGAAATTGAACTGGGGTATTATCCACCATGCTATCCATCATAAAAAATGAGGAAGAAGAAAAAATGTCCAGCAGATTTGAGAAAATGAAACAAGTGTAAATTAAATTACAGACTTTTTTTCATTCATTTATTGTCTGTAACCGCTTATCCAGTTCAGGGTCCTGGTGCGTCCAGAGCCTACCCAGAATCACTGGGCGCAAGGCGGGATCACACCCTGGAGGAGGCGCCAGTCCTTCACAGGGTGATACATTAACTCACACCTACAGACACTTTTGAGTCACCAGTCCACCGACCAACATGTGTTTCTGGACCATGGGAGGAAACACATTAAAACATTAAAATCACATTAAAATCCTCACAGACAGTCACCAGGAGCGGGACTTGAACCCACAACCTCCAGGTCCCTGGAGCTGTGTGACCGTGACATTACCTGCTGAGCCACCATGCCACACTAAACTACAGACTGATCATAGTAGTAACAACAATACATTCAAATTTGCCGACGAATAATACAGTACTAGGTACTAAAATTAAAAACCCTAAGTTTAATTTCTTTGTAGTCAACATGGTGATTAAAACCAATTAATGATTTTTTGCATCAAAAAAGTTGAAAAAAACAGAAAACGACTAAGCCTCAACAACTAAACACAATAACATTTTCTATGCTACAGTCCAACATTTCACTTTAATACAACTCATTTTTTAAAGAATTAATTTCAGGTTTCAAGGTAATTGGCATGGATCAGTCCGTTAGTGATGCTTTCTGTTTCTCCAAACTATTTCTTTTTCACAGTAACAACTTCGTGACAACTACGCATCCTTTCAGATCCATAGCATTGATGTGTCACAGTGGAATAAATAACACATACTTTCAAATAAAAAAAAATTCTACAATATTTTTTATGCGAATATGCTATACTATTCTGATAGCTTTACTGATGTGTTGGAACCTTCATGGTAATAAAGAGCAATTTTCTTTTTAACTTTTTAAGAATTTCTTAAACTCCAGTTTTAGAAAATCAGTTTTTAAAAAAAAAGTGACAGATAAACCAAGAACAAGAACTAAATCGCCAGGTGCATTTTAACAAAAGATCAATGACATTTTATTAGTTTGAAGCCACATAAATGAATGGAACAAGTCTGCGTGACACTGGGGATGGGGGAGACATCATATCAGGCCAGCGAAAACATGATGCCAGGAGCCTTCTTTTCCCAGTGCCACTGCAGTGAGAGCAGAACATGGTCACAGATAGCTTGTTGATGTGTGGTGGAGACTGGGGGGGTTAGATTTCATCTCCCAGGTCAGCGTATGTGGAAATGTGTTTAATGGCTGCTGAGGCTGTGTGTTTGCCCTCTGTCTAATTCGTTCAGACACATTCTTTCCAAGTGGGGGGGTGGGTGGTGGGGGTGTGTGGATCAAGCAGCAAACACTTTCCAGCAGGATCACCATGGCGTGTTAAGTCTGCATAGAAATGTCTCGGAAATCCGATTCACATGTGCACCAGACTGCGCCTTCGCTTATGACCCAGACTAGTTTATTCACTGCTGGGGGACACTAGAGATGAAACCATAAAAAAGAACCTCATTTATTCTGATATGAAACATATACTGCTCAAAAAATGAATGCCATGTTACTGCTAATTGATAAAAATGTCTCTAGTCTGCATTTAAATTCATAATGATGCTTATCAACAATTACAGTTTTGTGTAAATGTTTGGATACCAGGTCAGCTAACATGCGTTTACACATCTTCATAGTGAACACAAATAAGAACATTTCCAAAATGTCTATTTATTTGTTTTTAGTTTAATATAATATTGCAATTTGGGTTTTCCTTCCATGTGTTACCCTTAGTGAATAAACAGTAGATCTGCATTAAAACATGATGAAGTTCCTGCTCCCTAGACAATGTATCCTTTCTTTTTAATAAGACAATCAACAAAACACTTTTTGATCAGCAGTGGTTTGCATGAAATCAACAGTCTAATTGTCAAAATTAATGTCATGATGTTAAAATGAGCAAAGCAGCAAAAAAGGTACACAAGGACCAGACCTTCAAATGCACTTCGTGTTCTTTTTTCTTCTGGACACTCAGGACATGGCCCTGTTGCTGTTTTTGCCCCAGCAGTTCTTTTATTTCCACAAATTGGTTATTAGATTAGGTCATTCAAAATTTAATCTCTGGACTGAAGTGAACATGAAACAGACGACCCTGTAGCTGGCGATAGTGGCCTAGTAACCACTAATACCATGGCAACCCCAGTGGAGGGCGGCAGGAAAATGTTCCCTTTTGGGACGATGAGACTGTACAACACTGCTAATGATTACATCAGCGCGTGAGTCACCACACTGGTTTGCTCAGGTGTCACTAGCTCCCAATGTGGAGCCATCTGTCCTCTCCTCACACACTCCTAGCACCCTGTCCATTTGCTCCAACACCACACCACGACGCAGTGCCTATACTGCAGGCCTAGTTGAGGCCTTCTGGCGCCCCCTGGGATCTGCCTCAGATCTCAGACTAATCAACAATGCACACAGTCAAAATCAAAACCTCTTGGTCTGCTTACATTCGCCTTCCATTGGCCCAAATCCTCATATTAGATGAAGAAAAAATAGTGGCTAAACAATACATCCTAGCGTCTAGGAGTCCTAGTGGTAGCGTCAAGTGACCAAGCCAAGGTGACAATGGCAAGGAAACAAACAGATCCCACAAAACAAACAGAAATCTTGAAAAGAACCAAGACAAGGAGAACTCATGCTCTTCTGGTAAACACTGGGCCAGAACCATAAAAGAAAAATAAGAAAATGTACATTTTAAATATTTTAATAATATTATGCTGTGGATGCTTGATACAGCTGAAATGGATGATTGATTTTGTCCACTTATGAAAACAAACTGTGAAAATGTTAAATATAACAACTTGTTTCCAACAATATATAAAAAAAATTCCTAAATGTGTTTGGAATATTTAAATTTTATTTTAGTGCTACTGTTAGCTGTATTTGGTAGGGTAAAAGTGTTTGCTGTACAAGCTGCCTGTATTTAATTTATTTAATAATAATTCCATATTTTTGTTTTAGTATATTGTATTGTTTTAGTCAATCAAATTAATATATGTTTTATAATGACAGAATCAAAAATTGTTTGTGATTATATTTCAGGTCGAGATAATTCATTCATTCATTCATTGTCTGTCCCAGTGCGTCTGGAGCCTACCCGGAATCACTGGGTGCAAGGGGGGAACACACCTTGGAGGGGGCACCAGCCCTTCACAGGGGTAGAGATTATAAATTTAGATATTAGCACAATGGATATATTCTCCAACAAAACAAATTATTTTTTTATCAAAATGAATAGAAAATATGTGCAATACAAATACCTTTAAATGTACTTCTTGTGTTGTTAAATGCTGATAGGCTTGAATATTGGCCATAAAACTCAGCAAAACTGAGGCAAACTATGCCTTGAAATTATAAAATATTTTTAAATACATTGAGGGCAGTCTCTGACTTCAGTGTAGAATTGAATACAATGCTTATATCCTCCTTTCAAATCAGCAGTACATTTATTGCATATAGTCAATTGCTGAACATGCTGAATACCTCCTCACACAATTATTTCAAGCTGTGATATTCAACATAATTCTGAATATTCTGGATTCAGAGGGGCTGTTTTAAATTTGATGTGTTTTTTTCTGTTATGCATCATGTGAACTAACTCTGGTGCCAATCCATGCATGGACCCTCCTGGCACAGACCGTCTGCTCCCATCGTAAGTGTTCACAGACCAGCCATTGTCCACCCACAGTCAGCAGCCTCACTGCCTTTGAGCTCTCATAGCAACTCACACCATCACCTGCAGATGGCCTGATGTAAGCCTCAATACACTGCTTTGTTTATTAGCTCTGCAATAAAGCTCCTCTTTGCAATTAAAAAAAATTAAACTGCATTTTATTTGTTCAAGGAAGAAATTGACAATTACATTTTCCTGGTGTCAATTTACTGTAAATCACTGTTCATAAGGCTACATGTCACCTGCATAAGCCTCATGGACAAGCGACACAAAATATCTATAAATATTTGGTACTATTTCAGACTAAGATTACACTTTTAAAGGTTTATAAATGGTTTTCAATTTGTTTATTTATGGATATTGATTATGTTGTAATGCCATTAAAATGAATTAATAATCATTTATAACACATAGATAGAAAGGGCAACAGTGACCTGTTGCGAGAGAGTGAACCCACATCCATCTACACTGTTTAAACAGCCAAATACTAATCTTAGTCTTCTCCATCAGTTAATAGAATAGAAATAGAATGTTTTTCAGACACTGATTATAATGTGGTGTCTACCTGAAATGGATGAATGAAATGGATAAATTTACATTTTCAGGTCTTAGCATATTCTTTTGATTGACATTTTCATTAAGTTCAGCATTAGACCATTAGCCATTTCTATCTCTATGTTAAAAATTATTTTAATTGAATTATATGGGGGCGGCACGTGGTGCAGCAGGTAGTGTCGCAGTCACACAGCTCCAGGGACCTGGAGGTTGTAGGTTAGATTCCCGCTCCGGGTGACTGTCTGTGAGGAGTTGGTGTGTTCTCCCCGTGTCCGCGTGGGTTTCCTCCGGGTGCTCCAGTTTCCTCCCACAGTCCAAAAACACATGTTGCAGGTGGATTGGTGACTCAAAAAGTGTCCGTAGGTGTGAGTGTGTGAGTGAATGTGTGTGTGTGTCTGTGTTGCCCTGTGAAGGACTGGCGCCCCCTCCAGGGTGTATTCCCGCCTTGCACCCAATGATTCCAGGTAGGCTCTGGACCCACCGCGACCCTGAATTGGATAAGCGGTTACAGATGATAATGATGATGATGAATTATATGGTTTTTACAATATAATAACTATGTAATAAGCAGATTTTTGCAATGTTATCATTTTTTTACACAACACTTAAAACAGTTTTTGGCACCAAGAAGAACAAGCAATAAAGTGTTTTATATTTTATTATGTCCCATTATTTCTGCAAGCGCATCTTAAGGTGTGCAACATTTTTATTGTTTTCACATTTTTCATTTCTAATCTCTCCACACATTCTCTATTGGGGACAGGTCAGGACTGCAGGCAGGCCAGTCCATTACTCAGACACTCACATCCATAGCTATGCCTTTGTAATGTAGTTTTGTCTTGATGAAAAATGTCTTGTGAAAAAGATGTCATCTTGAAGGCAGCATATATTGCATTAAAACCTCAATGCACTTAACTGGCATTAATATGCCATATCACTGCAGTAAAATCACCTTTGCCAAAGGCCATGACACAATCTTGTACCTTGACGGACCTTGGTTTTTGGTATTGTTGCTGACAACACTCTGGATGGTCCTTTCGTCTTTGGTCCAGTGCATGTTGTGCCCATACTTTCCAATAAAACAAAAATGGATCTAGAATACTGATTCGTCTGACCACAGTACACATTTCCACTCTGTGATGACATTTAGGGATGTATATAGAGGATTATGTTAGCTGTAAGAAAAGGCAGATATCATGATGCCTTATGAATGATGGCCAACAGTAAAGTGTTATGATTTTCTTTAAGTACTTCCAAATAGGACCAAAAATATGATCAATATGACAGCCACTAATATCCACTAGTGCATTAGTGCATTTTTGCCAGTGCTCTGTTGAGGGTTGTGGATGCTGCTGGCTATTGGCCTATAATAAGCGAGAGGTTACATAATGGCACTGCAGTGTACTGAATTCCTGTGATTTTCTTTTGGTTTTCTTCACGTTGACTAATCATTCCCATGTCCCATGTCAGATGGCTATTTTTGTCTGCACTAAATGTGGCCTGGGCTACCTGGCACACTTCAGAAAGATGAAATGTCATGTAACCAACACACCTGGAATGAGAAAGATTATAATAGATTTTTTCCAAAATGAAAGAAATGCTATTTATAGAGAGCTGGTCTATAAACAGCACAAAATTAATCATTGTCTAAAAATGATTAATTGTGGTATATGGGCAGAAACCTGATAACTTGAGATAGAAATATTAGCTTTTGTCTATTAAAAATGGTCCCATGTTCAGCAAACTTGTTTTGCTTTAATGTGATCTTTGTCAAAATAAAAGTCTCTGGGATCACATTTTGATACATTGAATTATTTTTATGTATGGTACTAAACCGGGCTGTTATTTGAAGCATTCAGCAAAGTTAGCACAGGTTTTACTC
This sequence comes from Hoplias malabaricus, assembly GCF_029633855.1. Lineage (NCBI taxonomy): Eukaryota > Metazoa > Chordata > Actinopteri > Characiformes > Erythrinidae > Hoplias > Hoplias malabaricus. Next base: position 30,767,575 of record NC_089811.1, on the reverse strand, counting down.
ACTGTGAGCCTCAAAACTAACATAGGTTTTACTCAGTGTGAGTCTCAGCTGAGGGTCAGAATTACTGCCAAGTCAAGCACTAGATTGCTTAGACTCAAAGATAGGACAGAGCCATGTTAGCTTTGTGAGGGTATAGCTTACACGAGATTTGGCCATTTTTGGTCTGCCCGTTCAATATCAAGAGGACATCAATACTGGTGAAATACAGTAGAAATTTCTTAGGCTTTCAATTGCCATAATAAATAATTGGTATAATATATTATGGGTCCTATGGAGATTAACTTAATTGAAAGAAAACTCAGATATAGGTTTCAAGGAGCCTTAAGCTGTGTTCCCATAAATGGTTCTAGTGCACCACAACATTGCAAAATTTTAGCCAATTATAAACTTTAAAGCTTCTAACACTTCAGTGTTTTAAAAGCAGCTTTTAACATGTGCAGTCAAATAACATTGTCATACCTCATGGAAACCATAGCATTATATTTCCCTAGAGCAAAACATCAAAGGGTAAAAAACTCAGGTTAAACACTGTTCTCAGATTTGGCCTCTTTTTAAAAAAAAAACATTGTAAATTTGGATTTAATTGAGCCAATTAAAACATTTTAGTCCACTGTTTGACATTACAATGCATTCAAAACAAATATAAAATATGCTGTTAGTCACAGGTTTCCTTTAAGGATTTTGATTATGATATGTTTGATTAAATACATGCTTATAATCATTGCTGAAATCTTTAACTTTGTTCAGAAGAAACTGTTTGTCACTGATGTGAAAAACTGCAAATCACAATGAATAGGTTAGCATGAATTTGATCTCTTCCCACAAAACTTGTGAACAAATGGTACTCATAACATTACAATGAGGAGTGTGGTTGCTAAGCAACTGAGTGCAGGCCAGTTATTTATTTTCTCCATGAGCTGGGAAAGACATACATAAAATCAGGATGCTCAAGTTTTCTGGAGTAATAATTTTTTTAACGTAATGATGCTTACCTTAATGTTACATATGATCAGTATGCCATTAAATGTCCATTAGGTTTAATGAACCTCTAATGACATCTTGTGAACATACTGAAACCATTTGCAGTTAGATGAACTAACTACAGCCTTTGGGTACTACACACAAATAATGCAAGAATCTTTGTGAAAAGCAAACAGGAATTTGTTCTAGATAAAATAAAAACAGTGTTACATAAAGTGCAATCTAAATGCTGTGGAGTAAATCGATGTTCTAGATCACACAGATTTACCCTTTGTTAAATGTTAGCAAATTGTGCTGTATTTAGGCTAACATGGTTAATTATTAGAACACAGAACATCCAGCCATAAAAGTAGAAAATTGGGCTTCTTTAACATAGCAATAGAAAACACAGTAGCACCAGCTGTATACACAGATCCATTTTGATATTGCAGCACATATTGCTGGAGAGGATGTTAGGTTTAATACCCACACTGAAAGACAATGAAACTTTGAATTTATTACATTTTATTATGTCAAATAGGTGCATTGAATAACATGTATCACTACTCATATCATATATCTAGATGTAGATGATTTAATTTCATGCAACATTTTGACATAAAAAATTAAGAAATCACAAAGTTCATTTCAGTTCACATTTTTCTAACAGGACCCACTGTGTTAATACTAATGGAGTTTATTCTGGTTTAATCTTTATTTCCAGTTCTGTGAAATACAAGTTTAAATACATGCTATCCAGACTCAAATATGGTTGCATTTGTATTATATTTCTAAGAAACAATAGTACATAGCCATGCTTACCACTCCAATGGAAAAGTAGTTGTTGACTATGCTGTAGGGCACAGGGTCTCCCTTTTCCTCCTTGTCATCAGGAATGATATCAATGTTCCAGCGGTCCAAAACCACCTCAGTGCTGTGCTCTATGTCCCTGAGGAACTTAAGGAGACTTCCTCCCTCATACCCTGCGGAATAAAGTAAAGGCATATTGCACTACATATTGAGTAAGGAAAACACATAATTATACTTTTTCCTCAGACATGTAAATAAATCTAATATATATATAACTACTTTCTAATGATTATGTCATTTATTCATATTGAAAAAACACAAAAAAATTGGAAAAGCAGAAAATTCTACTAAATGCTGGCCACAGACACAGTCTGCGATTTTGTCACATTCTGATCTTTTTGCCAGTGAAAACAATGTAGCAGATTTAAACTGCTTGTCTGGATGTTTTTTTTATCTAGGCAATAAATGTGTTCATGTACAACCATGTATAATTACATTTTTTTAAACAAATAAACAGATAAACAGCTAAAAATATTATTTTCTCAAATGATTTTATGAGAGTGTGTATACAAAATGACAAAATATTTCATCACATTTAAGACAATTATTTTTTGGTCAATTGTCAGATTTTGAACCATTTCTAATGGTCCATTAATCCTGAATTCTGTAAAGAGTATTGAATGAACACAGTAAAGACTTCACATTTGATCACATTTGAGTTATATCACATTATCATTCTTAATCTGGGGACATGCAGTCAGCACTGCATATAAGATATAATAAAGAGGTTTGTGCCAAAGCCTCCTGACTTAATAAACAAATTACTCTTAAATAGAATATGTATTTAAGCAGAGATGTGATATTGACACTTTCCTGGCAGCTCTGGGTGTCTGTGCTTGTGTGTGATGAAGAACAACGCTAACTCGCAGCAAACCACAAACACACAAAGGAGGAAAGCAGCTGATAAAACATACAATAATCTCACTGACAAATCTGTACTTAACCATGATAAACTTCAAGTGAAAATTAGTACATATCCTCTAATCAAACATTTGTACATGGCAGCATCTCATGTTCATTTTTGACATTTTAGCACTCCTCTCTGCTGTGTTCCAGAAAAAAAACCCTCACATTAACATAAGCAGTTGATCAATAATCATGCACACTCACACAGGAAGCACAGATATGATGTAACAGGTTAATTAATCCACAACCTCGACAAGGGCACAGCTGACTAACAAGCAGATGTAAATTCACAGATGCATGACAATCCTGTAACCTAATGGAACCAGAAATCTGTAAAACGTACATTTTAACATTACAATATATATATAGCCCTTTAAACATACTATAGTTTATGCCTCCCTTAATCTAAATTTATAAATATATACATGTATAATTTTTTATTTTACTTAAATTTATTTTGTACAGTGCTCTAGATCAACAGAGGCCTTATTACAGAGACAGCTGAGATTGTTCTAATCATTTTGAAACATATGGGTATCAAAACATGAAACATATGGGTATTGAGTGTATTTGTTCAAGGAAAATGTAAGAACATATGCAAAGTACTATATTTAAAACTGCTTCCTGTATCTCATGCATTAAACATTTTTTTTCTTAGAAAATCAACAAAATGTGCATACAACTGCGGAACTTTCTCACCTCCACCCCATCGAAGGCAACGTGCCAGGTCATTCCCAGTGCCCAGTGGCAGGATAGCAACAGGGGGGTGGCGGGCAAAATTAGCTTTATCTGAAGAGAAATCAGAAATGGCAGAATATAGAAATTAAAGCAGTTCCACTACTGGATATCAAAAGACAACCATGTGTTAAGATCAGAAATAATCAGTGTTCACATTGTATATAATAATAACATTTGATTAAGGTGTTAAAGGTAGTGTTAAATACCAAATGACTGTTTATGGTCCCATGCTCTTGAACATAATAAAAAGTTAATAATATAAGTTTTTTTATATAAATATATTGTGAATGTATATTGTTATCGCAAAAATATTGCTGTATATTGCGATATTATTTGAAGGCCATATCGCCCACACCTAGTCTCTAGCACCTATTAAGGTGAGCTTTGCACCAACCATTGTTGAATTAAATCTTTCCTAAATAATACCCTATTCCATTAGCATGTTCCTTAAACTTCATAAATGTAGGTGCCTAGTTATTAATTCATTCATATATTCATTCATTTCTGTCACTGGTTCATCCATGCATACTATCCTAAAACGTTTCAGAGAATCCGAAGAAGGCTCTATATACAAGAACAAATATTGGCTGGCTGTGATCTTTGGGCCCTCAGGTGGTACATAATTAAAACAGACACAATTCTGAAATGAAAATCACTGCATGGGCTCAAAAACTCTACCCAAAATCACTCTTTGCAAACATAGTTCATAGTCACCTTCTCTGGGTCAGAGATCATTTAAATTGACTGAGGCAAATTAGAAAAAAAAGGAAAATTTGAATTTTTTTGGAAATCATGGATGTTGGCAAAATAGACGAAAGATCATTTGGCTTGCTATAAGTGCATAATTTATAAGCCAACATCTGTGGCATGGGGGTACCTTAGCATTATTTTTAATAAAAAGTGATGCAAAGCTTTTTGAACATGTTGCAGGCATGACATTAAAAATGGGAAAATATTTTCCAAAACACAATTAACTTTACCAGTTTTAAGATCTAAAAAGCTGTCTCTGTAATTTTTCAATTAAAAAAGGTTTTAATTGAAAAATTATGAACTATGATTTGCCCATCATGGCATTCTTTTTTATGTACATTTGCACATCATCCCAACTTTTTTTTAGAAATAAGTTAGGAGGGCAAGGCTAGCACCTGTTTCTTCATTTGAGATAAGTAAAGACCACCAACTCATTTTTTTCAAACTAATAAAACATCATTGAACAGCTCAACATCATTGGAAGAGAACATAAATGGTTAAATTACCTCACAAAAATCTGCTTTTGGCAGCTTTGTGCTAAATGATGGGAGAGATTGAGATTCATCCTACTTGCTGTCAGTGTATTCCATGTTATTCTGTGAAATTTTTATTTCTGTTTTCTTTGATATTCTTGTTCATTTACATATTCTAAGATGTATTGCAACTATCTCTACTTTGGCAGCTGTTTGTATGTGCTTCAAAATTAATTTGGACTTTGCCTGGATTTAAAAAGGTAGCATGAAAATGGTGCTGATTCAGCATTTTTCATCACCATAAACTCTGCATATATAGTATAAGTAATATGAATCATATAATATTGGACAGTAATAGCTTGGAAATCCCTCAAGTACATATTGCTGGCAAAAGAAAGCATGCGTGTTATTCATTAGTCCAGTAACAGAATGTCTCATCTGCTGAAGAGAGAGAAGAGGGATTCATAGTGTATTCTGTCCCTTTGCTGACAGTCCCTCTTTGGCTCACTGTAGCAGGGTCTGTTGGGAGTTTGCTCTTGGGACTTTGCCCTGTTCCAAATTTACTGACTAACTAGAGTCACTAGTCATCCTTAGCCAGCAGCAGCCATTTTCTAATGCATGTCACATTCAGGTGGAGTAAAGCTGATCTGGAAATAGACTGATTTAACTCACTCCAGTTTTACATTAAACTCTAAGCAGAGAAACTGCTCCAAAATAAGTTTCCATTTAAGCTGTTTTTCTCTCTGAATTTCCACTAATGGACTCCCATGGGGTAAGAGTTCAAAAACACTGATCTAGGATCAGGTGTCTTTTCCATTTACCACACTTATTTCCAGCTATGAGGTTAGAAATATGAACTGATTCAAAATCAGCACTTAAAGGCACTATATACCACCACCCATGCAGCCTCCTCTCCAGTGCTTATCCATTAACATCAGCACGGCTGTCAGCCAAGAAAGAGGCAGCCCATTATCTCACTGCTGTTATCTTCCATCACTCATATGAAAGAGGTCACAGATGAGTGTACACGCTTCCTAGACATGATAATTTATAAACAATAACCTTTCAGAGGTCCATTAAACGTTATCATAATTATATGTGCATTGTTTGAGAAAGGAGCAAAGTTGTTCATGGCCATGTCCTACAATAATGAATATTTTTTGATATTTCATCAGACCTTCTGTATTCATCCAATTAGTCATGATGAAATCAGCCACGGTAGAATGTATGCTGAACATTGTTCTTTATAGTCAAATGTTCAAATGTCTTGTTTTCGTAATGTAATTTAAAATGTCTATCTAGCTGACACCAAAGTAACTATAATACAAGATAAGGTCAATTTCAAATCCATTCAAATAATTTATCTAAAGTTACCAATGCAATCCAAAATCCAGCCCACTGTTCCATCCCCTCCACAGGCCAAAACTCGGAAGTCAGGCACATCGCGAAAGAAGTTGAGTCTGCAGGGCAGAAAGAAGATGGAAAATCAGACAAGTAATGGGGTTAGAGGTTTTGCATTACAGCCTGGGAAAAATAAAAAAATTAAAACCTGTGCTATTTCTGATGTCTCTTATGTAACTTCAAACAACACTAAAAATAACTGGGGACCTGTGGAAAAGTAAAACTACAAAGTCATATTTAAGAATTTGTGATAAAACAGTGCAAGGCTGGCATTTAGATGTCAGGACCTTTCCTGGACGTGAACAGAGCAGGTGAACAGGAGAAATCATCAAGCATAATGTTACAATCTTAATAATAAAGATCCTTGTATTGGATGAGTGGTACAGAACATTTTTGAAAGTTCCCTAAACTTTCAAAAGGATATTTATTAAGCATTGGCCCATCCATCCATCTATATTAATGCCACAGTCATCTATGTTCAGAAGTCCTTGGAAAAAAAAGAAAGATACACACTACCATTGGGAGTGAAAAGCTACACCCACAAAGTATATATCAGTAAATAAATAAACACACATACACAAAAGGTCCAATCTTGAAAAGATTCTTCATTGAACCAAACACATTTTTTTCATATCATTTATTTTATCCCCTTTCCATTTAAGAATATTGAGGTAAAGGGCTCTATGGTCAGTGTTTGGATACACACAATGCAGTTTCAGAAGAGTTTTGTGTAAACACAGCAGGCAGCCCTAATATTCTGTAAAATATTAAAACTGGGTTATGGCAGGCTCTTACAAATCAGCTTTGTTGTATGTGGGATTTGGGAGGAAGCAAGAGTCAACAATGTAGCCCCACATAAGAGACAACAGTACAAATAACCAGTGCTTTTAATCAGTTCCATTCCCCTAATTGCTCATCGACTGCTCTCTGTGCTTTGCAGACTTGCTGGTGTAGTGCCGATAAAGATCAAAGTGCAAATTCGCTCTAATTTTAACACTAGGTTACAGGTTGATGATGATGAAGATGATGAAACCTTTATTGTCATTGTACATTTTACTTATATAACGAAATTGGGTTACAACCCCCCTCCCCTTGGTGCAATTAAGAGAAAAAAATTGTTAAAACAAGAAAGAATTAAATGAACATTATTTAAGGCCCAAAATGTTCTGCATCAACTCAACAAAACATGACAAAATCAATCCTACTAATAAAACACAGGGTTAGTGCCATGGCAGGAATTCACATCTAGTAACATGTTGCCATTCTGTAGTCTGTGTAATGCTAATATTAGGAACTGAATGTTCAAGATGATTTTCTTTATAAGAAAAATTAACTGTGTTTTCACAAGTCACTACTATCATTCATTGTCTGTAGCCACTTATCCAGTTCAGGGTCGCAGTGAGTCTGGAGCTGAGATGTGTTCTCACCAGTCCTTCACAGGGTGACACACACTCACACATTCACTCACACCTACGGACACTTTTGAGTAGCCAATCCACCTACCAACATGTGTTTTTGGACCATGGGAGGAAACAAGAGCACCTGGAGGAAACCCACGCGTACACGGTGAGAACACACCAAACTCCTCACTGACAGACACCCGGAGCAGGACTTGAACTCACAACCTCAGGACACCCTCAGGCTTCTATTACAGAACTATGATCAGCTTCTGTGGTTAAATATAATAAATTAAGGATGGAAATCATTAATGATAAAACTATAACACATGTATAATTTGCAAATGCTGTTTTGTGCTGCCCATATAAGGTGAATTGCATTATGTCACCCAGCCTGCTCAGCATCTCTTCAAACCTCTCTCTCTGAATGGGCTCTTTAAAATGAGCACAGCTCTGGTCGTGACTGGGGATGTGTGTGGAGGGACTCCAGGAATGAATAGGCTGTCCTAGGTAACAAATATATTTTTTTCTTCTTTTTTCCTGAATGGAATGCTCAGTTGCACAACTCAGCCTGAGGTACAAATTGTACTCATGTGAAATTTGTATGTGTCACTGAGTATGTGTGTGATAGCACATGAGAGACTGTGTACACATAGGCTTAGCCTAAGTGGAATTGATAGAGTGTATTCATTATGAATTAATCTGAAATGAACTATATGCTCATTTGAGTGACAGATACAAAACTATAATTTACATGCCATCTCAATAACACCTCTAGTTAGGCTTTAGAGTAAAGGATTGGTAGGGCTGTAAAACTGGCTTGGAGGGATGTGGGTATGGGACACCAGACTTCACTGTTCGTGACTTCCAGGGGTGTCGTGTTTTGTGGCTGTAGGTAGAAAGAGACTGGGGTGGGCCCTGTGTGAAGCTCTTATATCTTAGACTGTGAAGGATAAGTGTGTAATAGTTTTAATATAACGTTAAAAACTTTAAACACATAAAGCAAAACAATGTATAAAAATATATCACAGATTTGTCCTATTTTGTGTCTCTGCCTTCTCATTGGTCATCTAAGTACTTAGGTGCTTCTTATCAAGATTTTATTTAGTGAGAATTGCAAGAGTGGCTTATGTAATGCATTCATACTCAGGTTATTTGGGTAATAAATTCTACCTGTTGAGGCACCTGGTGTTTTTAAGACATTGCAGTGTCAGTTGAAGCAAATCCAGATTAATCAAGCCCCTCATCATTGAGAAGCATATTGTGTAGAGAGAGCTGATGCAAATTTCACTTTAGTAATGAGAGCATATTTAATTCAGTTGGATCAGATGGGAAACTTCATGTTTGCTGTCGAACTTAGAAAAGACAGAGCCTGATCTGTGTGAAGGCATCAGTTAAGTTTGGAGAAGGAAGCATCATGGTTTTGAAAATGTTTTCCTCAACAGGAGTTGGGCCTCAGCTACATGGCCAGGTGAATGGTAATATTTATCAGAACCTACTTCTGCAACATGCAACCTGCAAACAACTCCCAGTCTGCCAGCAATTCTTATGAAAAGCAGTGCCTCTTGTCACTTGGCAAAGCATTTAAATGAAGATGTTAATATTCAGATAAAGTGTCCAACCCATTATCTTGATCTGAACCTGATCAAGAATCTTTTTAGGATTATTGTTTACAAGGTTATGGCTAAGAAACCCATTACACTTACCAAAATTTGGAAAAGACTGAAAGAAATATGGAACAAAATCAGTCTAGAGTAGAATTTGAGAAATTGGTAAAAGTAATGACCTGCGAGTGCAGACGTTCTGATGTTATTCAAAGCAAAATCCTCTGCATTTCCTGCAAATTCTTATAGCTGTTACCCACAAAGATTTAATTTTTAAGATTTTTTTCTGCTACAGTGCTTATTGTTCTCTTATCTTATTTTTTCTTTGGTGACATGATTTCAAAAAAATTTAAATACGCTTCACTTGCATTCCTTCTATTCATTATAATTTTAGATTGGAATGATAAACTGGGCAATTTAGGTAAATGTAAGTTCTCCTTAAATTTTTATATCTACTGTAAAAAAGATATGCAGTGTATAGTATATATTTATGGATTAAAGTAAACTGTAAATTATATTTGACTCATTAATTACTGTGACCTTAAACTGACAGAGAAAAAATGTAATGCCAAAGGTCAAAGTGTTTTCAGCAAGGGTGTCAACCCCAGTCAAACTGGTCATAATTGAACAGGTGAACTTACCCCACCGTGGGTCCTCCACGGTCCAGACTGTACACCTGCCTGGGGTTAAGCAGGTATTGGAACTTCCGCAACACTCTGAAGAAGAAAACAGAAAAACTGATACTGAAAGTATCTGATATTGATACTGATTGTGACATATCACAGAAATATTCAAATGCATTGTTTTTTGTTGTATATTGTTTCCAATAACCTTGACTAGTAGGTACTGTATGAAATAAAAACGGAATGCTCCACAATGTCCTTCACTTCTAATTTTGTTAGCTTTCATTGGCTCATGCAGCAAAACATTAGTTGAAAAAAAAATGGGGGGGGGGGGATGCAAGAGAGAGAGAGAGAGAGCGAGAGAGAGAGAGAGAGAGAGAGAGAGAGAGAGAGAGAAAGAGGTAGAGATAGGGAGAGTCTCGAATTCAGAAAACAGAGAAAGCTTTTAGTCTGGGGCACTATACATTATGTGTGTGTGTGTGTGGGGGGGGGGGGTAATTTGAGCACTTATAAGCACTGAAAACACCATTCATTCCTTATGTAAAGAATATAAGGGCAGAGTCAAGGGTCTAAAAATACTAAGTGGGTCTTTATGTACTGAACAGGGTGAAGTGGAAAAATACAATTGCAGTGAAATCAGTGATGACCACTTAATTTCCTTATTTGCATTAAAGGAACGGTCCAAACTGTTCTTTTTTGGATCTAGAGGAGTTAACACGTCTTTGTGAGAGCTCAAGTCTAATAATAGGGAATAATCGGGCCATTATTGGTATTTAAAAGCGGGTTGCTATGGTAACGCTACTGCTGGATCCCAAACTGGTCCCCTGGCGCAGTGAGGATGTGTGGTGGGTGGTGAAAGCTGCAACAACACCTACATTCTTCCTTGTTAAAGAGCAGTGCTGCCTCCTGTATACTTTGATGGTATTTAGGACAGTGCTGACAAGCAAGAATAACAAGATGCTGCAAGACATTTTGTTTCAGAGAAGTAGAAATGATGACCACAAGTGGATGGTTTTAAGGACAAGAACGAAAACATTCCAGAAATAATGTGATAGCTTTATAATCACACTATGACCAACATGAATTTTCCAACAAAACACTACACCCAATGCTTTAAAGAACTCTGATTAACTGTATTCTTCAAATATTGTGTGTATGACATTGGCAGATTGGACAAACCTTTCCATGGTTGACATATCCAGGAATAAATATGTTGTAATACTGAATATATGCAATATTGTTACTGCTTCCACACAGTCCCACTATGATGTCATCTCTTGATCTCATTTTATTTGTTGTTAGTTGAGTTTTTAGTTGTTGTACTTAACCCCTACACAATTCACATTAAAGGCTGCGATATTATAATTTCAAACACAGTATGCTGTCTACAGTAATAAAGGTTTATCTCCTGGACCAAATAAAACCAGCAAACCACAAGCTGACTGTTAGATACTGAACCTCCTCTCACTTACTGACAATATCATGGGTTTTAATGGGCTTATAGCTTGAATAGTTTAAAATGGCACAAAAAAAGGTGAACCATGAGAAAGGATATTGTGATATTAGAATTTTACATTGGTCCATGCCTAGATGAGACAAATAATATTGTCTTGTAGACTACAGCATATGTGGATGAGAGTGAAATAAAAACGATACCCACCTTTCACCCTGCCGACCACCACTTTTCGGATTAACCAGTACCAGCAGTGGATGTGTCCCAGGGAGAGGGGTGATCTGAAAATACAAAAAAACTATATTACAAGAATATTACAAAATAAATGTATAATAACCATGAGACAACATTGCTGTCAGGTTAAATGTTTGTATCTCGAACATGGTAAATTTACACGAAAAGGACAAAAATGGTCAAGATTATATATTTTTAATGGAACAATAATTTTTCCAAGAAGGTGCTTTTCTGAGAATTTCTGTGGACTCATTGTAAGATGAATGATAAAATCCAGGAGAGAATTTGGAAGGAGATTGGGGTTCACCATGCCAAGAGTAAAAGCACACTTTTAGTTAAATTAATGCAATTTTATGAGTACAAATTGGGGAAAAAAAGCAGTTCCCTCTAAAATGATTTTTTAATGGATGAGACATGTAATTATTGAGCAGTCTGACACAATAGTACAGTCAGTACTTTAACAAAATGGCAACCGACTCCACAACAGACAGTCTAGTAGTCCCTTACCTACCATTTCACTCTGTTATATACTGGAACCCCCGCCGTGAACTGAACCAATGCCACAGGGCCTCTGGCATTTTTAAATTTAGTCAAAAACTGACATATAATATTTACAATGGACATAAATTGACTATATGTGGATTATTGACCTTTGGGTCTGGGCTTTACTGGTTTACCTGCAATGCTTGTCCATCTCCAGTGAACTTAAAGCACTGGTTGGAGTCATCAGGACTGGTGCTGGGGGATGACTCACCTTCACCTCTTTTTACAGCAGAGTGACGATCCTGATTGAAAGAATATGCAGCATATAACATATCCAGAAGAACAGGCTGGGGAATAAAGTGTAGCATCCCAACACAGCCTATAGACCACAAAGTGTAAAGTGGTAACTGCAGTGCTATGGACCTACAGGTTTGTTTTCAAAGTTTAAGTATATCCTTGATTTAACTTTTCTAATTCAGCTAAACAGGTCCTTTAGAACTTTATGAACAAACAAAAAATTGCAATGACTTAAACACTGATGACAACCACTGGCTCATGAGTATCTGAATGCTCACTTTTGAACTATTGGGTCACTACCTGTTTTTATGTGATTCCAGATAAATATTCACTCTCGCTATACAGTTTTGATCCTGAAACTGTTTACTAGTCATCCACTAATTTAAACACTTAACTTAACTTAAGCCCTCCATGATCACAGACCTTTGGCACCTCAGTAGTGAACAATAGAAACAGCTGAACTGAAAGAAAGACTGCTGAACTGACCAGTACAACAGGACAGATGTAAGAAGGCAGGAGGGTGTGGTCCCTCAGTGCTCCACCATCACACTCAGGCTTTACATTAGATGCACATTTGTTATGGAGCTGTGGATGAGAAAAGATTATAATAGATAAGAGTGAAGGGGCCTGGACAACAGTTTGCATGCCCTTCCTCTGAATCATACAGTAATTAAGTACCAGTAAAAAGGAACTCTATCTGAATACATGAGTGTCAGTTTGAATTCATTCTCTGTGTGTATGTGTGTGTGTGTGTGCCTGTGTGAGAGAGAGAGTGACTGCGAGAATGAGAGTGAGAGCGAGAGTAGAGGGAGAACTGATGGGATAATATTTCAGCTTTGACACAGACATCCCAGAGCAGCCATTAGTCACTAACCATTAGGCGAGGAATTGCTGTAAAAATAAAATGTGAGGTCCTATCTCCTAAAAGTTTACATTACAAAGTCAAAGAAATACTGCCACCAAGAGGAGAATGTAGATACTACAGTAACGTGAATATAATTTTAATACAGCGGCCCCCTACCTTCTAACCAACATGGACCATATGTATGATACCTCCTGGCATATTTAATGAACAGAGCAGTGGGGGGTTGGGGGTCTGAGGTGTGTCCTTGTACTCTGCTGTTGTTGCACAGTTTGCATATTAACTCAGCATTAATGTGATCCCTGGGCCTGCTTCCCAGAGACAAGGTGATCATGTTGTGGCGTTATATCTGAGAGTGGCAAGCACAGTATGTTTTTCGCATCAAGTCAGTTGCAAAGCCTTATTTTGATGGCTGTCAACGCTGAAAACACTATGGTATTATTTTAATGTAAAAAACTGAGAACATGTTTTTAAAATGAGGGCACTATTAATGGAGTACTTGTTATGCTAGTCTTATGCTCAATCTTTCAATGCTTGCTCTTAGATTTTCACTACTCATGTTGAAATTTTCAGGGCTTACGCACAATTAACTGCTCCAAAGTTTGAGCAAGAGCAGCACAAATACACGAATTGTACTCCTGCATTTTATGTTATACTTTTGTGACCACACACAAATAAGTGGACAGAAATAAACAGCATGTTCAAGACCTCTGTGGAAAGTTCAGGGTATTTGGTCTTCAACTTAATCCATACTTATGGAGATGTTACATAGTAAACTGATTTAATAATAAACCTAAAATACCTTTCAGTGTTTTAATTGCAAATCACTATAAAAATGATCGCAAACATAGTTTATGTTGCTAAGTCCCCATGCAGTATTTGGTGGCTGTTGAGGCCTGGTACCAAATGACTCTTCACCGGGTACTGATCTATGGCCCAGTGCTTGGAAATATTTGAATTAACAAATATAATTTGTGAAAATTTATTTTTGTTCCTCAGAGATGAGAAAGTATTATTTAGTACTTGATCTTAGATGTAGTAAATATACATATTAGTATATATAGATATTAGTATAGACTAATATCTCTTACACATTGCTTTAAAAACAAATCAAAAATATAAGTAAACAGATGTTCATAAACTGAGTTCACATAATCACTGATTGTGATGGTCAATCATTTACCAGTGCAGAAATATTTTTCTATGAGGCCTGTTATGAAATGTTAATTTTCCCAAACAGAAATAAAGTAGGCAGGAAAATGTTGTCTGTGAGTTCTAGATGCCCACTAGAGGGAGATATTTACTTACACTAATTTGACACCAAACACAATGAAGTCCAGTAAGGCCCTGGTAACACTTGATACTGCGGTGACACCGATCACACTTTGTTGGTGAATTGCCCTCCATCCACACATGCTGCATTGCCTGCAAATGCAAAGATGTCAAAAAGGATATATAAATATATATAGTCTGAAAACCCCAGCAAGTAATGGGTGACGGAGCCTATCTTTTAGGTTATGTCCGGAACATAGCCGCCATCTTGAAAACTTGGCCCCTTCGGAACATGCCCATATTACCCATGGGATAATCCGGGCTTGTATACATATAATTTTGTTACATGTTAAAATGTTATTCATCCTGGGGTTTCCAGACTTTTGTATATGACTGTATGTTCCTGCTCAAAACAATAATAAATAATTAATATAGGGTGACCAGACGTCCTCCTTTACCCGGACATGTCCTCTTTTTTAGACTTATAAAATGTCCGGGCGGAATTTCACAAACATCCGGGATTTTGTTTTTCTAAAGCTTACATAGAACTTCGAGAAGCGTTTCGTTCAACAAACTAGTCCCGCCTTCCCCTACTCCGATTGGTTCACGTAGGGGGCGTGGTGAAGTAGCCTAAAATCTTCAGATTGGACAGTCTGACTGTAGAGCTACAGTGATTGGTTGATAAACTTCTCTGTAAACATTTAATTGGTCAGTCTGCAATTCAGTAGTTGTCCACCCCCCCCCCCACGCCACATCCCCCCCCCACCTCTTGTCACCAACGCAGATCTGGTCACCATAATTAATATTACACAGTTCTATTGTTCAGTTTCTATAAAGACAACATCACCACTGGTCTCCACATATCCACAAGATGTTTATATATTGCATTCTCACTTTGTTAGAATATTTAAATTAAGTTAAATATCTAAATCAAATCCTGTTGACAAATGTGATATGGGGTTTATGGAGATAAACTATAAAACAAGCTCAAAAGAGAAAACAATTTCACACTACATACTGCTCCTGTAGTACAAAGTGATTTCACATCATATTCAGAGAGGTGCATATTTGTGTAGACTCAAGGAAGCCAAGCCTGAAAGATGATTCCAGAGAGCTTTAACTGAAAGCCTAGATCAAATTTAGAGTCCAACTATGTAAGAAATGCTGAATGATCTTCCCCTATCCTTCTACGTCTGTAGATGGCTACTACTCACTGCACACAGGATGTTCTCATAACCTCTCTGACACATTTATGGAACATTGTTTTGGGGGTGAGCTGCAAAATTTGAACCTCAGACGTCAACTAGTGTAAAAATGAAGCTATAACATAAGGAAAAGTGTAATCCTCACAAATCTGCTTTCACAAAACCCTTGAAGCATTATGTACATTTTTATATATATCCAGGTCAGGAAGGATGAACTAGTGATCCTGGTTCATGCATTTGAAGTCCAGAATTTTCTTTACATTTTGAGTTTTGGTAGAAGTGACTTTAAATTTGACTCCATGTTTACTGTTTTTGGTCAGCTGTGCAATCTGTTTATAGTGTGTAAAGCATACACATAGTATGTGCTTAGCAATGTCTTCAACAAATACAAAAAAAACCATCTAGAACAATTAACAGTATAATATTAGCTTTTTGTGACCTAAAACAATCACAGGTGTGTGTAAGCCTTCTGCAGAACTAATGTACTCACGTTGGTGTGTCTGCGGGACTTGGCATAGGTGCTGATGCAGGCAGCAATGTCTTTGGACACACAGCGCTCATGGACTGTGTACTTGCATACTGTCAAAGATAAAAAGGAAAAAACAGTGAAATGTGACAGTGGATTCTCATTTACACCTGGGTGACAAAAGAAGATACTAACCTACAAGTATTTAGCTGTCACAAGCTTCCAAATCAGCTTTAGTCACTAGAAGGCCTAACATCATTCATCCAACATATATTCCAAAAATGGATGTTTTGATGATGGTGTTTAGAGAACTAGAGTGTATCAGTATTCTGTTTAGATTTAGGAACTGTTAACGTCACAGCTTTTACATTTTATAATACTGATTAAACCTTTCAGTGGCCGACATGCCCTGTAATCCTGAAAAGGCCATCTACATTTTGATAGAAATGGATTGCAGGGGTCAAGCATTTACGATGTTTCATCTAACGTTACTTTTTCTCAATTCTCTGTAGATCAACGCTAATGTAGTTCTAAACTATCCATTCATGTTTGTTACAAGGTGTTCATACTGCAACCCTACTAAAATAATTTTCCTTACATACAGCACTATTACAAAAGCATCAGTCACTGAATGTGTGCATTTGTTCACAACTGTCAGTAGTTGCTGTTTCATGGCTCTACATGCTGATATCCCATTTAATTTGTCTAAGAGATGTTTGCATTGAGATAAGTTCATTATTAACTGGGAAATAATAATTGATTATTAAAAGATAAGGTACATTTTAATATTTTAACTGAGTTATTGAAATAATTGTGACTATCCACTTTTCATAGTGACTCAGACAAAGGCATATTTTTCTAAACCAGAATGTGAAGTCTATTAACATAATGTGTACATGTGCAACTTATACATAAAAAGTCAATAAAATTCTCTATACTCCGTATACGCAACCCAAGTTTGTGATTCCTGTTCTTTGTTTCATGTGCCGTTAACTCTGATCCTGGAGATCTCCTTGTCTTGCACATTTTAATGCTGTATAAGGAAGGGCTTGTTGAGTAGTTGATTAGCTAAAGTAGATGATTTTTGAGCATGGGAAAAACACACTAAAATGCTGAACACAGGGTCTTGGATTGATTTTAGAACAACTGCCTAATAACATCACTAGAGTATCTTGCTCTTTAGATCAGACACTTACGTGAACAGCAAAGGCCTTGTTTTCGCACTCCTAACAACATTGTGTGGCAGTAGTTACAGTACGCTGGCTTGTTGAAGTGCTTCAGTCTCCACACATGCTGCCCATCTTCTTGTACATTCTGAGGATAGATGTTTAAGAAAGCAAGAATAATTAGTTTCATGCACTACTGCACAGACCCCAGTAATCTAGTGTTCTGAACTCAGACATCTGCTGGACTCAGACAGCGACTAAGACTCAGAAATATCTTGATTCGATTTCCACAGCAGCAGACACAAAGAGATATCACCCAGAACATAGAGGCTCACTCACACACATGCAGACAAACAGACACACTCTGACTCACCGTCTCCATGCCCAGCAGTACCAACAGAGGTATAGTGGTCATCCCTCCTCGAATCCACTCCTCTAGAGTAACTGTTCCATCTCGGTCATAGTCGATCTCCTCCATCATCTCTTTCAGGATCTACAACATACATAACAATAATAACAATGATAATAATAATGCTGATGATGATTCTACTTCTTCTTCTTATTATTATTATTATCATAATATAGCTTCCACATATGGCATGAAGCTTTAAGTTCTTTTAAAAAATGAAACATAATATAAAGGAAGATGAAAAGGGACCGAATACATTAATAGACAAGAACAGAAGTGGTTTAACTAAAAAAAAGAAAATACCAATAAGATTAAAATAAAGAAATAGAAAGGCCTTCAGCATATAGAGTTATATAGAGTAAAAAGATTTTGCAGCAGATTGTAGCTAATCAGGCAGTGTGTTCCACAGAGCTGGTCTGTTATAGCTAAGAGCAATTGCAACAGATTTGAATCTGACTCTGCATATGACTAAAACACCAGTGTCTGATGACCAGGGTGTTCTGCTTGGTTTATACACAGTGAGACACAACCACATTTATGTGCATCAAGAGATGGATGACAAATTAGAATATATATCAAAATGTTTCCCAGAAGGCCATTTCCTTCTGCACCATCTGCAGTGTTCAAAGGTGACTGCAGCAAACACTTGAGATCCATATGCTCACCTCAGTAGTAATATTTTGCTCTGTCTGCTTCCACTGAAGCAGCAGGGTCTGATAATTTGTCAGAGGCCATCTTGCCCAAACACTGGTAATTACACTCCACAAGCTCTAGACATTTTTAACATTTGTAAATACAGATTTAAATGACCTCTACCAGTATCTACAAAAATGATTTCAATAATCTTTGTTTGGTTTATATTATAAGGAATAATCTAAAGCCCTGTTTCTCTTGCGGGTCCTGATCACTAATTTTGGGCAAGATGCATAAATGTTTACACCTGCCGTTTCCATCTCAGAGGCATCTTAGGAGACCACTGAATTAACAAATTTTAAGGGGTGTTTACAGACATTTGTATATAGTATATGAGTTCCTGACAACCTCTGAAATTTGTCCTCTAGACCCTGCATGCACAACATGGTCCACAGGCACTGTCATCTTACCGGCCGCAACTCTGTGGAATCCCATTCCAGGTATTCTGCTACATGGACCATCTGATTGACGATGCGGTCCAGTTCCTGAGTGGGCATTATTTACAGTTAGAAACCACAGTAAATTAATGCTGGTAATAAAGAAGAATAAAAAGTGTGCCTAAGACTTCTGCACAATACTGTATGTGTATTTGTATGTGTATATATAAAGCATGCTAAATGTAAACACATCATCAACATGTTTTTCTTCCTGCTAAAAAAGGTCTAACCATGAAAGAAGTGTAAGGATTTATTCCTGAAGCTTCTGTCAGAGCATAATCCTGCAGTGGATTGAATGCAGTGACCATAGAATAACAGTGACAGGGACACCACATGAGACAAACGTGTCTACATTTTACAAGACAATCTTGTAAAAAACATATTTTACAAGATAATTTACATTAGCATCAGGCTTTAAATCTAAATTGTATGCCAACTGTTTTTACAAGTTGCACATTAGGTTAATAGTGATGCACCACTGAACCCAAGTGTCAAAGTGTAGAAGTTGTAAAAATATTAAGCCCTGTTATTGCCAGTGTATTTCTACATGTTATTTAATCATTATCTTATAGGTTAATAATGAACGTTAATTACAAAACTGTCTCAAAATTAAGGAAAATATAATCACCCATGTAAAAGACAGTGATACAATTTTAGACATAGACTTTGGAAGAAGGAGGAATTATGGCCTAAACGGTTTCACCCCCCCCCCCCCCCCACACACACACACAGACAGAGCTTGTGTCTAAAATTGGATCACTGTGTTTTTTATGGGTGTTTGTTTCTTTAATTTTGTTTCCTTACCTTTGAGACACCTTGTATAACACATATATTATTTATTTAATAATGTATTGTACTATTTGAAATATAAACTATTTGTGTCTTAACAAACTACTAATGAACAGATTTTCACTAATGAACAGAACTGTAGAAGCTTAATCATTCGTGACAGTTCCTCAAACTGATTGTTTGATACATAAATAATAGCCATTTACTTAGTAGCATGAAAAGCAATTCAAAACTGTTATGAAGAACTTGACGAATGGCTAAACTTTCACTTCATTTTAATTAATTAGTACAAAGAGTTTAAGTGATAAGCTTTTACAGTACTTTGATTATTTTAATGTCAGTAATTAAATGCTTAGATTCATAATAAAATTAGCACAATCATCTATCAAATATAAGTTTAATTCAGTTTATTGGGAGCTTTTATTATGAAGCACATATATTTTAAAAGAATAATGTGTAGTTTTACAAATATAAATTGTATATGTTATTCAATTTCTAAGCAGGAATGCAAAGAAAATGTAGAAATGAACGGGGTGTCCCTTTGGGTTGCTAATAAAATGTATCTCATGTGTGCTGAAGAATTGGAATTGACTTACTGAGCTGTCCAGCAGGCCATTGCCATCTGTATCATAGAGCCGGAACATGACTGAGGAGCGAGAGATGAAAGAGAGGCGAGAGAGAACAGAACCCATATTTTAAACTGTAACATCTCATTAGCCCATAAACCCACTACAGAGAAAGTCAAGCACTGTCCCTGTCTTACTGCACTGCTGTCCTGAACAGTGACTTTTAAGAGAGATTAGCTCCAGGGTGATATAACTGATCATGCTAAGGGAGTCAGCTGAGTGACTTAAAGTTGTTGGTACTTTGTGATGTCAGCAGTTGCCCTAAGCCTTGAGGTAATCGAGTTCTGGAAACTTGTGCATGTCACTCTCACTGGCTCAGGCCCTGGATACACAGCAACAAATCTTACAAAAAACTGTTCAGGTTTAAGCATCAGTTCAGAGAAAAATCTAATATACCTGAGATTGGCTGCTCCTTTAGTGTTTCTGGTTGGGAATCTAAGGAACTAGTATGTCATCCATAGGTTGTCAAAATCATTATAGGAAAGCCTGCCCACATGTTACATTGATAATGCTGCAGGTAGTTATTTTATTATGATGTCACAATGGTGCTGTACAATTCAATGTACAAGGTCTAATCCCAGAAAAGCGGGGTCTTTTTTAAATGTAAAACAAAATAAACAAGAATCTGTGTTTTGTTCATTCTCGTGAAGCTTTACACATTTTCACACAGAATTGATGTGTGGTTTTCCTTTTGTTTAATCCAAGGCCGGCTCTAGGGGGAGCCCATGTCATGGGTCAAAAAATCAAAAAATGTTTTGGGTACAGGGCTCAAGGGCCAGTTTTTCCTCTTATTCTGCCTCTGTACCAACTTTCTAGAGTGTGTTGCAGGCATCAAATTCAAAATATATTTATATATCAAATTCAGATAAAACATGGGAGATCTTCTCTTTATTCTTTTTCATTAAAAAAACAAAACAAAACAAAAAACAAGAGCAATGAGAAATTAGGCAAGGCTAGTTTAGCCAGACCACCATTAGCCATATAGCCATTGTTACAGAGGTTTTTCTTGCATTTCAAAATCAGGAAAGTCCAAAATACATGCCCTTGTTATTGGATGGTCTGGAGAAATTTTGGTGCTTCATATCAATTCTATAAAATTAGTTTATTACTCGTTTTTGAACATTTCTAAAACCAAGCACCTGAACTTTTTTTAAGTAATCTATATTTGATAAAGGAACAGGTCCTCGCTGGGAACTGGGTATTTATTACTGACTTACATTTCTATAAGGGTCTGACTTATAAAACGGTGTTGTAACAAATTCACAGCCCGGTTTATAAGTTAAACAAAAAGATGTGCAGATGTAGATAATTTATTCGTCAGAAAGTCAGTAACGGTGAAATGTGTCCATGTATTCATGTCATTACAGGGACACACAAGATGACTTTCTGTTTGTAAAATATATAGAACAAACCAAAATGCTGGGACACACAAACATTCTCCAAACACATGAAGAGACTATGACAAATGTTACCTCAACAACGTTCAACATATTTCTGTTGGAGGCTCCAGTAAAACACTGAGCTGCACCGCAGCTGAACCTACAGCACTGAAGCGGCGCGACCGTGTCCCAATTCAGCTCTCAACACTCTGACCCCTTGAACACTTGAACACGGATTATTTAGGTACGAAAAAAGTACTTGTCCAAGGAAAAGAGGATATCTGGTCACCACCGAATGGTTCACCGCCTAATTTAGTTCACGAACTGGAATGTGAAATATGGCTCAACTAACAACAGACGTTAGACGGTGTAGTGGCGCCAGCTTAAATATCTCTCTGAAATATGTTTGAATTAACAGTTTCTACTGCATCTGGAAAATGGGGGAAACTGTAATTTTTATCTATTATTTTAACAATAAAAGGAATACATCGATGAACATAATACATCCACAAAATGCTGTGTGATTGCAAATACTTCGAAACAATTTTCAACATATTTTCCTATCCAAAGCTACACTCAACAGGTTAAAAATTATTGCTAATTTAATAAATACTTCTAATACAGTTGAGATGCAAAATGTTAACAATGCAACAGGATAGAGGTAGGGTATATTTAAGGGTACGTTCACAATTTGAGCCCAGTGAATCCTGGCATTGTCATCTTGGAATTGCCCATGCCATCAGGGAAGAAAAAAATCCATTGTTGGAATAACCTGGTCGTTCAGTATATTCAGGAAGTCAGCGGACCTCCTTCTTTGTGCACAACGTTGCTAAACCTAGACCTGACCAACTGCAGCAACCCCAGATCATAGCACTTCCCCCACAGGATTATACGGTAGGCACTAGGCATGATGGGTGCATCACTTCAGCTGCCTCCCTTTTTACCCTGATGCGCCCATCACTCTGGAACAGGGTAAATCTGGACTCATCAGACAACATGACCATCTTTCATTGCTCCAGAGTCCAATCTTTATGCTCCCTAGCAAACTGAAGCTTTTTTTTTGCTGGTTTGCCTCATTGATAAATGGTTTTCTTAAGGCTACACAGCTGTTTAGTCCCTTGAGTTCCCTTCACACTGTGAGTTTGGAAATACTTTTACTTTTATTATTAAACATAACCCTGAGATTTACTGTTGTTTTTCTACGATTTGAATACACCAAACGTTTAAGTGGATACCAATCATTCAAGGAATATTCAAGTCATAGGATGTGTCTGTCGACATGGTTGTTTAACAAATGAGAAGCTATTCACTGCATTAGTTAGGGTTAAATAACGTGTTGCCAGCGGAAACATAATCACCCATGCAGTAATTATCCAATGGGAGGCTCTCATCTATTTACTTAGTTAAATCCATGTGGTGACCTTTTAATTTTTGGCCAGGTTGTGTATCATAAAATGGCACCACTCTCCACACACTGACATACCAGTGTAAAGTCACTGGCAGGCACTTATATATTTTAGTTATTTCTTTATAAGAACAGGAATGTAAAAAACAAAAAAATGTCTAAACTTAAAACACCAAAGATTCTTCTCTGTCCTTTCAACAGATTTCATTTTGTGTATTCTATTCCCATAATTCCAGCCACTTGTATTACAAGACAAAAAAACTGGACTTCCAATAAGTTCTTGGTGTGAATGTTTCACTGTCAAATACAGAGGGTTAATATCCCATAGCCAGGGAATGCATGACCAAACACGAACCAGCCCACTCACATTCTAGCTTATCCTCTGGGGTTCCTCGCTCCAGTAGAGACAGGTAGCACACAATGTCCTTCAGGAAGACCACCTGTGGGGATGAAAGCATAGACCCCTTCTGAGGGGACGGGCTCCTCCTTAGAGACAGTACTTTCTCTGACCGACTTTGTTCTGAGGGTAACAAAAAAATGTGTTTCTGTTAGTTTCCTCCAGAGACTATAGCAAAATGAAATGAAATCTCCTAAGTTCATAAGAACACTTCAGCATTTTAAACCTAGTGTCTACCTGCTGTATCCATAGTGAACGACTGATTAACTTAAAAAGCTTATAATTCCCATGTTAATAAAAATATGCACTTTAAAATATATTGAATAAAGCTGACCATATGTAAACTAATTCAGAATGCATTAAAGCAAAACACAAATTTCTGTAGAAGACTTTCCTTGAAGAATTTTGGTTAATAATTTATGGAATGGTAAGATATGGAATATAGTCAGACACGGTATTCATGAACATTTTTAAACATTTCTAAAAAATACTTACTGTGCTGCTCCAGGGTTTGAGTTTGGATAAAAGTTTTAAAGCTTCCATAACACTCTCTTTCATATCTATTTCTTTCTAAAAACCTGTGTTATCTGATTATTGCTGATGGTGATGCTGTGTAGAGGGTAATATCATGCTCTATTGTGCAAAAAGGTTAGGGCTGGAGTAATCATACCACACTACACTCATGAATTTCCTTAAACAAAACTCCTAAAACCACATTTGCCAACTATTTTTCTTAGATGTGGATAAGAGCTTCAGCTAAGTGTTGTATAAGAAAGATGCAGCAGAAAGCGGTCATGTTCACAAACTTCACTTAAATTAAATTCAGAATTAAATTAAGAATTATTCACTTAAAACAACACTAGGTAAGATTTGGTATTTTTGCTCCTGAGCGACACCTACCATTGCACAACGTAATTCACTTTTACAGCAGTGTCCTGAAATTAAGGAGGAGGAGGAGGAGGAGGAGGAGGCTGGGCTGTGTTTTCCTATCCTCCTCTTAAAGTTACACAGCGCAGTTTCTGCAGTACTGAGCCCGGAGTAGCACCAGCAGAGGCTCTATTCTCCCTATTACAGATCAGTGGATCATCACAAACTACTGTGTGATGTACTGTGTGAACTAGTGTTGCTTTAAATGAATAAGCTCTACATATCTGTTTAGGCACCTGCACTTCAGCTTCTCGTTCTCAGAACTAAATAACTCAAATATTCCTTTCATTATTACCAAACAATTTAAAGCAGTATATTGCAAATCTGTCAACTCTCAACAGAACAACGATGAGCTGTAATCAGTTTAAAAGGTTCAAATCCTGACTAGAGCAGCAGCTAAATATATTACAGAATTTTCCACTATAATAGGATGGTAATGAAAAATCTAACAAATAAAAATGAAAAGAAGAGTATGTAATGTCTGATATATCCTCCTATCAGAGTTCACACCTGGGGACAGCCTTGGTGAGTTGGTGGTTTTGGATGGAGCCAGGGCACTGCTGCTGTTGCTGGCTGTTGGAGCAGTGGGCTGAGTGCCAGGTGAGCGCTGAGGACCTCCTGGAGTTTGTCCCCCTGTGCCTGAGCGCTGAGACGAGGAGCGGGAAGAGCAGGGGGATGTGGTGGCACCTGAGCCTGGAGTTATTCCAGCAGAATGCTCCGGAGTGTGTCTTCCCATAGCACTGAGAATACTTTTGCCATTCATCCCTATTATAACAGGAGCAAGGCAAGAAAGAAAGAAAAAAAGATAAGAAAGATAAGTTACACTACAAACTAATGATATCTTATTAAATGTAATCATCTTAAATCTAGCCAATTAATAAAAAAGAAATATTATAAGATTAGGTTAATAACATTATACTATTATTACATATAACATTATTACGACTAGATTTCAGATGTTTTTATTTAATAAGATTTTTTTTGCTGTGTGCGAAGTTACTAGAGGCTAGAGGAATATGTACAGTGTTAACGCTGGACGAATCATTCAGACAGAGAGACTGAGAGGCAATATCTGCAAAGTCTTAGCTCCACACAACTGAAAGGGAGAACACAGATGCTCTCAATACACCACAGCAATAGCTGCACACTGATGAAAAGAGCATTCGTACTGTAACAGGCAAATATGGAACAGGGAAAAATGAACTATAAGCACATCCACAATACTGCCATGAATATTTTATAGTCAAAAATACAAGAATTTGCTCCAACAAATATTCACATATAAACACATAGTTCAAACACAAAAGGCAATAAAGCAACAGCAGGTGGAGGGATGTGGTGTCTTTGGAGCGAGGAGCAGCTGCCGAGCAATGTCTCTCAGTGCTGGAATCACAATTTATTAGTACCTGTTATAGGTGCACAAGCCACTTCTGTCTGTATAGAGATGCCTGCATCAATGGACTTGGGCTCTAAAGGCACAGTTGATTTAGAGAGAAGGAAAGCGTGACACAGGAAAAGACAAAGGCAATGCGGGCATGAGAGTTAGAGAAAAAAAAAAGAAATACTGGAAATATCAGAAGCGTAGATATGTTTGTTAAATACTACGGAAACAATTTCCCAAGCACAGTTGCCAATGCACTGCAGCTGGGCTGTATTCATAAGGCTATATGACACCTCTACGATAACATTTTAACTATGACCACAAACAAAATAGACAATTATTCCAATAGGTGTTACATGATGTAAAAGCTACTGTTGTCCTCTTTTAATTTAAATTTGTGAATCATGTGAATTTAATTTTTTCTGATGCCGTGTTGTGTCATGAGGTTTTTTTTTGTGGGGGGGGATACATAGTACATTGTAACAAATGACTTTCACATTTACAGTATATCATACATATGCAAAAAAGAATATAAATTATAAAATGAAAGTGCCAAATGCTCACTTTTGTTCACAGAACCTGTTTTGTGTAACATAAAATGTAGATGTAACGTCAGCTTGACATCATTGTTGTCAAGTCAAGCTATATGAAAAATTATATCACTTGAAATACATGTTTGTAAATGTTTCTATAGATCTATACATGTCTTATTTAGGTATCATGTAGCTATATGAATATTCATTCATTCATTTTTCTGTAACTGTTTGTCCTGTTCACTGTTGTGGGTCCAGAGCCTGCTCGGCATCACTGGGCGCAAGGCAGGAACACACCCTAGACGGGGTGCCAATCCATCACAGGACACCACACACTCACTTACACACAGAGTACCCAGAGAAAACCCACGCAGACACACCAAACTCCTCACAGACAGTAACCCAACATGGGGTTTCAACACTTAACTCAGGATCCTGGACCTGTGTGAGAGCGACACTATCTGTTGGGCCAAAATGTTGCCCATTTTAGGAGAATTGCCTACAGTAAAGTATTACTGAATAATTTCACTTGATGTAAAGTACCCTAAGCAATAATAATTATGAGGCATGCCGGTAATGTTTTAACTAAGGGGCATTGTTGTGTGCTACACATAATATTCACCAATCAACAGCTTTTCAGTAGCTAGAGAACTACAGTGTTAGTGTTAGTCAGAACCCAGTCACTAGATGGCACCATTTACCATCTCTGTGTAGCAGAATAATAAGATTTCTGCAAAACAGCTAAAAGTGTGTGGGGTGGGTTCTTAGTCTAAGCCCACCACCTTCCTAAACACAGGTGGTGGACTTCAGACTGAAACCCAGGAATATTTTTTGGCATGGAAAGGGGCACAATCCTTCCATATGGTCTTTTAAATCCAGCCACTCAGAGAAACTCAGTCACTCTAATGGGGATCCTTAACAAGCAGTAACAGTGCAGCAACTGGCAAAACCTCCCCACTGCTTAGCTCCCAGTGTCTAGACACATCTAGTTTAATAATGTTAATCATGTGTCGGAGTGTGAGAGTGTCTATGTCCTTGCCCAACCTGTGGATATACAAACTTTCAAACAAAAGTAGGCTATTAGCTAAAACATGGCTTCCACTTCATTTAAATCATCATACTCAAGGACTTTGTAAAGACATTCTAACAAGTAAGATTTAGACAATATTTGCACAGGTTATGTGAAGAATAAATGTACAAGGTTAATTCTGTTATGCATGCATCTGTTATTTTGTTCTCTAAAAATAATTTAAAACTCTGCACTCTGCTAGATTTGTAGACTACAATTCATTAACATTTTCAATAAAAATTGCCATTAAGTAAAGAATATTCTTTTTTTTTTTAGAATTCTGGTTACCTCTGGATTACATTCATTCATTCATTATCTGTAAGCACTTATCCAGTTCAGGGTCGTGGTGGGTCCAGAGCCTACCTGGATCCACCTACCAATGTGTGTTTTTTGGACTGTGGGATGAAACCGGAGCACCCGGAGGAAACCCACTCGGACACAGGGAGAACACACCAAACTCCTCACAGACAGTCACCCGGAGCGGGAATCGAACCCACAACCTCCAGGTCCCTGGAGCTGTGTGACTGCGACACTACCTGCTGGGCCACCATGCCGCCCTCCTCTGGATTACAGCGTCCATTTTTTTTTCTTTGAGGGCCTTTGCTTTCAGGTTTTCACAAATATTTGCAGGGAGATTTTTACACCCCAAAATGTTCTGTAATGTTAATGTCTAAAGTCTGGTGTGGCCTGTCCATTATTCTATTATTCAACTTCATCAGCTCTGCATGCTTTCAGGCCTAAAGTGTTCAGTTTGTTGAGTTGCTACAATGAAGTGGTATATATATTTTTTATTATTATTATTATTTTACCTTTTTTTGTAACCCTTCTTAGATGATCTTACATCTAATACATTACAAATAATAATAATATATAAATTAAACAAAGAAATAAAAATAGAATTGTATGTTAATATAGACAGGAAATTATATAAATGTCTGTCTCTGAATTACATTAAATTGCATTCAATTCCACATTCAAACAATCCTGAAGAGTTTGGCAATACATATATTATCTCATATTTTTCAGATTCATAATCTGTAATGGAGTTTCAATGATGACTCAACTCCAGTAACAAATACGTATTTATTGATTATCAAATCAAATATGTTGATTTTGCAGATTCTTATACATCAAGACACTAAACAGTGAAAATAAACCCAGGGATATTTTTGGAGATGTTACATCTTATTCTCACAAAGATTTATGTAGCATATTTACCCAGCAGAGCAGCTCCGGTGCGTGGAGTGTCATGGGAGCTGTTTCCACCGGTTTTGCTCTTGAAGGAGGTGAAAAGGTGCTGGCACAGTTCCTCAGGGATGTCATTCTCCAGGTAAGTGGCCATGAAGAGCTGGAAGCCCTCATAATCGATTGGCTGTAAAGGACAGCAGAGCTATAATGAAGGCAAGATAAAGCTTGTTTGTGCATTTGTAATATTTACTATTCCACATATTCACTTATCTGATCTGACCGTAGTAAATAATGACACAGAAGATTAGAGACTATATAATCTTTAGCATTGTTTAGCTGGGACCGGGACTATGCCCTTTTCTACCAGCCCTTTTCATTTGTTTGACAAAAACACCTTCCATACAGTATATTTTAGACATTACAAATAAAACAGGTGATCCTTTGAGAAATGTAAGAAATGAAACTAATATAAAAGAGCACATTGCAAAAAAAATGTCTGTTGATATTAAGTAAAAGCATCTTAAATAAAGTCAATCCATATCATCTTATGACGAGATTATGAGTAAGAATACTATGAATAAGAATACTAAGAATACAACTTGTTTCTAGCCTATTTTGCTTGTTTTAAGTTATTTCTTCTAGAGAAAATATCTTACAGCACTGGCAGATATTTTTGTTTGTGGCTTTCTGGAAACCTTGGCCTTAATTATTTAATCATTAAATATTTCTGCTAATGGAACAAGACATTTTAACTGGGTCAAACTATTTAAATCAAGCCAAAACATCCAGAAATAGGTTGTAGTCTTATATATAATTAATTGAATAAGGAGAAAATTTTGATATTTTGTCTGGATTTGAGACAATTTCACTTAAAATCTCCAATTTTATGCAGTGCAAACAAATACATCCTTGAAAACAAAACACCACATAAGGTTATTAAAAGATATGACAAAGTAAGCAGTTAGGCTATATCTGACAAATTTAAAAAAGGACACAAACGCATAGCAGACACAGAAAAAAGCACTGGCTGTGACTTTTGCAATTTAGTAGACACATGACCTGTGCATGACTCTTGGATTGGACAGAAATGAGAGTGTGGCACCGGTGTGTTATGTTTGGGCATGTAGACACACTGAAACACAGCATGCAAACCCACAGGGCATTGTCTTACTTGGTTGAGAACATCTTGCTTCTGTTTGGCATTCAGAGGGATGGGGAGAAGGTAGAAAGGGAATTAAGTTCTAGTGAAATGTGGTGCTCTGGGAGCATATGGGTTTCTTTCACTGCTGTTGATATGGTTCTTCTGTTCTTCATGTCAACATCCACAAAATTTTGCTTCAAATTCCTCATTTGTACACATTACTCTTGTACAACACAAAAACAAGAGTAGGTTATCTTTTAATTCTTAACATCAAAATTGTGGAAGCACTGTATTTTGGTTTCTGACCATTTTGGTGGGTCAACCTGGTCTTGATTTTGATTTTATGTGCCTTTTCCTATATATCTTTTAATAGCCTTTGGATTTACTTTTGGAAACTCCCGTTTTCTTCATAGTGGAATCCCTCTGAGGTTCTTCTTTTAGTGTTATTGGATTTTCATATAGCTTATATTTTCAGAAACACATCGTAGTTCTCAGTGAAGATCTTTTATACAATACTGACCCATTCTCCCATTTGCTATGCACTTGGCTGTTTTAAAGACCAGTATATTGTTTGCACTTCGCTGACTTGCTATTCTTTGCCTTTTTCGGGGCTGATTTGCTCAGCTCACATGAGAGGTTAGGGGAAAGAAAGAGAAACAAAAACATAGCGATAAGAAAAGCGGCAGGTTGAGTCATGCCAGGGACTCTGGAATGGCAGAACCTGTGCTGAAACGACTCTGGAACATGAGCATCCCTGTGGTTATAATTAAAACCTCTTTGTAAAAGCCAAAAAGTCAATTAGGAATGCATGAATACCGTGGTCAGAAAGCTAGGAGCCGAGTAACTGTAGAAGTAAGACAAGATCCTACTTGATAAGGTCTCCCCTTGGGAAAGACAATTAAAATGAGCATTGCTGGCAAATTTTAAATGAACAGCACTTGATGAAAGGCGTCAAAACATGTGCCAAGGTGTACAGTGAAGATCGTGAATGAGTTTACCTGCTCATTTATTTAATTTTCAGTCAACATGGCCACTAAGTACAATTAGGAAAACACACACACACACACACAAGCCTAAAATACTAATCATAGCATCAGATGTAAATATTTAGTATCCACACCTCTCCATTATGATATTTTTCATTGGTTCATTAGTTATTGTTCTTTTTCAAATATACATGCTGGGATATATTTCCATGCTTTTACACATCGGAATTAATGGTACCTTCAATTAGAATGATATCACTAAATCCAGATGCTGTTATACATTCCCAAACTTGCAGTATCAAGCCTGACTGGATGTTGTGGACATGGCGTAATAGAACCTATAACAATATAACCTATTGTTAAAAAATGTTATATACAATTTAGACTCATCAGTGCATAAAACCACTTTAACCGCATTAATCCACATCCCAATCCATGTTTTATATTTTAACATTTCTTTTATCTTTTAGATGTAATTATTTTCTTTGCAAATTCTTTTAATAAAGGCGTCTTTTACAGCTACACATTCTTTCAGACCCATCACAATGTGTTGTTTTCTCACAGTTGAATGGTGCAAAGAAACACCTTTTAATAGTAACAAAGTTACCATAGAAATGATTCAAATTAAGTAAGTAAGGCTTAGCAATAAGCACAAAAGAGTAAGAAATTAAATACAGATAGATTTGATAACATGGTCACTCATAGAGGCTTTGTGCAGTTTTCTCTACAAGGTGTTTCCTGGTTTTCTGATGCTGAAAAATTATTAACTTGCATATTTAATGCCATCACTTTTGCACTGTATTGTATGTAAGACTGTACAGTAATATGAGCAAGGGTACTAAGAGTGTTGCATTATATCTGACCATATCAATTTCTACAAAGTAACTGCATAGAAAGACTGGGCATCATGTTCACATGGTCACAGCCTCAATCCCTAGCAAGTTTTTAGTTCACTCTTTTTTTTTTTAATAGTCATTGTGGGAATAAAGTCATGTAATGTGTGGCCACAATGCTGAGTCACATCTCGCTTTCACTATGAGTATCTTCATTTGGTAGAGTGAAAGGCAGTAAAATGATGGCAGGAACAAGAGTAACTTCCTGTTTGATGTTCATGAGTGCAAAAGCCTTTCAGTGGGTCTAATTTTACCATAAAAATAACAATGAGCTGATAAAAGTATCACATAACCATTTGCTGAACCATTTACATAACCCTAACCAGAGGAAAGCTTATGTGATTACAACTGGACAATAGTTACAGATCTTTAACTAGAAACAGTCACATTAATGACACTGACCGAAACATGACACTCAGAATCCATCTATCCATCTGTCTACAAAAGGAAAATGACCTAAATCATGTACGTAGTTTCTCAAAACCTAACCCTATATTGAACAGTATGATTTATTAATCTGCTTTGACTTAACATTTAACCTTAATTAATGATACACTATTTTTTAAAAGGATGCTTGTAACTCATTCCCAAAAAAATGGGAGAACACATTCTAGACCACAAATGTTGTGAAAGGTTCATAAAACACCTTAAATTGGTAATGTAATTGTACTTGTGCATAACAGCAGCTAGCATGGAAGTCTTCCACAATTATGACAAGGATTGGTCGTTTTTTTTACAATTAAACAGAATTGATTATTTGTTCCTTTCTGTTTTTCTAGCTTTTCAAATACTGTCCTGCCTTTGTTGGAACAGGGTATCCTATAAATGCAGTGCCAGGTCTGGTTCATTTTTATGGGAGCAGCTGTACTGAGATCCTTATATTTACAACCCAGCAGCATTAAGTCAGTCACGGCTCATCCATCACTGAGATATAGAGCTCTCAGGGAGTTACGGGTAGAAGAGAAGAGGTCTGGCACTGATGGCATGTCACCAACATTTGGAGCCATTTCTAGGTTCTGGGTGATTTACAGGTTCTCACATGCGCACAATTTGACAGTGATGAGTAGTCAGTGGCCACACTGGTCATGTCAGTGCTGGCTGCAGACCCACTGACTGCACTAATGCTGAATCTGTATCGATCTGGACAAGACTGCTGTTCACAACCAATGGCGCCTCACCCAGACTAGCCTGTTATTTATGTCAAGGTGGAAAAAAGCAAATAAATATAATGGTGACACTCCATAAGGGAAATAATAAATGTCTCTGCCTACCAGAGGTAACATAATGCATGTTTTTTGGTGATGTGTCAATGCCAGGCTTCCTGAAAGGAAAGATGGGTATCTCTGTCACATGGTGGTGGATGACTAAGCATGTCTGATAATGAATAGAGGTTTGAGCTGTACTTGTGTTCCGCCATGTCCCCGCCAAAGGCTACAGTCTTTTTACAATGCATTTAATCAAGTGAGCTCATAACGCTTCCCTTGCTGATAGAATGTACCTGCTCAGGGTTGTACTTGGAAAGAACTCCATTTCCATGAAACTCCTCCAAAACATCTTTCAGCTTCTTAGAGGAATCTGTGTAGGACAGAAAGATGAAGATCAATCAAATATGTTATGAAATAAAAATGCTAACACACTTGCCTATTCTGCAAATCACAAAATATTTACTGCATCTGACTGATATTTTGGTGTATTTGGTGTATAAACATCAGATATTTTTATTACTTATTTACTGTGCTATAAAAGAATAAACTTTCAGGGTATGTGTGCTACTGGACAAAATAGCTATGATTTATAAATTTTACTAGATCTGCAACAGTATAGAAATAATATATTGCTTCTTGAGCCCTGCTCTCCATGTATTTCCAATTTCCAGTTTCCTCCGTGTATTCCAATTTCCTCCCACAGTACCCTGCGAAGGACTGGCATCCTCTCCAGGGTGTGTTCCTGCCTTGCAATTTGTGATTCTGGGTGGGATAAGTGGTTACAGACAATGCATGAATGCATATAGCTCTTTTAAAGTTTATGTTAACATCAAAGTCTGTGCCTACTAATACGGAAATAAATTAATATCAACATAAAATATAAATATTCATTCATTCATTCATTCATTCATTCATTCATTATCTGTAACCGCTTATCCAATTCAGGGTCGCGGTTGGTCCAGAGCCTACCTGGAATCATTGAGCACAAGGCGGGAATACACCCTGGAGGGGGCGCCAGTCCTTCACAGGGCAATGTTGCGGGACATAAGCATGTGCAGCATCATACTGTGCTGTTCTCCAAGCAATATATATATATATATATATATATATATATATATATATTGCTGGTGTGTTCTCCTCGTGTCCGCGTGGGTTTCCTTCGGGGGCTCCGGTTTCCTCCCACAGTCCAAAAAACACACGTTAGTAGGTGAATTGGTGACTCAAAAGTGTCCGTAGGTGTGAGTGAATGTGTGTGTGTCTGTGTTGCCCTGTGAAGGACTGGCGCCCCCTCCAGGTTGTATTCCCGCCTTGCGCCCAATGATTCCAGGTAGGCTCTGGACCCACCGTGACCCTGAATTGGATAAGGGTTACAGATAATGAATGAATGAATGAATATATATTGCTTGGAGAACAGCACAGTATGATGCTGCACATACTTATGTCCATCAACATTGCTGAGGCCTCATGTTATAAACCACGGCATGTTACAGACTAGTTGCTAAACTAAAGATTAACATCTTAAGACCTAGAACCTTCTGTGTGTTCCTGCTACAGAGAGCTGTCAGAATACACAATGCTACTAAGTGAATGACAAACTGTGTTAGTATGAGAACAGAACCAAGCTCCTCGTTTGTTTCTGATTATCAGGCTATGACACTGAGTCTTGTATTTTGTCTGTTGAAGCAGTGAACGTTGTTTTTTCTTCTTTTGCACATGTATAAGCTCTTTTACTAAGGTTAGCAGAGGATGATCCCACTCAATATAATTTGTGTTTACACACGTACTCTCACATTTTACAAGCATCACTTCATACCTCAGGGAAAAAAGAAAAGAAGTATCTCTCAAAATATCCGTACAAATTTTCATATGAATATAAAACAGAAATCTGAACTGAAAATATGAAAACAATTTGCCTTGGATTTAGAAATGGTTAATGTTTATGATGTAAGTTATAAAGCATATAATATAGAGTTTGTTCCCCCTTAGCTGCAGTAACAGACTAGTCAGGGAACATAACATGGAATATTGCAATGAAGATTAGATTATATTCACCACAGAAGCTTTAGAGGGTTCCATACTGATGTTAGATGAATATTTCTGGACCACAAACAACACTTCAACTCATCCCAAAAATATTCAATTACTCCAGAGAACAGCACAGTGCTGCACAATTTTATTCCCTTCTAGTCAATGTTTGTCACTAGCCATGGTGACATTAGGCGTATGCTCGGCTGCTTCCACTCTATCAAAACTGGCTTTAGACCTTTTTAGAGGCACATGAAAATGACATTTTCTGTGAACTAATACTGATTACTAATACTGATTACCAGATCAAAACTGATTTAAAAGCTATCTGACTTTGAGATATTAATTAAAAATCCGTTATTAATGAAGCAAAAGGTTTTTAGATCAATTACACCTCTAAAGTATAGGATGCAGGTTAATCAAAAAGAGACACTATCCACTAAAAATAAACTCATGAGCAAAAGCCAAAGCCCACCCTCCTCCTTAATCTAAGCAGAAATGAGTCATCCTTCATCATATAAACTCCTGGACAAAGCACACTTGTGGTTAATGTGAGAGGAAAGAGTGACCTCACACTTGCATGGACTTGACGCTGAGATTTATGAGCTGTTTGTTTAGTTTCAGGTCACAGTTCCATGTAAATGACAGTCTTTGCTGTGAAATGTCAGAGGTCAGATAGAACTATGGAACAAATATAAGCTGAGGACTAACACATTGCTCAGTGCCATAACAGAGATGCACATACATTTCTGAACAGATTCAACTTGGGGTTACCGTAAAAATAAAAAAATACAGAATTACTACAAAATGCAAACACACCTGTCTCTGCAGTTTGCTTCTGTGTGTGGGAAACAGTTTCCCAAAGCCACAGCCCTGTGTGTGTTTTTGTATTTTTGCATAATAGTGAATGTCAGATCCCATTAGCAGCTCATTAGAGAGACCTGACAAATATATTTCAGTGTTTATCTACACCACTGCATCAAAACTCAGTCTTTTACACCTAGCTGAGAACACGCATGCACACACACACAGACACACACACACACACACACACACACACACACACACACACACACACACCTACTTCTCAAAGCTCACAGACACAATATGGATTACAAGTAATGTAGTAGAACAGTGCTGAATTCAAATGTAATTGTTTTCTATATTTTATATAATGTGATATAATGATACCAAATCTAACTGTATTTCATTTTAAAGAACTCCATGCAGACCAAGGCAGAATTCATCACAGACAATGAACAGAATTCACAACCCTGGGACCCTGAAGCTTAGTAACAGCCATGCTACCTGTTGTACCACCACACCACCCTAATTATTATTTTTTAAACAAATTTTTAGCCTTGATAATTACTTGATAATTGCTCTGCTACAAATCTCATTAAAGATATAGCCAAATCTATATTAATAGAATATATTCTTAAAATGCAGTCAAAAATGTAAGACATTTTAAAATATGAAATTTATGTTATAGTTTTAATTATATGTAATAGTGTCATTTTTTAATATATACACGTGTCAAAACATACATGTTAATTATAATAAATTGAATACTTACTTGCTTTACCATGAATGAATGAATTTTGGTGTACATTTCAATATCCATTCATTCATATATTTATTTTTTTCTTTACAAAAAATTAATGAATGTTGACACATTAACACTCATTCATTCATTTATTCATTGTAAAAGGAAACACCTTTTCTTGGTTTGAGATTACAACTAACTTCACCAAAGGCCCATTCATTTATCTCCTCGCTAGTTCACACAAACACAAAATGTAGAAGTCTTACTATTAACAACATTTCCTTTTTAAATAAGGCACAATCCAAATAACCCGTAAAAGTGCAGTGCATCAAATAAACACTGACTTCCTGATTAAGACTGATTCAAAAACTTGATTTATTACTAAAGAAATGTGAGTGTCTTCCTTTGTAAAGAACACAGAAAAATTGAACTATATTCTAAGAATAATAACAACCATAATCCTGGTTTTAAAGAGATATAAATAACACAAAAAATAGGTGAGAGCTGATGCTAAGGACTAGGAGTAAACTCAGTAAATCAAGAGGGCAGTTGCCTCCTCTCCTGATAGAAAAAGTCATGACATCATCTCTGTTCCATCTGCTCAGAGTCAACAATCATTTCTAATCATTTCTCTTTTCTGGGTCAAATATTTTTGGTCTGACAAACAGTATTCTACATTCTCTCCACTGAGTAAGAAAATAAAATGCAAACTTGGAAAAGCAACAAATAGTTGTGTGGAAAGTTGTTGTCACTATGATGAGATGAGGGGGGATTCTGAATGGTGTTTCTAGACAACATTCAAAAACAACATTTCCTCTCTATTTGAATATGCATGCATATGAGTTTGAGGGATGAAAACATACATAACACATACACTGTACTGGCAATGGCATTACATAACAGACGAATCAGATGTACGAGAAATATAGGATTCAACATAATACCTGAACTGTGTATAAAACTGACTGGAAATGTCCCCACAACAATATATTATTCTTCCTTCTACAACTCCATCAACTTAGTCATTTTAATTACTATTACGACAGGCACAGTGGTCTTGCATCTAGCATCACCCTGAAAAGGATAGGGTTCTCCTAACGAGGAGTGCTTTGGACTGGTTTAGGTCCTATCTGACGGACAGAACTTTGTGTGTGAGTTTTTCTGGCTCAGAATCCTCCTCAGCTCCCCTATCATATGGAGTTCCACAGGGCTCAATCTTAGGACCCCTCCTTTTCTCACTTTATCTGCTCCCATTGGGCTCTATCTTGAGAAAACAGGGCATTGCATTTCACTGTTACGCTGACGACAGCCAGATATATGTCCCTTTAAAGAAGAAAGATGCTTTCTCAATTAAACCACTGTTGTTATGTCTCAATGACATTAAAGACTGGATGGCTTTAAATTTTTTACATTTTAACTAAAAATAAAAACAGAAGTGATGGTGTTTGGTCCCAGTGGTCCCTGTGAAGCCCCTCCAGTTGATCTGGGCCCCTTGACTTTGTATGTGAAGCCAACTATCTTAAATTTGGGTTTTAAGATGGACAGTGATTTTAAATTGGACCGCCAAATAGGCACAGTAGTTAGGTCCAGCTTTTTCCACCTGAGGCAGCTGGCAAAGGTGAAGCCAATTCTCTCTTACGAGCACTTTCAAACAGTAATCCATGCCTTCATCACATCCCGATTGGATTACTACAATGCACTGTATTTTGGAGTCAGCCAGTCCTCCCTCAGACGTCTCCAATTGGTGCAAAATGCTGCTGCCCGACTCTTAACGGGATCACGTAAGAGGGAACATATCACTCCCATTCTGGCCTCTCTCCACAGGTTGCCTGTGCATTTTAGAGTACATTTTAAGATTCTTTTATTTGTTTTCAAATCTTTAAATGGACTCGCCCCACCTTAACTCTCTGAGCTGCTACACCCCCGCGTCTCTGCTCGGTGCCTCAGGTCAGCTGATCAGCTGCTCCTGGAGGTGCCGAGGTCAAAACGTAAGCTCAGAGGAGATAGAGCTTTTTCAATTGCTGCGCCGAAACTGTGGAATAGCCTACCATTACAGATTAGGCAGGCTTCTTCACTTTCGGTTTTTAAAACTTATCTTAAAACCCATTTTTATTCCTTGGCTTTCAACTCAGCATGAGACGTTTGTTTTCTTTTATTAATTTTATTAGTGTTGTTTTTATTTAAGTTATTTAT
The DNA here is from genome assembly GCF_029633855.1 of Hoplias malabaricus. NCBI lineage: Eukaryota > Metazoa > Chordata > Actinopteri > Characiformes > Erythrinidae > Hoplias > Hoplias malabaricus. The sequence continues at coordinate 30,729,193 of NC_089811.1, read as the reverse complement.
TTTTCATTATTGGTTATTTTATTTTGTTTTAGTTTGTTTTATAAACATCTTTTGTACAGCACTTTGTTTTAACTGTTGGTGTTTTTTAAAGTGCTCTATAAATAAAGTTGAGTTGAGTTGAGTTGAGAGCCTGGGTTCTCTCAAGGTTTCTCTTTATTAACCTCTATGAAGATTTCTCTAGTTGCCTTTGGCTTGCTCCAATCAGGACGTGGATTTCAGATTTCTTTTTTATGTTGTCTATGCCATGATGTTCATTTGTTAAGGCCATGGAGATGTTTCTGTAGGTCGGTGTTATTCAGGGGAGAAAGATATTATGCTGAATGCAGTTATCGGGACGTTTTGTTTCTGTGTTGGGGAGGATTTCTGGTGGGTTATGCCCGCAGTTGTTTGGACTACAGAACAACAAGCTATCTGACCGCAGTGCTATTAACCTGTCCTCAGTATTACCAATGCATGTGTAAGGCTGCACACAGGTCACAACACATCCATTAATACATACATTCTCCTCTTTCAGAGGTTTAAAAATTCTTTGACATATAGAGGCTTATTGTTTCTATAGAAGGACAGCTGTTGGAGCCGCAATAACTGAGACCTTCATGGTCATCGGCCTTGAACCACAAGACCTTAGACATTGCTTACGTAGTCATGTTAGTTTTCATGGAGTCATTAAAATTACATTTTGAAATGCTTTAAATACCCATCATAAATATGGATTTCTTTGTTTTTAATATAAAAATTAAGAATGCATGCATTTGATAATATAATCAGTTTATAGCCAAGAGAAAGGATGGAAAAAGTCAGTAGCTGTTATGGGATTTTAATGGTCTGCTCCTATTATTTGTTCTTTTTTCCTCTTTTTTTTCTCCCCGTGTCCGCATGGGTTTCCACTGGGTGCTCTGGTTTCTTCCCACGATTCAAAAACACATGTTGGCGACTCAAAAGAAAAGTATCCAAAGGGGTAAATGTGTGAGTGTGTGTCACCCCTGTGAAGGACTGGCGCCCCCTCCAGGGTGTGTCCCTGCCCTGCACCCAGTGATTCTGGGTAGGCTCTGGACCCTCCGCAACCCTGAACTGGATAAGGACAGACAATGAATGAATAGGTCTATTAAATAGCATCTGTCCTTAATTGTCTGGTAAGTGTGTCTATGATGCTTATAACATATCATTGTTGCTGAAATAAAACAATGTATTGCTTAAATGGTACTTTCACAGGACAATAAAAAGCTGTCTGCATAAAAAATGGAGAAACAAGATTTTATAATGGCAGCAAAAGCACACAAAAATATTAATATTAATATTAATATTATAATAATTATTTAAAAATACTCAGGACAGATGTCCTAAATGAAGAAAATATAGAATATGTAAAATACAGGTACAAAAACCTAGAAAAATATAATTGCAAGTTATTAAATGTTTCACATCAATAAGAGCATTAAATGCCACTGATGAATTACGGCACACAGGGCTCTAGCACAGCATCAATACGTTCTGTCAATAAGGACTGTGTTCCCAGCGGTGCCTTCTAAAAGCCTCCAAGGCCATGTTTCAGGGACATTTACACGTAGTGAAATATCCTCAAATTACATATTGACCGGTGCATTACCTTAAACAGGTGCTCTGCATGCACACTTACTCAAACAGCTAAGAGCTTAATGACCACATAAAAAAACACAGAAAACTATTCATCTACTCAACACAACAAGCTGCACATTAACATCTATCCTGACTGAAATCAAACCAAATCCACTTCAACAACAACAACAACAACAACAACAACAGCAATAATAATATGCATCAATTAAAAGTAAGTGTATATATATATGGAATATGGAGCCTACATGGAATAACTGGGCACAGGTTGGGAACACACCCTGGAGCGGGACCAGTCCATCACAGGGTAACACACACTCACACCTATGGACACTTTTGAGTAGCCAATCCACTTTCCAAACATGTGGTTTTGGACTGTGGGAGGAAACCGGAGCACCTGGGGAAACTTATGCAGACACAGGGAGAATGCTCCTCACAAACAGTCACCTGAGCAGAGCTCAAACCCACAACCCCAGGTCCCTGGAGCTGTGTGACAGCCTGCTGTGCCACCGTGCTGCCCTATATTTATGTTAACATTTTATATGTAATTATATTTTTATATCCACTATTTTCTACTTAGCAAACAAACGTGTTCAGATAAAATTCAAATTCTAAATTAATATTATGTTGATGGCACTCAAGCAGTCAATCCTTAGCAAGAAGCCCCGCCTCTGAGTAGTTCATCAAAAAAAAAACTTCAGAGAATGCAGTAACCTTATTAACCTTATTCTGAGTGACTGTTGTTCAATCAATTTATTCACTGAGAATGTACATGTCAGATAAGTGACAGTAGAATAAAGACATTCATAGAGAACTGTTGATGAGTTATTGACCTATTGAACTGATTTTTTTATGCTCTGGCCTAATTGACAAAAAAGAACACAATGAGATTAATTAACTTAAAGGAGTTTGACACCCCTGCTGTAGAGAATGTGTTAACTTACTTTCACTTAAAAAAAGAATCAAAACATGTAATTTGACCAGATGTATTCAGACAAATAGGCCTGTATGTACGCAATGAGAAATTAAGCAAAAATGACCATACTTTAAAATATTTCTGGTAAAACACACATTAACTTACTGGCAGCTAAGCAACCACTGCTAATTTACAATATCGTACATACTGCATTTTACCACCAGTGCATTTGTTAGGGCTGAGACACAGATGACACCCAACAACACCTCAACTTGTAAAAACCACAGTTTAAACTGATTTACTAACCCCACCTCTTAAATAAAACTAATCATGTTTACAGCATTACTTTTCTGTTATTTCTTATGTGTTTCAAATTTAACTTTAAGAATAACATTTGCTTTTTATGAAAGCCAATGTCCAAATTATGTAATGTAAATGTAAATGTAATTTTGTAGGAATTACATTTACAGAAATGTACGGAAACCTGTTTGGAATAGCTGTCAGCTAAAATACTGTAATCTAAAAACAGAATGTCCTGAGCATAATAGAGCAACATACAGTCTAAAGGCTGGAGACGTTCAAATGTGAATGACTCATGTTTTGTACTCACATTCGCTGTACTGCTGCAGTTGGGAGAACTCTGCTGGGCTCAGACACACCCAGCTTGCTTCGCCCATCTCGCCGGCTGTGTGTGTGTGTGTGTGTGTGTGTGTGTGTGTCAGCGCTGATGATTAGCCGCGGTTGAAGTAGGATATGGAGGTGAGCAGGTTTGACTTCATGGTGGTTCCTCCTGTGAGCAGATGGTGAACGTGGTAGCACCGGAAAGGAGGAGTGGAGGGATGGGGTGGATGAGAGAATGAGTGCAGAGTCAAGGTGAAATGGACGTGGTGTGACAGGTCAGGGCTGGGATTTGCACATCAGGGGCATTCACACGAAATATCTCAGCAAGGCTGCATGGATGACCTCTGACCTGCAATGACCTACAGAGACAAAGAGAAAATTAATTCACCCTGGTCATTTAAATATTGACTGCATCAAATTATACAAACATTATAACAGATTATAACAAAAAATAAAAAACAGTATTTATGAGCCATTGAATACAACATCTAACTTCACGGACAAAGGCCCACTCAGCAACTGGATCACATGTGCCACACTGGCCTCTGTACTTAGTGTGCAATTCCAATCAATCCAATCTCTCTCTCTCTGTTTCTATTCTATCTTTATTTATCTGTGTGTGTGTGTGTGTTTGTCTCTCTCTCTCTCTCTCTCTCTCTCTCTCTCTCTCGTAAGAGAGTGAAGCTTAGCAGAGTGAAAAATCAACAGCAGTTTAGCAGCAGTGCCATGGGGAAGCAGACTATCAGAGGGGATCAAATCTCTGTACAGAGACAAAGCAAGAGGAGCATCAGTGATAAAGTTGATATATGTTAGAGGCATTACAGAATGCTGGAGAAGGCCATTTCCTGTAGTTTTATGTGCTATGAAATGGCATGATGTATTTGTTGTATAGGTAGCACGGTTTCAAAGCAGACAGGATAAGGACACTCATTTTTATTTATTTATTTATTTATTTTACCAATGTGGCAACTGTAAGACATGAACTGTAATATAATGCATGTAGTCAGGATGTTATTCACATCTGCTCAAAGTGACAATGGAAATGATCAGCACTAGCTGAAACATCTTTAATTTCTAATTAGTTTTGTTGGTGCTTCCTATCATTTCATTAAACTAAAAACTTCATTACTGAAACACTGGGTCATTGATAATTGTTTCCCTGTTTCTCAATGTAAGAGCATCAATAACTGATTAAAGTCACATAATTCATTATTAGCATGTCTATCCAATACTAACAGGGCTGCTTTGATAAACGTGTTGCCTTAAGCGAGTCAGGATAATGATGAATGGCCTGTGAGATAAACACAAGAGGAAACTGAACAATTGGGCAGATGAAAAGAAGCAAACAATGAAACATAAATAATGAAAATCCTACCTATTGTAATACAGCAAAAATAAATACAACTACCAGAGCAACTAATGCTTGTTCTCTGTCGGAATGAAATTATGTAACTGTTATTAAAGATATTAATGAATATTTAGATAATGTTAATTATTAAAAATGATAAATAATGGTTTCTGTGTGAATAAGTATTTCAAATTTTCAAAAGGTTTCCTAATAGTTTTTTTTAGCAGATAACCTTTCTTTTTTAAAACTACTTTTCTTTATTTCTCACAGAAATGCAGTGCCCTTCATCCTTCATTATTGGATTAGAAACACCTTCCTTCTCCTATAATCTCCGCTGACAACACAGGAGCACCTTGTAGTTCTACAATTACAGACTGTAGTCCACCTGCATACTTTCTTTCCCCCATTTCACCCTGTTCTTCAATGGTCAAGACCCCCACAGGACAACCACAGAGCAGGTATAATTTGGGTGGCGTATCATTCACAACGCTGCAGTGACACTGACGTGGTGGTGGTGTGTTAGTGTGTGTAGCACTGTTACAAGTGGACACAACAGTGTTGCTCAGGGTTTGTCACACTGTCTCCACTTACTGTCCACTCTGTTAGAAACACCTTAGACCTCGATGGCCCACCTTGCAGATGTAAGGTCAGTAACAGTAACTGAACGATTACTGTACAGTTTGTGACGATCATCCTGTAATCCATCAATGTACACAGTGCGCAGAGAAACAGGCGAACCACAATCTGTAACTAAAACTAAAAAGTGCTTCTGCATTTTTAGGAGCTGATAAAATGTAATGTTCAGTGTATATTGTTTTTAATCAGCTCCATTGTGCAGTGTAAATGAGGAGACTCCAAATGTTCAGTTAAATAAAGTTATTTTTGTCCTCTTTAATAAGGTTGAATGAAGCAACAGAATGCATAATATGATCTTCATCCAGATCCTTGGTATTTAATTGTGGACTCCTCTCTACAGCTCTTTTCTAGGGTCAGTGAATTATTTTTATGTAGATATATGGTATGGTACATTTGGTAATATGTCTTGGAATCACTGATCACTACCTGATACAGAAAGACAGATTCACAGTGGATATCTTAAAAAAGAATTCCCACTAGTCTTCTTGTTTACTAATTTTTACAGTTTTTTACGATTGCTAACAAGCGCTTACCAATACCTACGATACTTTTTCTAACTCTTAACATAGCAATACATCTACATCACACAAGTAGCCAAACAGTTCATTTTCTGCTCAAAACCACATTTTGTTCATTAAATACCAATTCTGCATTTCAATATTCAAACAAAACATTCTCTACATATCTACATAGTCATTCTTTCAAAACACTGGCACTTCTTTTCTATCCAAGAGGAAAATAGTCAATCACTGCAAATCAACTCTCAAAATTCTAACAGTTGATGGCATTACAGAAACAGTGTTTCTTTCCATGCTTTAGTTCTACCAGCAAACAACAGATGTTATGACATCCACTTTTTCCTGGAAACCACTACATGTTTTGCTTTAGTGTCAAATGTGTGCATTTGATGAATGACTAATATTTACTGTACGGTAGAGAACAAAGTGTTCATGTCCAGTAAAAGTGTTTATAGCAGTACACTCTCAGAAAAAAGATACTGTACGGGTACATCATTGTCACTAAAGGTACAAACAGTGTAATTGTATCTTTAAAGGTGGTTTAGAGTTCAGTTCCCTATAGCTACATTACATTCTCTTCTCCAGAAGGAGAGGTGAATATTTGTAAAATTTCATTAAATAACTGTGTCAAATAAAAGAAAGTTCCTGGAGATGAAATGGGGCAATTCAACACAACTTTAAAATCTGCAATTACAACAGACTGTGATACAATTATGTTCCCTTACTAAACATATGGGATATATACCATTGAGGGAACCACCACAGAGAGAGCAAAAGGTTCCACCACAGTGACAGTTTTCTGGGAGTGTAGGGTCATGAAATTTCTACCAGGAATCAACAAAATATACAACATGCATGGCCTTTGGTCCCAAATGTGTAAAAATGAATACACAAATACAGTAAAAAAGGCACAGAAGGTGTGGGAAAAAAACACAAAATTGCACAGTCCAGATTTTTTTCTCACACTCTTTTGTATGCTTCTGTATGGTGTTGTAGACCCACACTGACCACTAAATCCAGAAAGCCCCTTTGAATGAGTCCATGTCATTGGCAGCACTTCAACAGCAGTGTATGTCTCAGAATGAGTTTAGAATCAGGTTTGATTCATCTACATCAGATATTTCTCAATGTGGCATTGATCTGTTTATTCAGAAATGCAGCTTTTCCCTTGCTGATGTTCTAGAAGTAGATGTTTGTACTGTATTTAAGGTGAACATAAGGTGATTGAACATTAGGTTTTCATTTCTGGTGTGCAGTGTGCAAGCATTTGTAAATGAGTCAAAAAAAAGATTTATAGTTTTGGGAAAGCAGTGTTTGCAGAAAATTTAAGCATTTTAGAAACATGTTAATTTACTGCATATTTTGTGAAAACAACGTGAATTGTGCTAATGGTATAGTTCACAACTGATGGATGCTTTGCTAATTGTGTTTAGAGTTTTGAAAATGTGACTACAGATTACATAAAGAAACATAAGGAAATAAATGGTGAAATAAATGATCACTAATAAGTTTATTTTGCTTGTGAATATTTTGCTCTGGAAAAATAAGTACTGTCTATTTATATGACTCTACAAAGGAGTAACCTTTTTTTCCTTAACCTTAACATATCTGTATTTGTCCATAAATCAGAGGGGTGCTATTTTTGTAACCATCTCATGACTTTAACAGTTATGGATTTTCCTCTCTCCACAAAGCTCCAGCCTCGAGAGCTAAAAATAGATTACTGTGTTATTCTTATGAGATAACCATGGCACTGAACAGATGCAGTTCTTGAGCACCTTAAAGCTGTGCAGATCTTATATCAGATTTATTACAAATTCTAGTCTGGAACAAGTAGGTTCTAATGGATAAAATATTACCATGGTGCAAGTTACTAAAGCCATGAAAGTACTAGGACTGTATTTGGTGGCAAGTAGTATATTTACACCAGATGGTAACAAGCAGTATTTTATACAGGTTCTTTAATAACACTGATCAAACAGGCATGTTTTTAGAAATGTCCATTCTTCCAGTAAACCATAAAGTAAAATAGTCAGCAACATCACCTGCAGTTATGTATAATGTAAGCTTAAATCAAGCTGTCTCTGTGCTCTCATGCACAATATGAACAGTCGCCTTATTGTGCACAGCACAGCACAATAACCAAGGAAATATCTAGCAGGTTTTTTTTATTAGTATTGCTCTATGAAATTAGTTTCTCTGAATGTGACTATGAAATGGCTATTTCTGACTGTATTTGTATTTAATCTTAATAATCATTAGAGAATTATTGGCAGATCACTGCAACTCTGAAGTGAATAAAGCGGAAAAGATGATGATGATGATGCCGATGATTATTGGCAGAACTTGCTTTGCTGCTTTAGTCTTTAGATTTTTTTTTTTACCAGAATACTCCATACAACCTAAAACACAAAAGAATGTACAACAGCATTTGCCTCCACACTCACAAACTCAAACACCCCACAAAACAAATTTAACAGCTGATCAAAAGGGGAAACTAAATGTGCAAGATGCAGTGAATTGCAGAACCTCCATGACTAGCCCCGTTCTGCTTAACTTTAGCTGATACATAATTCAATTCACAGACCAATTCACAACAGACAGTTTTCTAAGTGTAATGTTCCCAGCCTCCACTTGCTCTGTTCTCACACTTTGGAAACAAAAAATATATAATTTTTCTGCTTATTTTTCTAATTTCAACCTATACATTTCCCATTATGAGCTAAAATAATAGTGGTGGCCTGCTATCAGATCAGTATCATTCCCTGTTAGATGTAGTGTTTGTGTTTGAATACAGTCTCCCTGCCCCCAGCAGCTATAACACGCGCACACACATATACACACACACACGCACACACACACACATGGCTCTCTGATTAGCAGATAACAACTAGGCCAAAACCACACTCTGGCCTTTCTAAGTCATCAATACACAGATACACACATTCAAGAAATGTTTGTATACTGATCATTTTTAGAACCTGTGTCTGTTTCATATCTTGTGTTGTGACATGAAACAATAAATATTAATAAATTAATTTTAAATATTATTTTTTATTAGTTTCTATTTATTAGTTTTTATTTCAGTTAACAATCATCATCATCATCATCATGAATTCCCCAATATCGGATTATTCAATGGCAACAACTGTCAGTACTGCAATGGACATAAACATATGTTTAATTATGCTCTTAATCAAAAATTATTATTTTAAAATATTCTAAACCTGACAGTATACACTAAAGGGAAATTCTAGATAAGTTTTAAAATGTCTGCATAATTTAATTGTTGAAGTACAAACACACTTATGCAGTGTGAAATGGTGCACAGCAGAGAAAATAATCAACTTAGATATCTTTAGGGAAGAACAAGAAGTTGCGAAGTCAACGACACAAATTTAGCCAGTTAATTTACAAATCAAAACAACCAATTAATCTGCACAAGCTTTTATATATTTACAATGGTACATTTACGATACATCCCTCCATGTATGTCTAACCATCAATATGTTCTTTTACAAACATGTTCATGCTTATCAAAATCTCAGTCTCAAGCATCAGATAACATATTCGTAACCATTTCATGTGGTATGTTTCTGTACTGTAGCCTTTACAGCCGTTAAACCCTTCATGTGCCTGGTTAGAATCAGAATCAGGTCTTATTGGCCAAGTATGATTGCACAAGGAATTTGTCTTACATTTAACTATTTACCATTTACATTCAGCTGTGTTATACAAAAGACATTAAACGGTAGGGCAGGATGCAATAATAGATAAGCTAATCCAGTGTAGACATCTTAAGAGATAGACGCTGAATAGACTTTGCTAACGGGAGTGTGTGTGTGTGTGTGTGTGTGTTAGGTTAATGGGCTGCTAGAGACACGTGCAGATCAACAGGATGGGGCCACCCCTCTGTGCAGAGAGGGATTCTGTTTGCTCAGGCAGTTGCCTAGCAACTTGACGTCATAAGTTTGCAGCAAGGAGAACTGAAGGGGGGATTTGTGCATGTGTGTGTGTGTGTGTGTGTGTGTGTGTGTGTGTGTACGTTACAGTGTCTGTTAGTAGCTCAGCAGCATAAAGGTGGAACAATAAAAGCAATCAGGAGCTCAGTAAATCTGTAGATATTTTAAGAATATATCTTAAAATGTGGGCAAAGCAGTAAAAAGGCAGCTGGATCACCTTATATTAAAATGCAAACTGTAAGAACACGAAGGTCAAGGAAGCTGTCGAGTGTCACTATTGGATCTGGATCTATTTGAGCATGTGAGGCTCAAATAGAAACAATCAGTCTTTTCATATGTATCGATCTGCCTTATGTCACTGAAAAGCACAGCTGCATCATTTATATATACATATATATATATATATGAAATTGCCAATTATTATTTTTCAAAGGGCAAACACAAATTTCCCCAATTGAACATGAATACTAAGCTTGCTTCCAGTTAAACATATCAATGATTTTCTCCACAAAAAAAATCCTAAGAGGTATGAGGTTTTGTTTGGACATAAATAATATACAGTTTTGGACTGTAGTTGACACATTGGTATCACCAATAGGGAGATTTATTTGGTGTCAGTTCTTCTGAATAGGTTATGCATGATCTCCATTAATGTTTCAGTGGGTTACATAAAGACCTGTGTTAAAATTGAACACACTAAGACAAAAAATGAAGCATGACCATAGATAAAACATCATGGGATGAGAAGACTTTAAAGAAAAGACCCTTGAGAGTCAACTCCACTGTCCTCCTCTGTAGCTCTGGCCTATTCACAGGGATAATGAGGCTGAGTGAGTCATTCAGGTATTCAGGCTACACTGAAAGAAAGAGGAATGAACATCTCCCCATGTAATAGTCTCAATCCTTCAAATACACTCTGTACTCTACACTGGACCTTGAGCGGGATAGTGTTTGAAATTTTTTCGATAGTGAAACCGATCACAGTACAATGATATCCATTACTCAACAACACATTTTACAGATACTTTTAGAATACAATACATTTTAAAAGATATTAGTGCTTTAAACCGTTTTTAACCCTTTAAATGAGAGGCTTATAACATATTTATTATTTAGCAACCACCAGGACTACAAAACAAACTAGCTTATTATTGGATGTTTGGGCACTCTGAGTAAAGCTGTGTTGTAATATACATAGCACCGTGCAAAGGCCAGAGTTTTCAAACACAGGATATTTCTGAAGGGATTAAATACTAGACAGTTTACTTGAATAAACCAAAGGGAATTCAAACAAAAATATGTGAAAAAACAGGATTTCCAAAAAATGTTTAACAGTGAAAATGACCTGGTAGACCAATCAAAATTGTCAAGATCAACATTTCATGTTTAATTTAGTTAGTGAGACTTCTGAATAAGTTTTCTGTTATTTTCCTAATCCTCAGTAAAGATAAGCTAGCATTTAATGGCTGTTTTGACTGGGAATAAACTTTTACAAAATTAAATATATAATATTTTTCTTGTTTTTAAATATTTTAACTAAAATAATATTCTTTATTATACAGTAAAGAAATTCCAGATGTTTGAGTCACAGTGTTGTACCCAGCAGTGTAGTGTGGTGAACAAAGTTGAGCTGTTGAAGCAACTGTTGAGGTTGCTTTAAGCAGTCCCATACAGTAAAAATACAACATACCTTGTATATTTCTACTGAAATATTTCAGTCTGTACCACATTAGTGTTATGGTACTATGCAAATGGCATAGTACTACTACTTCTCTCGGCGTGCAATGTAAAAACTCATTTGTGCACGTCTTTCACACAGTCCTACACATTACTGAGAGCTAGTAAGCTAGTTGCACATCAATGACAAAGCTACACCAATACCTACAACAGCTTGCATCACTATGAAAGACAGAATTTGAAAATGATGCTTCACTTTCCAGCACACTATCTTGTGGTCTCCTCCAGCTGTATTCAGTAAATGTGCCTTAATGAGATCTGGGGAGTGGTTCGGAAAGAGTGCTAAAGGTAAAAGTTTGAATATTTTCACTTGCATATTTCCAAAATCTAGCATATATTCATTGGTTTTTACAAAATGACTAGCTTTATGTGGCAATGAAGTCACACTTTTTTCATTCTTTGTTCGTTGCTTGTAGATTCACATGAAGCTTTTTGCTATGAAAGTCAAGTGGAGGCTTATATCTCCATTCACCACATTAAACAGTATGGTTCTTATTCCTCGCTTTCTTCCTCCATTCTCTCTTTGTCTAACAGTGGAATACTCCATGTATCTTACTAGATTTACCACTCTCTCCTCCACTGACACTCCATTACATTCTAGCCATGCAGTATTTATATCTCTCCCTCACATCTATATTACATGTCTTACCCACTCGTTCTCTTGTTCTCTCTATCTCTCTGTCCATCCTTCTTTCTCTCTTTATTCACTTTTTCTCCTTGAACAACCAGACAGGTCTTTAATTACCCTTCTGCTCATGTAGAATTTATTTGACTATGACGACACCTCAGCTCGGCACACCAGCCACACCCAGTTCCTTTCCACACGACACGGGTGACAAAGAGGTAGCCAGTGACACTCTGCTTCTATTAGAGAGCTTTGAGAAACAGTATCAGAAGAATTCTCATTAAAAACATGACAGAATTTTCATTCTTTTTAAACTTAAACAAAAGTCATGATTATTCTCATTTTCCTATGAAGCTTTTAGGAAAAGTAAGTGCAAGTACTGAAAATCTCCATGATATGCACAGAAAATGGTTATGATAATAATATAACATCTCACAATATTCATATTGTCCACCTCTACCTCAAAACACTTTCTTTTAATTTTCCATCACAGTATAGGGTTAGAGTTAGAGTTAAAAGCAGGTCTGTCGAAATATTGTATTGGCTCTTACCTATTCAGTTTAAATTGTAAAGTTATGTGATACCTCAGTTTGACATAATCCAGATAATTCAAACCAACATGTTTTAAATAACTCTCCATAAACCTCGGGTAAAAACTTTCTTTACTTGCAGTGTAATTTATTTTATTATTATAACAAGCAATTTTGGAGCTTTTACATTGGTTTATCTTTGTTAAAAATGCTAAGAATCTTGTGTTCAAATGACTTAAAAATACAAATAATGAGAGTACACTTTGGATGGGACAATATTTTCCATGTATAACTCAGTAAAAAAATGTTTCTATTTTTTCAGCTGAAGATGTTAAAATTTTTAAATGGCTATAATTAATGTATGTGCATTTTTACATCATCTGACAAGTTCTGCTGCTCAAGTGGAATGTATTTCTCTGCTGGGATTTTGAGCAGTCTCCCTTGTCCTCGTCCTCCTCGCCTTGCTGAAGAAGCAGCAGCGCCAAATTAGGACACTGATCTTGAGTGGGATAAAAGAGCGGGAGAGGTATAGCACTGTCCAGTGCAGTGACATCATCCACAACCCTCAGGGATAGTTAGCAGGCACAAACACAGAGTTTATACAGAATAAAGTGAGGGATCAGCGGTGATAAATGAAAGCACCGAGTGTAAGATGCTGCCAGGCTGAGGGCTTGGGAATAAGGGGGTTTAGTAAGGGGTGCAGCGCCACTAGAGAACAGTGCGTCCATAAACACAGGCTGTTACAGTAATAAACATCCTCAGGCCTGGTGGAGTTGTAGGGACTCTATTCCACCTCATCTAAAAGCTACTATTGCTTCATCAGCCATCACACCCCTCCTCCAACCTCACTCAGCCCCATAACAAATATGATAATGCATTACATTAAAAATTGGCTTCACTTCTCTACCACAACTGTCCACTTGATAAGCTGTGTGCATTTAAGAGCTTGTGGTAAAGTGCTTGGGCCTGTAGTGTAATATTAGAGCTGCTAAATATGTCCGATTATCAAACTGCAAGGAAGAGGCTGGAAGAGAACTGATAAAGCCCCACTGTATTGTATTACATGGGAGAGCTGTCAGTCAAAAAAAGAGGAACAATATGTTATAGGCTATAATATGCTCAAAACTCAAAACAGCCATTAAGTACAAACGGCTCAGTTTTCAGCATCAAGGAAAAAGTAGGAAACTCCTTTAGTTTCTGAGGCCTTGATTTAACTTTTTGTTAAATAAAAAAGATTTGCCCCAAACATTGCCTATTTACAGCTTCCATTGTTTTAAATAGACCCTCTTTCATCTTGAAAAAGATATCACACATTTATCTGCCACTTAACACAATAAAGTCATATAGAGTACATTCTAAACTGTGTTTTTATTTATTTACTGTACAGCTGCTGTGATTAAAGAAATGTAAGCATACTCTGAGCTTTGCAAGAACTAAAAAATTAATAAACAGCTATTAAATTTGAGATGATACTATGATATGAGCTTTTTGAGTTCAAGCAGCTGAATGCAGCGTACCAAGATTAAGAGAACAAGACCAAAGGGAAACTAGGAAAGCCTTGTTTTGCCAGACCACCATTAGCCATATAGCCATTGTTTGGGTCCTTGGAAGGTCTGGAGAAGCATTGGTGCTTCATATCAATGTCTTTGTTTACATGTGTTTTTTTTTTATTATGTGATTGTGTTGTACAGAATATATGGCAGGTCTAATAAATGCAGAAATGAAAAAAGGAGCACAAAGTTATGTTCATAATATATAACACCGGCATCAGTGTTTTTCTTATTTTAAACATAAATACTAGATGATCTACCACCAAAGAACAAAGAGGACCAAGAGCATTTTGTTGATTTTAAGAATTATAATTACTTATTTATTCAATGTAACTGGTTAAAGCATGTGAAGTTTAATGTGGCTGTGAGATATATTATGTGTGTAAATGTTGCCAAGTTCCGAGACGTCCTGCTAAGCTTGTGAACTAACCAACACAGAGCCGAGGCTGTGGCTAACCAATGTTGCCAACTCTTTTTAGAGGAAAGTAGCTAAAGCTTGCTTGAAAAGACACTAAATGTCACTAGATGATGCAATCCACTAATTTACATATTTATTTATATATAAATGTCATATTTATATATTCCACCTAGCAGCAGATCATTTATTTGGCTGAGATGGCTCTGGTTGAGACCATTGGCTGAAACCAGTGACTACAGAAATATTTCCCTGCAGTCATTAGCTGAGACCAACTGATAAAAAAAAGTGAAATCAGGTATGTTCTAGCTTAACTAGTTAGAGAAACCAGCAGCTACAACAGTACTTTACTAATACGATAGGATACCCCAGCTCTACAGGATAAATCATACACCTTAAGTTGTGTCTGTGAAATATGGCTGAACTATCAATTCCTGCTCAGTCAGTCAGTAAGTGAAAAAGCCTTTTCTAGGCCGGCCCAGTAGGCAGTCCGGCAATAAATTTTCTTGAACAAAGAATACTGCTGTAATTCAGTTTTTCCATAGGACATGTCAAACACAGTGACTACTTTAAGCTTCATGACTAAATATTTAAAATAATAAAAAAAACTTTAGTTATATATCAAAACTTTATTTATTATTTCCAAAAACATATTTATTAGAAACTACACACATATATATATATATATATATATATACATATATATATTACAACACATAATATACCGTGCTAAGCAATGGCATTTCATTATATAGAGTGCAATGAAAAGGATATGACCACTTGTTTGCTCATTTGTGTCTTAGCCTACCCTGCTTTGTGTAGGCAAAATAAAAAAATGCAAAATTTTGCCATCACTCTGTTAATGGAACATCACTCATCCTGGGCACATGGAGCCCAATATACATGTTTCATACTATGGAACTGAAGCAATTTTCTTTTTTCATAGACCATTGATAAGGGTTCATTTCAAAATGAACTGAAGGGAATAACTTTATAATTCAAATGCTCCAATACAAATAAGAACATTTAGATTTGTGTTAAAAAACTTTAGGTAAAAAAAAATCAAAACTCATAATCCTAATTCAGAGAACATAGCTCTTCACAAATCCATGAAAATAGACAAATAACATATACATTTTACAGCAAACATATATATGACACGTGTTAGGAACCTAAATCCATGTGCTGTTTACTGCTCCAATGGCTGAAAACAATCAAAACCTCACAGAAATTTGACTAGTGTAAGGTTTTCTACTGTAAAGTCTTCTAAAAGATTTGAAGCTGTTCTTGCTGCAATAGGTGAGAAATCCCTTATTCAAAAACTATAGCAGGTGATTTGTATTAAAAAGAATTTTATATTAGTTATATATTTTAATATATTCCTTATGTCCTGATAGCAATCAGTGAATCAAGTTTGACTCTTTTTCTGTATAAGACACATGACAGTAAACACCCAGTCCAATCATTTAATTCAGGCTGAACGAAACAATTAAACGGCTTACCTGCCAGTCTACTATATCACCCTCCCCCACCAACCCCAAACAGACGCACTGCACGCATGCACAGAGACTTGCGCCTGAAGGCAGAGAGGTGTGCAGATGCTATGTCTAACAAGAAATAGAAGGATGGAATTAGAGAAAGCTTCCAACAAAAAGAGGTTGAAAGAGGCTGGAAAAGCCAGAAGGCAATTTGGTGAACATTGGTGTAGATGCTGGGTGTTGTCTTATATGTGAATGAGACACGAGGTAGAAGGATGGTGTCTAAAGCCGAGGCGATGTACACATCTCTCTGTGCGACTTTTCAAGCCGTGGCATTTCTGTGTTTTAGAGGAATAGCTTTGGAAGAAGGGCTGAATGCAGGGAATGAGACTAATTTGGTTGGATTTATAAAAAAGAAATTGACTTACACTTATTGGTTTCTACAAAATCACCTACTCCAGATTTAAAACAACACTATAATATACAACAATATAATATACTACAATATAATTCAGCCTAATTTAAACATCTTCAATCAAATCAATTCATTGTAATTGTTAGCTTGATTAAATCAGTACATTAGTCTGCAAAGAAGAAAGAGTGATCAAATCTAATGAGAACACCGCCAGTCAGGTGAAGACACAGTTCCATAAGTCTTAACACTCCAGAGCATTTTATTAACTCATCAAATCACAACAAGCTTAATGCAGTAATGCAGGTGATCAACACATTTTAAATTTCTCTTAATATTTCTCTCTCTACCTCTATACTCCAGGGCATGTAAGATCAAACTCCTAGGACTATTTACAGAGGGAAGGTATGTAATGTCAGTAGAAGGGTTTGTTTCGAAATTTAAATGCTATGATGAAGAAAACCTCTGAAGTGTCCAGTCAGAAGGACTACAAATGGAAAAATGCCCGATAAGGAGTGCTAACTGAAGTGGGGAATAGTATAACGTACTGACAGATGACTTTATGCAATATAGGA
This sequence comes from Hoplias malabaricus, assembly GCF_029633855.1. Classification (NCBI taxonomy): domain Eukaryota; kingdom Metazoa; phylum Chordata; class Actinopteri; order Characiformes; family Erythrinidae; genus Hoplias; species Hoplias malabaricus. Next base: position 30,712,277 of record NC_089811.1, on the reverse strand, counting down.
TGCTAATGGAACAAAACTGTATAAACAAATTAACCAACAGAATCAACACATTTGAAAATCTGCTTGAGATTTAGTGCAAGTCTACAAATATAAGACCAATTATTACATTCTAAAAAAGGATTATGTTACAGAAGAGCACTACTTATCAAGGCAAGGCAAGGCAAGTTTTATTTATAGAGCACCTTTCATACACAAGGACAATTCAAAGTGATTTACATAATCAAAAGGAACAGTAAAAATCATTTAAGTAAGAACAAAAATTAAAAACATGAGAGGCATTTATACATTTGGGGAAAATAAACAGTAATATCAATAAACTATGGGAAGATAAATATTAAACCGGCTACAGACAGCTACTGCTGAAGACATTGAAACTGATTAGACAATTGCAAAAATGATACAATATTAGTGTTAAACATTATGTCTGCAATACTTTCAATATCCTCTCATTTTATACAGATAAAATCCCCCAGTTTATGTATCTCTTTTAATAAAGACTAAAGTTGTAAAAGGTTTTAAGGTTTCTAAAAGGTCTAAGGAAGCTGAAATACAGATGGTGAGATAGTGGTGTTAACGTTTACTCATCAGTGTTTGTAGGATTATTTTTATTGTTACATTATGACTTGGTTACGTAAAAAAAAAAAATTGCCTTTAGACATAAATATCTTGCCTTAAAAAGCACACACTTAAAATATCATTACAGAAATTTTCATCCTAATAAGGCAAATTTTGTTTTTTCAAAACAAAAAAGAGAAACCTGCATTGCTTAAATTCTCCAACGGCCATCACTTACCCCTAAAAACACAGCTCTAGTTATCAGAATTCCATATTTATCATTTATATGGCATAGTTTCTTTAAGAGGAATTAGGCAATTTAAATGGGGAACTGCAATTCTCTCTGGTTTGTTTAAGTTCAGAAGTTCAGCATCATTTTAGGTGGAATTGAATGTTTTAGGAGAAAAACAGCTGTTATTTGTACATGGCTGAAATTTATATTTTCTTGTCATTTTGACTTGACTTGACTCTTTCTGTAAGGTTTTTATTCACCATTTGAATTACCACAGAAACTCACTTGTAACTCAAGTCGTTGAGTTTTGTAGGTCTTTTAGTCTGTTTACTTTCATGCAGTTAGTGCTTTCCTGACTTTAGAGTGAGTTCCTACTTAAAAACAATCAGCAAAAGTAAGTCAATATTCCATCTGTGGAGCAGGAATAAAGCAATATCCCCTCCTCAATATCTTTTTTCATGATTTTCAATGTATGTTAGGCTTTTGTAAATATCTTAGACCGGTTTCCAGCTTCTTCTTCTGAGTTTTATACAAAGTTTTATTTTTTAATTACAATCATGAACATAACCTTTAAATTTAGCTTAGATGTAAATCTATATGTTGAGTTTAGTTAATACAGATGTATGATTATGCAAATAGGCCCCATTTCTATGTCCAACCACCCCTCCGCCGTTCACCTGCAGATTGACAGACTGGACCTGTAAGTTGACAGGACTGGTTCCCTTGGTTTATTCTGGTTGTCTGAATTTACCCATTTGAGATTGTCTTTAAAAAATAAAAGATCATCCATGGTATTTATGTATTACTATCTTCTAGTTTATAAAAAACACCACGTGCATGACATATATGGGTTCCCAGAAATTCCCTTTTCTTACCATCTGGTTAAAAAATCTATTAAGGTAATTTCTTTATCTGTTAATTGTCATTTCTTTACAGCGTCGTTTTTTTTTTTTTAAATGTGGATGTTCAGTGGAAACCTTTTAAACTTGTCTTAGTTATAAAATACAAATGTCTTACAAATGTTTATGATCATGGAAAGCTTGTCTGTCAGTCAACAACTCATGTAACTTGTTTACACAGAACAGAAAAAGGCTTTATCATGCCAGAGCTGAGAATGTTAAATTTTAATGTTTAAATGCAAGCACCTTTACATATAATTAACCAGAAGTAATATATACTTGAGAAAGGAACAAGAAGTTTATTTTTTGGAATATTAATTAATATTAATATTAATATTAGTGGAATATTTTTTTGTTTATTAATGGAATATATGATTAAACTGAGTTTCAGTCAAATTAACAAATCAAACCACATAGTCTCTAAAGTTATGGCTTTAATAGTTTAGAGATCTTGACGGTTTTAGTGTAAAGTTAAAAAGAAAAGCTGCAATGAACTTGTCCAAAAGGCAGTAACAGTCTGTGTCCTGTGTGTTTGTATGGGTTCTGGACAGGAGCTGACTTTTAGTCAGAAACACCTCTACATATGAAGAGGTTATAGTAAATTCTCAACAACTTTAAACCCATTTCTGTCTCAGCGTCCAATAAAACACTGTAATGTTGAGCAGAGCTTGGCCAATCATGGTATGAACCTTGTTAGAACTGTAGTGATGGACAAAGGTGAAGTGGGTTATTAATTGAACATTTGCGCACCTTTTGCTCATGCTTAAAACGTCATTTCAGCGCTCACTTCAAGGAAGGCCTAAGTGCTCAGGGCAGGAATTGGGACGATGTGAAACTGTTCTGTGATTGGTGGCTGTGAGAAGAGGGTGCTGTGATTGGTTAATGCTGTGTTCGATCTCTCTGTGGAATTTAGCTTTTAATGAGAAGCCCGCTGATTGACCACTGGCTTAGATTCACATTTTTTGCAATCTGAATTTTTAAGACTTGAACTTATGGGTTTCAATCATTTAAATCTGATATTTTTAACACTGAATTTTCATATTCTGGATCTGAAAATTTCACCACCTCAAAAAATGTAATATTTTTATAAAATGCCATACAAATATATTTCAAATATAAAATATTCAGATAAATATAATACAAATACACACAATTAAGATATATTTCAAATATTCAAAATTTCAACAAACATAATTCAAATATTCAAATTCAAACTCCTAAGTTGTTGACTTAGCTCCATAAGTTTTCAGCACTGACTTCTGAATGATTTGGGGAAACAGAAAATGACTGAACTGACATTTTTGTCCAGTATTGTCCTGTGCTTTAAACTGTCATCATTTAGTCATCATTTAGACCCACAGTTAGTCATGGTTGTTATACATGGCACACAATTGTTTGTTTGCTTCTGACTGTTATAACTTATATACAGGCTACTAACAATCCCCATGTTATAGAGTTTAATTTGCCTGCAGAAAATTTAAGACAGTGCTGCTTATAAAATCTGTGTAACTGAAACTATATTGCATATTTCCAGATTGCTATTTCAACATAAACCCATTAACATTTCATCCTTATTTAGCAGTAAGAGTTGACCTGATCTGTCACTGTTTCCTTCATGCTGGATGTCATGAGCACTTTTTTTTTTGGTGATTTTTTGTTATTTAAGATGAGGACAGCCGCATACCACCCTATGCTCTCTTAATGGCTACGGCACAAAGGAGTTGGACCAGTTATTTTGGAACCTTTAAGACTGAACATCCTGCCGTGTGCATCATGTACTCAGCAAAAGCAGACCTAGCTACCAAGGAATATGCACGTACACGTTCCCTCACTCAGGACCATAATTGCGAACTGCATCCACAAATGCATTTCCCACTGTCTCTGCATCTCACATCTTATCAAGACCCAAAGAACCAGCGCCGCTGGTGTTTGCATGATGAGCAGTAATTAAGTGTGGCGATTTGAGATTTATCAAAGTCAGCCTGTGAGCACACACAGCGGCATGGGTCTCTGTGGAGCGCCATCACAGCCTTACAGCCGATTACAACCTCCACACGTTGCAAATAAACATAGAAGTGTTTGATTATAAACAAGATGGACTGGTAGCCGAAACTGGAGAGGGGGGGGGGGGGTGCGGCGTGCAGGAAGTGCAAAACAAACAGCAAAATGGTTGAGTGGATCCTCCTCCATGGAACCAGGACCCATCACCTTTGGACTCTCTGACCTGATCTCTATTGATCTCTTTGGGGAGAGGATGTGTAGCATGCTAAACATGAAGCACTGACATTTACCAGGCAGAAGACTACTGAAGCCTTATGAAAATAACAAGGGAGTAACCATGTCACTCAACCTATGATCCTACTATGCACATCAACCATGCTGCCAACATCAGAAACATCAAGTAGCATTTGATATCCGGTTAGTCCTATCCACAGCTAATGTTTTTGTAATGCCTAAATAGAGCTTACAGGGTACGTTAAAGAAAACTACAGGCAATATGCATGATACATAATTGCAATGAAGAGGCTTTTATATGGGAATCAGTATTAAGCACATGGAAATTACAGCCCCCATTTGTCTGCTTGACTGCAGCATTGCAATAGACAGTGCAGAATGACAGGTAGAAAAAAAAAAGTGAGAAAGCCATATGGTGACAGCTTTGTCTGTTAACAGTTACATGCACAGACTGAGGACAGAGAGAATGCAATCATGAGAGAGGGAGATGCCCTTAATATTGGATCTTCTAAGGTTCTGCTTACAGAAAATGTGAATGTGTATCCAATGCTCTGTTTCCAGCCTCCTGTAACACGCATGTGTCGTTTAAATGAAATAGTAAAAGGAGAAAAGAGAGAATTGTGAAAAATAAAAATATTTCACCGTACCTCCATTTATCCAGATGATGATGATGATGACCATGAAGATGATGGTACCATGAGATTCTCCAATGGCCAAAGCACTGGCAGACCCACGTCGCTGGCAGACAAACACGAGTACAAAGCTACAGGCAGCGGTGCACACACAGCACTGAAGCTTCTCACTCAGCAGAGGCAGCACAACATCACTCCCCTCCAGCATGAATTAATTACACTCCTCTTCTCTCTTCTCCTCTCGTCATTATCCTCATGTAGATTTGTGTGCGGTGCTCTCAGTCAGAGGCAGCAGCATGTACACACGTCCCTGCACTTTCTTCCCTGACAGCCTGTTTACACAGAGCTGATCTCTCGCTCTCGCTCTCTCCTCTTTCTCTCGCTCTCTCACACATGCACATGCACACACACACACACACACACACACACACACACACACACACACGCAGACAAACTCCCCCCTCCACCACCACCACCATCGACAGTGCAATATCAGAGCTCTTCTAATAGGGCCAGCCCTCCCCTCATGAACCAGCCCATGCCTCACTGCGCCCCCCCCACCACCACCATTTCTCTCTCTCTCTTTCTCTCTCTCTCACTCTCTCTCTCTCTCTCTCTCCTATTCTAACCCTTTTGTCTGAAAATCTGCAATACCACGCTCGTGAGACAAACTGAACAATTTAAAATGGAGGGCAATCCTGAGGATGCGTCATATTCCCATTTATGAGATCCTGGAAAAATGTATACATATTATTGACTCATCTTCGCAGATAGAATTTTCCCTCTTTAACACCATGCAAAGTCAGGGACCCCTATTCGCCCATGAGACAACAATGTATAAACTATTCACTGTTAAGGAGCTGGACAAAATAGTGTAGGAAAAAATCGTAAAGAAACGTAAACAATTAAATGTAATATCAATATCAGGATTTGAGTCTCTACTCTTTGTTTTTCTACAGCTTCCTATCTGTTCTGGCAAAGTGAACCACAGGTCACAAGAAATGTAAAGTCACGCAGAAGCCTGAAGTATGTGCTGAAGTGAACATGGAAACACTAGCATACACAAAATCAAGGAAACCTAGGAACCTAAAACACTAACAAACCTAAGACAATGAATGAGAAACTAAGTTACTGTAGACTAGGAACACTGAGCTTAAATAACTAGACACAATAGAATGTACCTATGAGGTCAGTGCCTACATGACTGCCTACAAACTCACAGGTGCAGGGCATGGCTACCCTTACAGATGGCAAAACAGAACACATGGAAACACAAGATCAATGTAAAAACCAAAGCAGCAATACATCCTTACACCTTGAAATCCATATAGTATTGGATACACATTTAGACTCAAATGGAGAAGTTCATAAAATAGCACTCCACTAGACTTCGGTGTTCTATTCTAAATTTTTATCTTTTTTTTTTGTCTGTTTCAATTTCCCAGTAATGATGTATAGCCAGATATATGTACATTTGCATTTTTCCAATTCATATTTTGGGTTATCTTCTCACAATGGAAAAAAAATGAATGTGCCTTTTTTTCCTTTCTGAAACTTTTTTCATACGTCATGACTCTGTTTTCAATAACAGTCCACTGCACCAAAAACTCAGCTTCAAAACAACAAGTTTCTAAATAATGCTGCACTTTGCAAAAGCTGTTAATAGAGTAAACACAAAAACTAGCACATGACACTCTGTTTTTCTCACAGCACCAGCTCAATAGCTGACGTAATAGTTATTGTATATACAGCTGGTGTCAATCAACAGGGATCATCCTTCTGTAAAGGAAAAAAAAAGCACTGTAGGTTGATGTAATAATATAGGATAGACTGAAACGGAAATGCCTTGTTTATGGTATATACAGAGGAAAGTTTATGGTGGCAGTGGAAAATTCATAACATGTAATAACAACAGATACCTCACAATGGAATAAATATTACATGAAGTTATACTGAGTTATACTGAGAACTGAGTTAAATAAAACTGCTCTGAGTTAAATAAAACTTTCAGATGACTGCTCTCCAAAAATGTTAAAAGTCATGATGTAATTTTCACGGAAAGGTCAGAGAGTGAAGGCCTGAGCTTATTCACAAAGTTTGACTCCGTTACAGACGTAAGTCTCAATGCCAGTGCTCCATTGCTTAATTCGGGAAGCAGACAAAGGGACAAAAATAGCCTAGAATTGCTCCTCCCCTACTTCTACGATCAAAAGCAGACTGTTTTTGCATAGCCTGACTTACACTTGAGCTCCCCCTCCACCTCTTTTTTTCACTTACACATACATATACATCTTTCTCTATTTTTATCCTTCCATTTTTTCAAAAAGGGAGGTTACAAATCTGCTCAATAAGTTTTCATTAAATGTGAGAGCTACAGTTCTGGAGATGAACTGAGCTGGTTAGGGAGCATTTCTACAGCGAAAATATGTCACAACACATATGGTGTCAAGAAGTGTTTCGTTTGCACCAGTTATTAGTATTCACCCAGATGTACCGCATTCAGTGTAAGCTATACAGATTAGCCCTGACAACCAACTAATTAACTAGTTTTATTCACACCAAACATTGTTTTAATGCCACAAGTTATTTTCTCTAGTTATCCTTTGACAATTTAATTTCACACATAAAAAGTAGCATGAGTAAGAGTGCATGTACACTGTGCAACCACAGTTGCTGTCAGTTTGTGCTCTTTGTTCACCTAAATCCTATTGTGTTGGCTTTTATGAGGAAGGTGTGGGTGTATGATATCTAGTGTATCAGATGCAGGAAATCAAGAAACAAGATTATTAAAATAGGCAACATCATAAACTAAAAGCCAGCCTACAACACAATCTGAAGTGAACGACAGCTACCAATGAGGTGAAGATGAAAGAATGATGTATTGGAATGTCATTATGAAGTACAAAGGTGAAGTCATGTTGATTGTTAAGATAGGTAAACACCGTGTGGTAAAAATGGTCCACTATTTTAGAACTCTCATCAGTGCTGATTAAGATACAAACTCGAGTACACGAGCCCACATTGTGTTTTGCCTCCCCTTCTTTTGCTGTCTGCATCTGTCAGGGACTTTCCCCTCTGCTGCGAGAGTCGAGGCAATGCCTCTTGCCAAAAAAGCACATGCTTTCACATCCTGTCCTTGCCTAATTTTCATTTCTCTCCTCTCTGACTAAAGCGTCAGTACTCATGAGACAACATCATGAATTATGAATGAAAGACCAAACAGCAACTCCACCTCTTTTACTATTTACTACTGTTTATTACTGTGTTTAACACAGAACTTTTCAGAACTGAGACGTCCTCATTCCCACCCTGTATATCAATTTGATGCAATAACAGGGATAATAACAAAAATAATCACCTTATATCAGAATAAATCTTGTTCTACTAACACTAGTGTTACTAATAGAGTAACACTATTATGCAACTCCTCTACTGACTAATTGGCCTGTATAGCACTCACAGTGTGCATGGACAGGCCTGTATACACTCAAGAAAAAGGACATCAAAACTTTTTCTATGATTTATACCAGTAGCAGTCTGGCTGTAAGCAGTCCTTAAAAAACTACATACAGAATGTTCTAGGCTCAAAAAGCCTTTTGACTCTTCATTATAGCCACTATTAAAATATATGCTAATTTTAAAGATATGCCATGGAACCAACCATGTTGTATTCAACATATCATCGCAGTCAATTAGAAAGATGTTTCCATTTTTGTGGATGTTTAGTTTATTACATCACTGGAAAGCAGCAACTGTTCACATTGTGTGAACATTTCATGATAAATGGACCAATAGAAATGCTGCAAAATTACTTTGAATAAAATCTATTTACACTGACCTCCACTAAAAGCTAAAAATCATCACTTGTAAAATTAAAATTTTGGGAGATACATGTTTTTAAATGGACAGCAATGATATATCTATAGAGTAAAACAGTTTAACAATAGATTAAAGCGCAAAAACGCCCTAACTTCTGCACTGAAACAGGAACTCCTAACGTAACACTCATCGTCCATTTTATCAGCTCCACTGACCATAGAAGGGGAAGTTACTTCTCTGCATTTGACCCATCCGTGGTAGTGAACACATCAACACACACTAGTGAGCAATTCTTCACAAACACTAGGGGCAGTGAACACACACAACCGGAGCAGGGGGCTGTCAACCACCTTGGCGCCCAGGGAGCAGTTTGGGGGTTAGGTGCCTTGCTCAAGGGCACTTCAGCTGTGAATGATTTTTTCTTTGACTGTCCCTGGAATTGAACCAGAGACCCTCTGCCCTCAAGCTTGCCTCTCTAAATTCAAGGCCACAGCTGCATCTTGCAGTTCTACAGTTACAGAGTTTAGTCCACCTGTTTCTCTTCATACTTTCTTATCCCCATTTCACCCTGCTCTTCAATGGTCCACACACACACAGAACCAACATAGAGCAGGTATGATCTAGGTGGTGGATCGTTCTCAGGGCTGCAGTGACACTGATGTGGTGGTGCTACTGGTAGGAGTAGCACTGCAGTGTCTGATCCACTCATACCAGCACAACACACACTAACACACCACCACAACAATCAGTGTCACTGCAGCGATGAGGAAGATCCACAACCCAAATCATACCTGCCTATGTGGGTGTCCTGACCATTGAAGAACAGGGAGATAGGGGGCTAACAATGTATGCAGAGAAACAGGTGGAATACACTCTGTAATTTTAGAACTACAAACTGCTCCTGCATAGTCAGTGGAGCTGATAAAATGAAGAATACGTATAGATACAAGGAAGATGGTTCTAAACCATTGAGTGATCAGTGTAGTGGAGCAGTAGCACCAATGAGAAACTCAGGGAAAAACCCTGGGGCTACCCTGGGTGGGGATGTCCCTGCAGTGGGTGAGAGCTGAAAGGCAGTCTACATCAAAACTGTAACCCATAATATGTAAAACACACTATGGCCCTGTGACATTATAATGAGGGCCCATCTTCTGCACTGCTCCAGCACACCAAATGTTGGCCAGCCAAAAGTAACCCATCAGCAGTAGGCAGAAGCTCGCCTCAGAGGCACCCTAGGGCTACTTCTACAAGCTTGAATCCCAGCCAGGAGCTGTTATTAAGGTCAAGGATGGGTTGCAGTGGACATTGGCTTTAAAAAAAAACATACACAGGCTATCCAACCTAAAGATAAACCTATTAACCACGTTAACCATACCTTGAAAGCCAATAAATGTATGTAACGAATATATTTTATATTTGTAAAATGTTTTTTAAGGGACTATGTAGAAACCAAAGAACCATGATAACCACAACATTTACAGTTTTTTCTCAATTGCCTGAAACCATGAATCCATTTCTCCAAACTATAAACACAACACCCAATTCACACACTAAATTGACAAAACCTCTGACTCTTCCTGCAAAACCAAACTATTGCCTCAAAACAGTCCAAGCTGTGCTCAAAACCAAACAATGTTGTCAAATCAGGCCTTGAGTCAATCAAAGTGAAAAACAGCACTGAACAGTCATTACACACAACACCGAAAAAAGGAAAACACAGTGATCAGATCATGAAGCTTTAGAAATAGTCTTTATTGTCCACAAAGGAAAATGCAGTTTCAAAACATAACTTTTGTTTTACAAAAATGAGTAATTATGTACTGTTTAAAAAAAAAAAAAAAAAAAAAATATATATATATATATATATATATATATATATATATATATATTTATATATATATATATATTTATATACAAAGAAATACAAAGTGCATACAGTATCTACTCTAATGCAGCATTATGTCGACATGCTGGGTCAGGCCACAGGACTTCATCTACATCACAGGCCACATTCTCCCTGGCCAGACAGCTTGGGAAATAACTACTAGTATGCCGGATCCAGGCTTGGCATGCATCCACCCCTATGTCATTACAGGCCAGTTCCAAGCCCTGCAAGAGATTTTCCCTGGTTTAGGGTTGCTGGTCACAATCTTTCCACCACCATGAAGAGAAGAACTCCTCTGTTGGGTTGAGGAAAGGGGAGTATGGTGGAAGAAAAACATTTAGGAAATCTTGGTTGATATTGAACCACTGTCTGACCTGGACGAGACAGTGAAAACTCAGTGTCCCACACAATGAAATAGGCAGGATGTCCAGACTGTTCATGATCCTGCTGCTCACGCCCTAACACAATAACTCAAAGATCACTCATAAAAGCCAAGAGATGTTGAGTGTTGTATGGCCCCAAAGTGGCATGATGGTAGAGAACCCCATGATTGCTGAAGGAAGCACATAACATGACATTTCCACCACGCTGGCCAGGGACTGCAACAATGGCACATTGGCCAATCACGTTCCTGTCCCTCCTCCTCCTTTTGGTGAGACTGAACCCAGCTCAATTATGGTTGCCCGTATTTCATCTGAAATTATCATTCTTCGTCTCGTCCCTCATCTTCTTCCACCTCTACCACTTCTTACCCTTACTCTGCCTCTCTGTTTCTATCCATAGTAAAACTTCTATGACCGGGACTCTTGTACTGGCTTATATTGGTTTCTTCACATCATTTGTCACGTGTGATCAATTTAGAGTTGCTGTGTTTAAGTTGTGACACCGGTGCTTTATTTGAGTTTCACTTTTGCTAGCTGTGCTTACCATTATGCAACCCATGTGCATCACAGTGCAAAATGTGTTTCAGTGGGTGAAAATACGTTTGCAAATTGTGTCTTAATAAGTGAAAAGTGCTTAAGGTTCTGCCAAAAGGGTGAACCTGTTGTGACTAACTCGTTGAAATGTGCTGATGGTTCTGCCAAATGGGTGACAATTTCAATACAATTTCTCAGGACACTGAGAATTTGATTCAGAAGTCTGCTTTTGTGTTTTAGCAATTGAGAAAAACTGTAAAATGATCTACTTATTGAGCCTATAGCTGTTCAGCTCCTGCTTAAGTTAAAGTGTTTCAGCCCCAACTTACAGTTATTTGCTTCATGTTACCACATAGTTTGTGACAGGTAAGAACAGCAAAAAAACATTTTCTACAGGTTTTCCATCTAAGAAAATGTCAATTTAATCATGCAAGGGATCATTATAAAATGACTGAAGAACGGTAGATGTTGTCTGTTGTCGGATAAGCACCTGAATATGTCTACGTGCGTGTGGGCACGGGCATGGGGGCCGCATGATTGAGAGGTAGAAAGACAGGCTTTGACAAAGACGAAGGAGACTGTGGGAGGTATGTACTTTCTATTTTTATACCTCTGGTGGTTCCCTTTCCCCAGAGTGCAAAGGCACCACTACATCCTTCCACCCTAATATTTCCAACCACTGGGAAATGTGTGAGTCCACTTGGATCTCCTCATACTCCCCATGATGGCTCACACACAGATGGAAAAAATCATACAGTCTGCTCCACCTCACTTTGTACTTATTAGTCCCAGTAATCTACAAAATGAATCAGACCATATCTTCATCGTCCTTCGCAGTCTGAATGACACACTCACCCCACAAAGAACAGCACACCAACAAAGCATTTTCTTACTGCACATTCTTTATAGCAGCATATGCATTTGTAATATGTGTGTGTGAGAAAGCGTGGGAAGGGTGTTAATAATAACACATCACATGCATCTTCCAATCCCTCAGCCGCATGGTGGGTCGGCACAGTTCCCCAAATACTAAGTCTTGAGGAGCGAGAAAGATAAAAGGTACAGAGAGAGAGAGAATGAGAGAGAGAGAGAGAGAGAGAGAGAGAGAGAGAGAGAGAGAGAGAACATTTTAAAAATTATGGCAAGATATTCTGCACTATGTATATAGCTGTGTACAAAATGGCCCCCACCTTAATATTCCCTACATTACACACTCTATAATACACTATTGAACTATTTGAGACATTCATCACATGCAGGTATGCTCATTACAGTGCAACAGCAGATTCTATCACATAAACACTATAAACCTCATGTCACAAGTAATCACTGAGTCTAACCACACACATAAGAAGAGTTTCCATCTCTTGTTTCACAAAGTGCCTAATAATTTTATTGCATTAATATATCCTTCTGGGGATAGCTGTGCGTTATTCTGTGTTTGCAAAGCTATTTGCCTGCACAAGCTCTTATTTTACTCCCAATGTTGCCATCAAGTAAAACAAATTTACTTCAGAACATGATATTTTAATTAACTCATTGCATAATGCTTAGAGTAAGGGTTTAAAAACCTTAAAGTATTTATTCAAATGTACCATTACTAACATTTGTAAGAGGTCATTGGAGAGGTAGCCATTTCCAGCCATGTCTTCAGACTAAACAACACAGTGTATTATGAGTATCTGCTATCAGCTAGGGTGTATCGGTCATACACTACTTATTAGGGAACATTGTGGGATTGTTTAAGTGCACTGAAAATTCTGTCCTATATTTTCTGAAGCCGCTACAAAATGGTACAACCCCACACACCCCATGTCATTATTCTAATCTGAATTAAAATAAATAAGACATGCTCAAACTGTCAATTCCTTGATTTTACTTTTCAATAGAAGCTAATGTTCAGTGACTCTCGACAGATCTCAGGTGGATCTGATGGGCTTATTAGAGGACTTTCTGCAAACTTTGCAATTTCATGCATATTGTAATTAAAGCAAGAGGGACATGTCAATAAAAACTCTACAATTCATGTAAATAATTTTTTAAGTGTGAGGATTTGACTGCAGTGAAAAAAGGAACCAAAAAGCATTCCTAAAGGCAGGTGCTGGGACTATGCAGAAAAAGGTAGGTCATTTTAGAACGTTTGTGATTTACTTCTTTCACCAACCAACAATTTGTCTGAAGGGAGGTGTTTTGTTAATGCACTGTGTAGGCCACTAAATGCATGGCAAAAGTGCTGCAAATTCTATATAATTTTTTAAAAACACACACATTAATGTTGCTCTCTGACATTTGAATGACTGTATATTTTTAAATGTAGAAAAAAACGCATGAACACATCAGCTTCTGTCTTTTAAAATAAAATAACCACCCTCAAGACTTTTTCAGGTTCTGTGAGATGACAATAATATGTACATTTTAGTGATAACACTGCAGTCTATGATGTTGATGCTCTATCACATCCTACACTGTACGACCTTAAATGTTATCGCATTCAGCTCTAACAGACTGTTCAGCTCTTTCCATTTCAATTCTAAACTCAAGAATATACACCCATCCTGTAAATGAACATACACCCACACACACATACATACATGCGCACACACACACACACACATACACAGAGGTTATAATCTTGCTGTAGAACCTGCTGAATCTCCCTCATTGCCTTTCCTCTTTAAATAACAAACAACGAACAATGTGTGAGGAAATACACCAATGTACAAAAGTTCTAATTCAATGCAGTGTCACTCTAGCTAGCAGGCTATCACATTTATAAACATTAGTTGAACCATTTAGAGTCAGTCATATAAGGAAGATCATAATGTTTGCAATCGGCAGTTAGTGAATGTCTCGTGTAAGCAAAATCCATTGTTCTAAGCTACAAAGGCAAGATAAAAAAAACTGTTATTTCTACGAAGAAGAAAAAAAAGTCTAATCTCTGGTTCCTTCTTTTCACCACCGCACTTGCACACACGTTTACGGAGAAACAGTGCTTTTGTTTCCTCTGCAGACCTCCTCTCACTCCAGCATTTCCTCTGATGTCAGCTTTCACACTTGATTTGCCTGTGTAAAACACACTCTCATTTAAACTCACCATTGACTGCGAACAACCCCTTGCATCAGACTTGCTCTTGCACTTACCTCATCACCATATTTTTTGCATGTCAAAAACAATAAAACCACATGCTCAAAAAAACAGCACAATAATCTGTCTGCCTGTCTACGCATGAACTAGCCAATGTATTCTTCGCTTCACTAAACACTACAGTATTTGCTGAAAAACTAAATTAATATGTACAACTTTTAGAAGATTCTCTCATAATGGTGACCATCACTCCACACACCAGGAACACTAGGAAATTCTATTTTAAAACAACATGTAACACTACTGACATTGACTCTGATTATCAGTAAAATGTGAGAAAATCATATGGTAGGGCCTATATGCAAATGTGGAATTCCTTGCAAATTAGTTAAATTAATCAGGAAGCAAAAAAAGTACAGGACTTGTGATAAAAAGGGTGGATTTTAATATTAATTCATACTGTTTCCTTATTAAAATGTGGTGAATATATTCCTTGCTTTGTATGCATGGGATTTTTAAATAATTCAGCTTCTAAAGTTTTAATAATTAAGTTTCAGATTTAAAATGTAGATATTGAGTTTGAAAATTTAAAGCCATGAGATATTAGGTCAGCAGTGACTGTGCGTGGCTGAATTGATGGGGCCTGAATGGGTGCCTCTCAGAGAAACTATGTTCTAATTACTATATAATAATGATATATTTGTATTTGTTTATTATTATCATTTTCAATTTTGTCTTAAACATAAAATGCATAGCTACTGTAACACACACATGCAGGAATGTATCATTGCCATCCCACTCTTGAATAATGTCAACTGATGAGCAATTTCTGCAATAAAACAGCTGACATCTTAGCATTGCTCATCTATTAGTTATATCGGTATCAGTATTCTGAATCTGATATACCAGGTGATGTTTTTTATGTTTTGGAAAACAGAAGGCAGACTGGCATTACTGCTCAGCAGGAACAAGTATCAACCTTGAAGGGGTAGCCAGAGAGTAAAAGGTCCTGTGACACGCCTTGAGCTGAAACCTGTGGGCAATAATAACAGATCAGTGGTGGCAGGGGGGAGCAATGCAGTGACTCAGTCTCTGGGGGAGACTTTAAGGAACAGGGGATTTTTAGTGGGCATAGTGTCTGAGGAGTGTATAGGGCCATAATCACTGACAACTAGTCATTACACCCACCGCGGACAGATATGTTATCAGCGAGGGAGGAAATAATTAGCTGGCAAAAAAGAGAATTCAATTCAGGAATAGCTTTAAAATTACAGCTTCCCGTGTGAAGTGTGGTGAAGCTTACTTTCATTTTTTTATTTGCTTCCATTAAAACATGAACTGTAAATGACTAAATTAGGGCAAGAGTTGCAGTTCCACCCAATAGCTAGGCATCCCTCAATCACATGATGCTACCAACCTGAGTGGGTGGAGACTAGCACACGTGATGTCAGCTGCAGCATCTTTTCAAGTGCTGCTAACAAATTGTCACTCTCAAATGTCACATTCAAGCTCAACACGCCTCAAGGAGAACGCTAATGTCCAACTCTGTTTTGTTAGCTAAAAACATGCTCAGGTTGGCTAGAATCATTCTAAATGGAACATGCACAAAACGCAGTGGAGCATTCTATCCACCTAGAGAGTGAGACCAGCTCAGTCGCAGAGGCATCACCAGGGACTGAACTTAAACTCTCCCAGTGATAGGGCCAACAAGGATTTGATGGCCTTTGGAATGAGCTGAATTATTCAATCAGCACTTGGCAATTCAGTTTTCACTTCTCAGGACTGCTTCCTGTGAGGGAGAATATTTTTGCCATTTCAGGATGCTACACAGATCAGTTCTGGATGGGTAATTATTCTTATTTATTTATTATACTGATCTATGTTAATACATTTACATCTATGAAAGGTAATTCTAGGCTATATTAACCTTACAGGTTTTTTTTTACATTTGCTTACATCACTTTGTCCAGTCTGTAGCCACATTTTCAAACCTCAATAAATTTTTCACAAAATATGCAGTCAATTAACATGCTTCTAAAAGGCTTACATTTTCTGTACATACAAGCTTTTCCAAAACCATAATTATGGATCTTTCTTGTCTTATTTACAAATGCTTGCACACAGCATGCCAGAAATAAAACCTTACAAAACCAAACGAAACTTTAAATACAGTATAAAACATCTATTTCTGGTACATCAGCTGCTGAAAAGCTGTATTGAAACAACTGATAAACATTTCTAATGGACAGATCACTGGCATATTGATGTAAGTAGATCCACAACTGATTCCAATCTCAATCATAAGTGCTGTCATTTACATGGACTCATCAAAGTGGCTACTATTCATTAAATATTACTCATTCACTTGTAGATAGTATTCTCCAAAAATGCACACATTTTACACTGTAGCAAAAAAAAAAAAAAAAAAAAAGTGGTGGCTTCCAAAAAACAAGACTGTGAATGTCATAATGCCTATTACTTGCCGGTAGAACTGACACATGGAAAGTAATGGTGCTTCTGTAATGCCATCAACGATTCTCTATATATAACTCTTGGATAGAAAACATGTGCTAGTGTTTTGAACAAATTACTTTGCTGGGTTTGCATTTGCATTTTGAAACACATAGTGAGTATTTAATGAACTAAACTGGGTTTTGAGCTGGGTTGTCGTTGTGTTGCTGTGTTAAGAGTACCTTATGTACTGGTAAGCACTTGTTTGCAACTGTAAAAAGTAGTGAAAATGAGAGCTGTTCTTGCTAAGAACATTAAATTTTAATTTCCTCTTTTGTTATTGATATTTTCCAGTCACAGTCATGTAAATATACATCCTGGACCTCTCTTCCATTCCTGCAGCAATGCTTCTAATGTGATTAGAATGCTTCCAGGGCTCATTATGGATGACCTAATTAGCAACTGGAGGAATAAGGGAAAATCAGTCAGAATAATTCACTTATTTTTCAAACCCACACATTTATTTAAAATAAATGTAACAGATCAGAGGCAAAATTCCACAGCAAGCTTCCTTAAATTGTGTTGCAACTGTCTGAGTCTCCATTCTTTCTCATTTCTGCTCTAGAAGATGAGGGGAAAAGGGGAAATGTTCAGCCCACCTTTGTTCAACCCCAGCAACCTGGTCTGGATGACATCAGCAGCTTGCTGTCACCATGGCAATAGAAATCTCCCAGGAAATTGTCAGCAGGGAGATGGAGAAGACTGGAATGCTGGCAAACATCTTTATAGACACAGATACCTTCTGCTTATTATGTGTAATATACTTACTAGAATAGAAATTTGCATGAAAATTCATTTCATGGTTTGACGGGAAACAGTCATTACACAGCACTGTTTAAGATAAAGCCCACATAAAAGTGACATTCACAACTGTAATAAAAAAAATAAGTGCAATAAAAAACACTTTTTATAAATTTCTGAAGATATTTCTTCAGCATTCGCCAGTCTGTTTGCTGTCCGGAAACCGGTCTAATGTTCACAAACTCAAGTGTCAAATGGGTTTCAGTGGTAGTTCGAATGGTGAATTAAAAACTAAAATATCAGCCACGTACAAACAACAGTAATTTTTTTCTTCAAACATACCATTCCACCTTAAAAGACACAGAGCTTCTGAATGTAAACAAACCAGAGAGAAATGCAGTTCCCCACAATCGTAGACTTGCCTTTAACTTACAACATTTTAGCCCAAATTGTAGCTATACAATTTCATTTTGAGGACAACACAATTAAACTAGATTATATTTGTTTATATGTCATAATGCATTATTATTGTTATTATTATTGTTTTGATTATGCAGAACTTTCAACTACAAATGTATGATTTTTGATGTATCAATTGCTAAATAAATCCATTATTTCTTGCTGTAAGAGGGTTATAGGCATACAAGGATTAAAACTAAGGAATTGGTTTAGTTGAGAATTAGCCGTAGTTTCAAACACGGAAATGATATTACATGTGAAGTTAGCTATTTTAAAATAATTCCTGTCATTGCCTGACTAATCTGGCTTACTTTATGTGTTTTCCTTTGAGGAATCATGGGTAGTGAATTTGTGTGGGGAAACCTTGGTGCGCTGGCATCCTCGCTTCCCTTTGGATCTCTGTGTCTCAGCAGTTTTTAATTAAAATGCTCCATTTGTGCCACCTACCCTGGCTGGCAGAGAGTACAGGAGAATAAATTACTGCTCTCATCCCCAGGCTGCTGGCTAGAGCCCTGCGTTTCACTGCAGCACATTAAAGCTGACAATCCCCTTTAAAAGGAATGGATGGGTTTTGTTCATCATCACGTTTAAAGGAGCAAAGAGGAGGGAAAATAGAGGAGCAAATCACAGAACTCCATATATGATTGGCTGAATTTAAAATTGACAGACTTCATTTGAAATGAAGATTTGTGGTCTCAATATGACATCTATTTAGACATCTGTGCAAACAAGCAGGGCTAGGGGTGGGAATGTTTATCATTATTATGATACATTATTTAAAAATTTTTACTTGAAGTATAAGATGTACAATGACCGTTGCCTAAACTAGTGTAATGTAATCACGTAATGTTTTTGCCTTGAAATACATAGTAAAAATGGAAATTAACCTTAGCCAAATTTAAAATTGATCTAATAGTGTCATTATTTCCTCATAATTTATGTACAGTGTCATTGCCATTTTGCTATAGATTCCCTACATATATTGTAGTATTCCTTTCTTACCTACAACAGCATAAACTCACTATTTAAAGCCACAGATACCTAAGGGCAAAGCACATTTGAAATAAATAAAAGCTTGACTTCTAAGCTTTAAAATAGTTTCTTGCCATTCAGAAAAATTGTCTTACCATGACACAAACTGAGGTAATTTGGGAAGCCCCTACATGTATAAGAATACAACCCAATATATAAATATTGATTATTTAAAATATAACTTACATATTATTATAGAATAAATTTTATAAATATTATCACATTAATAACAGATTTATGCATTATCCTATACATGCTAACCTAACGCACAGGTAGGGTTTAGTCACATGAAAAAAAAAATTCTTAAGGATAGTATTTTGCCCATTTTCCCTTTAAAGATGTGCACACTTTTACATGATGTCCGTTTTAACAGTTCATCTTAACGTCTTGCAATTACTAAGAAAACAACCATTTCATATTAAAAATACAAAGTCATATTCTACAAATACTGGCAAAACAGCACTGAAAATATTCTACATGAGAGTCACTGAGATATTCTTCCTTCTTCACCTAAGTTATGATCTGACATTATCTTCCTGCTCTCAGCACAGTTGCAACTCATTAAGATTTCTCCTACCTAGCGCAAGCCAGCATTGACTCCTAATCTTCATACCATAGAATAAAGGCAACAAGGTTATAGATTCACAGCATGCTCTTGTCCATATGCATGGGTTTTTGTGCTCATCCACAAGCCACTTAAATGTGTATTGCTCCAGAGGTGCTTCAAAACACAGCAGCCTTGACCGATTGCTCAATGATCCTATGACACCATCAAGCGTGTGATCTCTCAGAGCGCTCCATATAAACAATATCACTCACAAGGTACCACTTAGTCAAAAGGATCTGGTTAGGGAAATACAGTGTGTAGATTATTTGACTGGTTATATATGCAAAAACTTTGTTGTAAATAAGATTTGCATTTAATTGCCAATAGATAAAAACCGGGCATTTTTCCTGTATGTCATTATATTAAGATGGAAATTATTTTCTGACAGTGACAGTGATTTTCAGTTTGGCTGGTAAAATGTTTGGCAAGAATTAATCAAAAGTGTGAATCAGCTAATATATTTTCTACCAATTCCTCACAGAGATTAAGCATTCCTCATAAACAAGTTATGGAGCAGTGCAGTGAATAAATTATTCCTCCTCCCTTTTAGAGAGTGTCAGTAAAGATATCTCAGTCTATAGAAAAAATCAATTATTTATCCTGTTAACTAGAGAAACTGGGGAAAATATCAACTTTCCATTTTCAGACAAATTCTGTAAATTAAACTGTAATTATTTCCTATATATTAATGTCCAGACTTGTATTTTATGGCTATGAAAACCAGCTCATCACACTTTTTCTGCACTTATCAAAGCATGCCATACTTATGATTTACGCTTGCCTCACGCTTGCATCTTCTGTGTGTTTAGTTGATTGTGATTGGTCTAAATCATCTACAGGCTGTGGACAAGCTCTATGTTATAATGTAAAAACCTCCCTTAAAATTGTACCTCCTGTGATATGAAAATCACGTTCTTTCAAATGTTTAATAGCAGCCCAAAATTGTCAATTTCTGCTGTTATCTTTCAACATTTCTCTGTTAACAATGTGATGTGTCACTGATATTGTGCAATAATTTTATGTGTAATGAATGCTGTCTAACAAAGATTTTTATTTGGTTGCTGTCAGGATCAGTCATTTTGAGCAATAAAACTCATGGATATGAATATAATTAACAAATTGATTGTGTTGTTTATTACACTAATTTACAAAAGAAAAAAAGAAAGAAAGAAAGAAAGAAAAACACGTAATTTCTCACTGAACCAAACTATGCTCTGAATAACATCTCATGCTCACAAAGGACAAAAAACATAGTGCCTCCAACAATAAAGAAAACCCTGTGAATCCGTTATGAGCACAGTGACACATTGTAGCACACAGAAAGCTCTGATTCTACTCACAGCCCTTCTTCATGACGTATTCAAATGATGTGTATGCACATGTGTGTTGGCATACATCTCTATGAAAGACAGAAATAAACCAGCACTTTTACAGCTAGGACTTGGCAGGCATGCTGACTTCTCAAATATGTTTAGAAAGGTACTAAATATGTGTACATTTCATAGGGTGAAAGTGGGGTATTGCTCATTCTGTTTCACGTGGGGTTTTGAACAAAAAACACAATTACAGCATAACAACATTGCACAATCTGGAATGGAGGAAACACCTTCTACAAAAACACTTCTGAAGGCCTGCACACCACACCACAGCTCCACAAATAGCTTTGTTGTTAAACATTGCTGAAAATATGCAGCGGTAATAGTAACAATAAACAAATAAATAAAAAATCAGCTAAAATACACAATATATAAAATAAACAATAACAAAGTCAAGAGCAAATCATAGAAAAATTCAATCCTCAGGGAATGTAATACTGAAGACATATTTAGAATTGTTAATACACCCTCTGAAAAAATAGCCTGGAACAAGCATTAAAGTTTTAGCAGTGCAGAGGTGCCCCCTACAGCTGGGATTAAAACATTAGTCTCCACTATGTCAATAGCTCTTCGTGTCTCCAAGAATGCCTCCCACTAATTGTGAAGGAATGGCTACAACCAACCTATGGACATCTGTGTCAGACCCTACTGTAGGATATTTGCTGTAGTAACAGCCTCTACTCTTCTGGGAAGGCTTAACATTTTGTTGGAGGAGCTCTGTTAGGATTTCACTGTGTTTCACAAGAGCATTTATGAAGTAAGGTATAGATGTAGGATGACTAGTTCTGGATCTCTTCAGTTCATGATCCAAGACCTACTGTATCAGAAATTAGTATACTTTAAATAATTTGAATGCATTAATAAATACTTCTGAACATATAGGGTCAGCTTTCAAGGCAGGAAATAAGAACAGGCCTCAGTTGAAGAATCTGCCACAGTAGTTAAAACTGTAATGTTAATTCTTGATTGATGTTCTATATTTGGTTCACATCTTTAAACAGGCTGGTCAACATCTCACAACATTCCCTGAACTTCCTATAACAAACGGAACACCAATTAGATGGTCAGTTGACAGATCAGGATCTAGCATACAAGAACCATGTCTCATTATTGGAAGTCATACTTTGCATTTACAGTTCAAGTTTGTATGTTACACACACACAACGCAACATTTTTCTTACTGTAATATCAATCAATAAAGGAATAAAAGTAATTAATACCTGCAGTTTGCTAGGCCCTAGCCCTGAAAGTCATAGAGGTTTGGGAAGCATTGCCTTCCAATTATGCAACGTGGAGTAAGGTTTAATACGAGTTCATCATTTGCCTCCAGAGAACAATACGTCACAATGAATGATACCGGATACAATATATGGTATGGAAAATTTAAAGAGAGACGTCAAAGGCTCAAAGTGTTTGATAATGATCTTACTCTATCTGTTATGACAACCTTTGTAGAAACACTGCTACAAACTTAGTGGCTGTATGCATGGTGCTTAGCATCAAGGGACATTTCACTGTCAAACAGTTCAGCAGCTATGAATATCTTTGTGCTGCATGCAAGAGTGTTTTATGCACTCAGCATGAGCATTTTCCTAAACTGGAGGTGTAGACCTCCGTGTATCATTTGTTTAGAATTATACAATATATATTTATATATAAAGAAGGAAACCTGACTGCCCAAAATGGAGTAAGACAGGTTGAAGAAGTGCACCTTTTTTTTTACCCCCCTCTAGGTTATAAAGATGTTGAAGCCACCTCTTTGAAGGTAATAAAGAAAGGGGCTTTCTTTCAGAATAAGCAGTGCACTCTCCATCCTTTATAATGCAGTCTGCAGCTCACAGCCCTGCGCAGAGGAATGATGAAATAAGAGCTAAAAATAGCACCCTCCCAGGATCCCCCTTTGCACAACACTGTAAACACTTCATACCAAAGGCAGTGCTGAGCAAAGTGCTGCCTTATCTCAGATTTTGCAAAGCAGCTGGCTGTTCTCACCTATGCAGGAATTAACAATAAATCTTTAAAACAGGACCGAGGCCATACTCCACAAATACGCTTGGTGAGAATGATCTTTAGCATGTTTCCTCTTTCCACCGCTTAATGAGCACTGTAGCACAGCTAGAATAGGATGCAGCCGTTAAAGCAGAGTGATTCTGCACCCGGCAAGCCATTTAGCATTTCTAACTTTACAAAAATGTAACTCATTCATTCATTCATTCATTAATGCATTCATGCATTGTCTGTAACCGCTCATCCAGTCAGGATGGCAGGATGAAACCTGGAGGAAACCCATGCAGACACTGGGAAAACACCAAACTCCTCATAAGGAGGCAGCCGAGGCGGGGCTAGAGCCCACAACCCCAGGACACTGCAGCTGTGTGACATAATACTACCTGTTGCACCAACATGCTGCCCAAATCCATCCATCCATTATCTGTAACCGCTTATCCAATTTAGGGTCGCGGGGGGTCCAGAGCCTACCTGGAATCATCGGGCGCAAGGCGGGAATACACCCTGAAGGGGACGCCAGTCCTTCACAGGGCAACACAGACACACACACATTCATTCACACCTACGGACACTTTCGAGTCGCCAATCCACCTGCAACGTGTGTTTTTGGACTGTGGGAGGAAACCGGAGCACCCGGAGGAAACCCACGCGGACACGGGGAGAACACACCAACTCCTCACAGACAGTCACCTGGAGCGGGAATCGAACACAACCTGTTCACAAGAGTGTGCACAAGAGTGTCCACAACCTCCAGGCCCCTGGAGCTGTGTGACTGCGACACTACCTGCTGCGCCACCGTGCCGCCCGATGCTGCCCAAATATAATTTAATATTTCAAATAATTTTTCAACACTGTATCACAAAACATTGCCTGTAACCATACCAAATTTTGTAAACCCATCTGAATGGGCATTACCGTTGCTGAAAATAATTTAAATGATAAACAAATTAGCAAATAGGCTTAATGATTTTTAGCTGGTTATCATGTCCATACGCCAGATCTATCAGGCACAAAATATATAGTCACACCTATATATTCTGCTGTGTTTCAAAAGACAATCTCAAATGGGCGGACTGACACAGTCAGGGTTTCTTACATCATAAACCTAAGAAAACAATCTTGTCAACTTATACAGCAGAGCTTTTAAGCTGGAGGAAAACAGTGTATGTGTATTTGGAGACAGAAGCAGAGTCTTGTATGGAATAAAGACAAAGAAGTGGAAATGTATCTAACCAGTTTCAATTAGGGGATTTCTTTTGAAAATAGCTTCTTCTAACTTCTAAGCATGTCATTTTAGTCAACAGAAATTTATTGGTTTAAGTTCTTTAATCAGTGACTGAAGGGGGAATTTAAATCTCATTCATCTATAATGATTTATTAAAATTAAATTTTGGGCATGAGGGTTGAACTATCACAGTGAACTAAAATAAATAAAGAAAAAACTCCACTGATCTATCCATGTCAAATTTGTGACGTTCAGTCACTGCAGATGTTTCATATGTGAATGTATTGTGCCATGGTTGAGTTAACTTTTAAGGACACAACAAAATGTACATTCTTCATAATCTGATGGATGACTGTTGGAAATTTTTTTTGCAAGTTTTGAGATAAATGGGCTTACACACTGAGGAAAAAAATAATATGAAACATATATATGTATCTAATTTAGATTAAGTTTAGTGTCTTATAAATATAGACTTACTATTTACTTATTATATTATTATTATTATTATTATTATTATTATTATTATTATTATTATTACTACTACTTCACGCGTTATACGTGAAACGACTGTTGCGAAGAACAATTTGCCCATGTTTTTAACGCCTTTTTCTTTGCTTTACATGAAATATGCCAATGTTCATGACTTAAATGCTACATAAATAAAATAAACAGCTTTTCTTTTATTTATTCAAAATAACATTTCTGAAGAAAAAGTCCTTTATATTCCTCGGAATAACATCCTTCTGAATCTGCCACCTTGGTCTAACCTGAGCAAAAATCCAGAATTATACATCGAATAATTTGTGGAATGATTGAAGAACTGAAATGTGTATTTAAACCAAATAACCTTACCCAGGCAGTGACCACGGCCCCAGAACAAGCCCAAACAAGCCCCAAACCCACAAACACCAGGTAAGGATAAGGAAAAGAAAGAAAGAACCTACCTACAGTATCCTGGTCTTTATTCCTCTCTCCATCCTGGAGCACGACGAACAGGCAGCTGAAAAGACCCACAGCCCAGCACAGGAAGAGGGACATTAACCGTGACTTTAGATTCCTCTCTTGTTTGCGTCATACAATAACAACCACAATGTTGTTTTAAAGCTAAAACATGTCTTGTGACGTGGCTAGTGACATATGGCATTGCAAACGAGCTTCTAGGGTCGTGACTGTTTAAAGTCAGGACTAGCTGACAGGACTGAACTTAGTATAAAAGACTGTGGACTTTTAAGTTTGCGCTTCTGTGAAATCGCAGATGAGGTAAGCTTAGCCTATATCGATAGTAACTTACGTTTCGATTCTGTGAAAAAAATACTATAACCTATTTATGAGTTTGGGTTCATTTGTAACTTTATGTGAATTATTTTATCTCTTTATTTCTCCTCTGTTCCTTCTTTACACACTGTTGTGACAACACACCCGTCAGGTCTCATTTCTTTAGTAAGAAATGTCCCTTCATTAACAGGTGTCTGAGGGGTTAGCTTTAGCGCTGCCTGGATGGGGACGACGAGGAGATCGGTTGCCATGGCAATAATTTTTTTTTCGCGCTGACGTCACGCGGCCACTCTGGTGAATCCCTTATTCCAGGATTGTAATAAAGTGAGCAGGAAGTATTCATGGGGAATAATATCTGAACATGTACGTGCTGTCTGGATCCATCAACAGAGCAAGAATGAACAAGTCAGAATTCACTTTAAGAGTGAATCAAAAGAATCGTCCAACTCTAATCTTCATTGATAATATCGCCCCCCTTCCATTATTTATAAACAATGCCTTGAAAAGACAGAAACGTTTTAATTAAAACCCTGGTTATTTGGCTTCCTAGTGGGAATTAAACCATTAGAGACTACGTGACAGCGTTTTAATGGGTATTAAATGTGTCCTTTAGCTTTTAAAATGTAGCTCGAATCTGTCCCATTACACCTGTTTAGTCGATATCTGTTTTAAAAATAAAACCTTTACAAATATTTGGTTTCTCTCTTTTTCTTCATCATAGCTGAGGTTTTAATTTTTTTTTAGTCAAATATCATCAACAACCTTGACTAAAATACATCCATTAGCATTTTTAAACTGTATACTAACATATTGTTTATGAAGACAACAGTGATAAATCCAATAATCACATTTTCAACACTTCATTTCCTAATATTCAATTTAGTGCTGCCACCTTATGGTGAATATTAGTTCTCTCAAAAATGATATTTTACTCTTGTTACGGTTATAATGCCATTTCACATACAATAGTCCCTACTAATTAAGTTTTCTCAGTGGGTAGTGTACACACTGCTGAGTGTAAAAAGGGCGTGAGTGATCAGTGCCAGTCTTTGTGTGTGTGTGTGTGTGTGTGTGTGTGTGTGTGTGTATTTAGAAGTTCCGTAGGAAGGTCACCCATACCAAGCCATAATTAAGGTCTCAGCAAGCCATCGTAAGCCAGGTTTATGATGCAGCATCTGTCATCACTCAATGGGAGTGTAATTTGATTCCTGGCTGCAGTATTCTGCTTCAATCAACCACATTCTGTCAATACAATAAAGTCTTAAGGCTTAAGTGATAGGACTGAAAATAATTATGGTCTCATAAAATCTGTGTACGTTACATTCTGACCACCCAAAGATTTCAGAATGTTAGTACAGAAAATGGTAAGCTGAGGCTTGGAATACAAGAGAGTACAATTAACTTCAGTCTCTCTGGATGAGTACAGTGGTGCCAACACTGGAGTCTCTTTACTGATGTAGCAGAATTGGACACTTAGTGTTCTGCTACAGACATCTTGAGCTTTGTAGAGGGTGGGGGTGGGGGGGTTGTTTTCACCTTCTCAGCATGGTAACACTGTGTGAAGTGAGTGTCCTAGCTAATAGGTAGTACTTGCAATGACTAAAATGGGGAGAGAATTGGGTAATATAAAATAAATAAATAATATGCTATAATTAGGAGTGGCATGGTGGCACAGCAGGCAGTGTCACAGTCATACAGCTCCAGGGACCTGGAGATTGTGGGTTCAAGTCCCACTCTGGGTGACTGTGAGGAGTTTGGTGTGTTCTCCACGTGTCCGCGTGGGTTTCCTCTGGGTGCTCCGGTTTCCTCCCCTGATCCAAAAACACACGTTGGTAGGTGGATTGGCGACTCAAAAAGTGTACATAGATGTGAGTGAATGTTTGTGTGTGTGTGTGTATGTGTCACCCTGTGAAGGACTGCCCCCCACTTCCAGAGTGTGTTCCTGCCTTGCGCCCAGTGACTCTGGGTACTCTCAGGCAACCCTGAACTGGATAAGCAATTACAGACAGTGAATGAATGAATGGTGAGATTAGTTAATGGATTAAGCAGCAAAGATAATGATGATGATGAAATTAGTAACTGAAAAAAGAACTGAGAAGAAAAAAACAGAAACAGAAAATGGCCCACATGCTCACTGCACTGTACTGTCTGGACTAACACTGTGTGAATTGTCTTTGTTCAGTGACCTGGGATGATGTGATGTGGGGATATACTTGCCTGTGATTATATGATAATTCATATACCCCAGGGCTCCTCCTGTACCTAAGTAAATGGTGTTGTTTGGCACACTACGGGAGTATTATAAATGTATAATTTAAAAAGTAATGTCATTTAATTATCATTAATTAAATTAATTTAATTAATAATTAAGTACATTAAGTAGACCTGTACATTAGCTGAAAATGTTAAAACAGTCACACAGAATCAGTAAAGAAAACTTTATTTGGGTTCACTTGGTACTAACCACTAGAGTTTGGTCTCTTGGAGTTTGGTTTGTAAAATAAAGACTTCTTTTTACATTAAGGCTGCATGGCTTCCAAATTCAAATGGATGTTTATTTGTTGAGGCCTACTTCTGAGATGGCATCCTGAAGAGTTCTGAGACGTTTTTTATTTTGAATTGACAGTGCACCTTCTCACAAAGGGCAGATAATGTTTAAAAAATACACAGGGAAATTAATAATATGAACTTAAGTTCATCTACATATAACAACATAGAAATAATACTATCTGCAGCTTTGGTATGTTAGGTATAAGATGTATTAGGTTAAAAGTTGATTTTATCCTACATGGGTGAAATCTTGTTTTCTCTCTGCTGCCTAACAGTAAAGAATAACAGTGGTTGGCTTAGATGACATTACTGGGCACATTCGGGTGTTTTGTTAACATGAAAAACATCCATTCTGCCTCAAAGCATTTTAAAAGGTGAACACCAGGTTCAGTGAACTGGGGTTAAGCTCACCTTAAGCTCACCTGCTACAGTGAGATTCAACTGGTGAGATTTTGTTTCAAAAAATGAAGGTAAGTATATTTACTTAATAAAGTAGCCTATATCTGATTAAATGGTGAAACGCTCGTCATTAATGTTAGGATGTGTAAGAGTGCGTAATGTATTTTATTGTGCATACACCAGCATTATTATGAAATTGCTTAATATACAGTATTTCTGTTTACCAAGGGCAGGCAGTATGATTTATATGTATCCCCATTCTCCTGTTCCTTTGTTATTTCTCTCTTCAGTGTGAGAAAATATTTCATATATTAGCCTTACCTATGAAAATTGGTCTTTTCTTCCATGTGCATGAGACTCAGACTTTTCTCCCCCTATTCTCTCTTGCCTTACAAGGCAACCATCCTGTGTGGAATGTTTACTTTTGCATTCTTTTCATGGGATTAAAGTAATTCCTCTCAGCTGTGGAACACTAACAGTGACCCAGTAGCATAAAAATAACCCATGGCTTGGGAATGGAGCATTAGGCTGATTAAAGCAAATGCAAACAGAGCTGGACATCCGTGTGGCGAGGGTCAGCTACTTTCTACAGGTCAAGTCAATGAGACTTTTTAAAATGTTTGTTGTTATTTTCATGACAAGTACAAAATAGTTAAAAATACTTATAATGGATATTTTTTTACCTAAAGTAAAATGACTTCCCGAAGACATAAACATTAGCTTAATAGTATACAAAGATTTAACTACTGAAGTCTGAATAGATTCCTGGATGCCTTTCTCATAGTGAGTGCTGCTGCTGTTATAGACGTCTCTACTTGCTTGGCTTTACACTACAGCAGGGGTTTCTGGGATGACCTTGCAGGTCCCAGTCTCAGCTGCCAGCTAATTAACTCATGGGATAGGCTGTTAATTTGTGGTCATGCCTGTTTTGATGGTGCGTTTCCAACTGCAAGATGAAGAAGACATTTTTAGAGATGACAAATTTAGTTGTAATATGTCTATAGTTTTTTTTTTAAAAAATCATTCATTCATCTTCTGTAACCTCTTCATCCTGATCAGGGTCACAGTGGGTCTGGAGCCTATATGGAATTGTTTAGTGCAAGGCAGGACACATCCTGGACAAGGTACCTGTCCATCGCAGGGCTTCACACATACTCATTTACATACTGAAACTGTCGACTATTTCACACAACCAATCCACCTAACAATGTGTTTATGGACCATGGGATGAAACCAGAGCCTCCAGAGGAACCCTCCACAGACACAAGAAGAACACACCTCACAGACAGTGACCTGAGGCGGGGTTTGAACTCCTGGAATGCTGATTATCCACCCTGAATATTTCTCCATTCTTATTAAACTGAATGTTTGTCCTTGAAGCCATTCCATTCCATCCATTTTCTGTAACCGCTTATCCAATTTAGGGTCGCGGGGGGTCCAGAGCCTACCTGGAATCATCGGGTGCAAGGCGGGAATACACCCTGGAGGGGACGCCAGTCCTTCACAGGGCAACACAGACACATTCACTCACACACTCACACCTACGAGTCGCCAATCCACCTGCAACGTGTGTTTTTGGACGTGGGAGGAAACCCACGCGGACACGGGGAGAACACACCAACTCCTCACAGACAGTCATCCGGAGCTGGAATCGAACCCACAACCTCCAGGCCCCTGGAGCTGTGTGACTGCGACACTACCTGCTGCGCCACCGTGCCGCCTTCCTCAAAGCCAATAAGTTAAAAATATATTTGTTGTAATTAAATGTATGGGATAAGTTCTCTCTCTCTCTCTCTCTCTCTCTCACACACACACACACACACACACACATACACTAATGGGAGATGATGTGGAGTTGTTTAATGCCTAAATGTCCAATGATAAAAAAAATTCAAATATAAATTTTCATCCTCATTTGCTGTTTCTCATGAATCCTCTTTTTATGTGCACAATGGTAGTTTTAAATATATGTGTATTGCTAAGGGTTTTAGCACCAGTATCATTACTTGCTATTGGAGCAAAGAAAAAATGAGTCTCATTGTCTTTCCCTGTTTGCTAGAAGAGGGCACTCCTGGGCTCATAAAGATTATCTGTTCACCTGCAAAGCATGAACTTCCCGAACTGGTCTCTCATGCTGAAGTGGATGCCTATAGAGGGGTTCTGGATAAAATGGGGTTGGAAAATGCTCGCTGTAGGCCTTTGTGCAGAAAAGGTTGTTGTTTCAGCAGACCTCTCCCCTCTCTAGGCCACATCAGCAGTGTAGCCTTCGGGCATGTGTCGGACCCTCATTGGCAAATCTCCTGAGTCATCAACATGCCCTGATTCATTGTTTAGGGAGATTTGGAGACCTACTGACCTCCAGCCATCCACTGCTGCTAAATTTCTCCCTCTCTGTGTTCTAATTACACACACTGGAACACTAAAGTTTCTATTGTGTGTAAGGAATATCACAGTATATAAGCTCTTATATTGCTTTACACATAAGGTTAACAGTAATAACAAGGTTGACCATATCTTTCACAAATATCCAGAAATGTTTTTTGTTTTAATATTTTCACCTTAAACCTTATTCACTTTCACTTGTCACACGGACATTTGTCCACTAGAGGGAGGTGCTGAGTAATTAAAAGAAATGTATAACGTACAATTTATGAAATTCTAGGCTCCAAGTCACTTTTTCTGTGAAGAATCATTAGATAATTTAGCTACAGAAATTAAAACTTTCACACCAGATTTTCACATTGCCTTATTTTAAATCCTAAAGTCTAGTAGAAATTTGCATGACAATTTTATTGGAACCAAATTTATATTAGTTACACTGTTTCTCATTATGGTTAAGCTGGGCAGTGCAGGATAGTCCAGACCTGAATCCAGAAGTGGATTAGTTGAGTAATCCAAACCTACAATGATCATGAACAGAGGGAAGTGATTACAGAAAATTAATGAATTAACAATTAATACAAGCTAAAGGAAATATACTGCATAGAGTGGTCAATAAACAATCACTAAGTGCCTTAGCCCTGCCTCTGAGAATCCAGTGTATTGTACATTTTACTTCAAAATATGTCATCTGTACAGAACAATCAATATTTTACTGGCACATTAACCAGATGAATAAAATCTAACTTTCTTCATTCAATAAAGTTTACGTTTACTCATCATGTATTCGCATGTTGTTTTCGTTTTTGGGACTGAACACGACCCCGCGCCCCAGTTCTCACAGATCAGTTTAACTTGTTGCACGTTCGGCTTTCACTGGAAATTTTCATCCGCCATCTGCTCAAGGAGCATATGAACCTCTTCAATAGACTTCAATAGAGTTTACATGTCACCATTTACCATAGACCAGGTATCCAATTTGTCCAGTGGAAAGCAAAAGGACCATTCAGAGTCGAGTGGAGTCATGTAGGTTCCATGCAGTGGAAAAGCGCCATTAATGTTTTTAGCCCCCCCCCTGCAGTGTTTTCCCTGCTCTAACATACCTGACTAAATTCAGAGGGCCCTTAACAATCCATTCATGAGTCAGATTATGGATTGAAAATATTTCATGACTCTTGTCTGAATTTGTTTCTTATTTACTTCCCACATACTGCACTACAACTGCCGTATTAGCTGAACCCCCCATAGCAATGCTACTAAAACCTCCAGATTAGTTTGTGAGGACACTAAGGGAGGACTGCACTGCGAAAGTTCATGAGATTTCTTTATTAAATGATTAAATGCCATAGTGACAATCACAGATACACTGAACATTTTAAAACTCCTGAACACGGCGGATGGAGCCAACTGCAGCGTGAACAGCGTTCCAGTTAGTGTATCGGCGGTACTCTCCCCTCTCCAGCAGGTACTGCCGACCTCTGTAACTGGGATGCTCATAGAAGACCCAGGCTCCTTCCAGCACATTGCAGGACTGGACCTCACGGTGACGGAAGCGGTCAGACAGAGAAGGCCAGTCTTCAGTAAACTCTATCAATCTGGCCCTGGAAGTCAGGACACTCATACAGGCGAATACGGGACATTCTAGACTTCTGTGGGACACAGAAAAAATGACTAGTTTTCTTGGCTGAGCGATTAATATACACATGTAGTTGATGTAAGGTCTAGTAGGCTCTGGTTTAGGCCTCTGCAAAACATGCCATTTTGAAGTTGTACAGTCCAGTGGCATGTATTAGCACAATTGTCTCCCTATCAATACTGGAATCACTATGACTGGGAATCATCTGATGTTGTATGTGTATCTTACAGTGAGTGATCTAAATTATAAAGTGAATTTTTTTTTTACATTTTTATTTGGGGAAGTTGACAAACTGGGCATGTGGGATACATAGTGTGAAACCTATAGTGAATGTATTTAATGTTTTATTTTTTCCAATTAAAAAATTGGAACACAAAAAAAAAAAAAAAATAACAAGATCAAGAAACATGTAATTTGACCACTCTTATCCGTATTTTTATCATCTGTATTGTTGTGTGAATATATTTGCAGACGGGATGAATGAATACCATGTTGTCACACATCTTGCTTTGAGAAAACAGCCGAATTAAGGCAGAGTATGGCCACTTCTGGCAGCTAGACTCACATTTCGGATTATACGGCATGACCTGACACTATCGTTGTAACCCATCCAACGCTGGTAGTTGGGGTATTCACCTCTTGTCAGGACATACTGGTATCCCATGTAGTTTGGATGCTCATAAAGAACCCAGGCACCACTCTCAACACAATGGAGTTATAGCGGCTGAAGTAGGAGGAGAGATCTGGACAGTCACTGTTGCATTCATAGTAGTGACCTTGGAAATTTCTATCCTCGTAGAAGATGATCTGTGTATGAGGAAGTGTGGGAGAGATAAACACAAGATACGTATGTAATATGGGGAAAGTTGGGATATAAATACATATATTTTTATTTTTACTTTGCCCATGGTGTCCATGTTTGTTTTTAATAACACTAAAAGTCCCCCCCCCCAAACCCCCTTTTGATTTATGCCATGCATTGACCAGGGCATGGGGCAGATTTATATATGTGGCACATTAAATTGCACTGCAAGGGGAATCATTGTCATCTGAATAGCCTCCACATTTCCATCTTCACAATAGCTGATGCTGCAATTGTTTCTAAATGTGCAGCTTAATTCTTTAGTCTTGTCAGCCTTTGTGTAGGACACTGACCTTTTGATCCCACAATGCCCGATTCCAGAAACGATTTATTGGGCCAATTAATTTGTTTTCCAGCAGCTGGTACTGTCATGGTTACAGTGGCATTGGCTTCTGACCACCCACTCATGCCGTTCAATGGTTTACACCTAGTTTCTCACAGACAGGTGGATTTCATGAGCTCCTCCCTAAACTCTCAGGAGTCTTAGAGATGCAGTTCATATTTACACCCTTAAGTGTATAAGATGACTCAGGCCTTACATGTGAGCAAAATAATGTGAGAAACTTAGCATAGACTGTGCATATGGTTGTAATAACATATAGAAAACATCAGAAACAGAAAAGAGAATTTTTAATACCACATAACACAATTTCTGATCTTTACATCACATATTTTAAGAACACTATTCAATTTATTAATTGCAGCATACAGAACTACACTCAGTAGACTCAATTTTAGAACACAGAATTGCGCTATAAAAATCATCAGGCATATCTGTTCTGTTTTATTCCACAAACCTTCTATGGGACTTAACTGAGGGGAGTTAATATCAGGGTTTGTTTAAGTTATGGTTGAGTAAAAGCAAATGCAAATTTAATTCTCATGGAAATGCTTTCTGTCATTAAATGTGCACACTCTATGTTCTTCTATTCAGACCCATGTCTTGCTTTTCTAAGCTTATATTGTTTATTTATTAATTCAGTTTTTGTACATTTCATTACATTATAACATTTTTGTGTCATTATAACAATTTGGGCTCTTAATTATTTTGATTAATTACTTAATTAATTTAAGCAGTTAATTTTAGCAGTCATTATGGGATTATTATTTTTTAACTGAGGGTAATTTTATATTTGGGAATGTTAATCATCTGCTTTTGTTCCCTATATTTACAGAAAGTAGTTTATATTTTAGACCTTTAGCTTATTTCATGTTCAGATTCAGGTAAAAATGTCAGAATGTTCAAAATGCCATTTTCTTTTTTAAGACACAAGAAATATAGAATCCTGCTGTTTAGAAAAAAAAACGTGTTTCATTTCCATATCACTGGAAAGACAATATTTGATTTCACCTAGTTTTAATATTATATTATTATATTAAGTGGCACAGTGGCACAACAGTCACTGTAGTAGTGTCACTGTCACACAGGTCGTGGGATTGTGGGTTCCAGCCCCACTCCTGGGGACTGTCTGTGAGGAATCTGTGGTTGTGTTCTCCCCAAGTCTGCGTGGGTTTTCTCCCACGGTCCAAAAACATGTTGGTAGGTGGACTGACTACTTAAAATGTGTCCATAGGTGTGTGTGTGTGAGTGAGTGAATATGTGAGTGTTTGTCACCCTGTGAAGGACTGGCGCCAGGGTGTGTTCCAATGATTTAATGAATCAATTATTGATTTAAGTAGCAAGATCAAAATGTACGTATATTTTACATTGTACTGCGGTACTGATTTTTGTCTGCATGTGTACCACATAAAATGCTGCTCTTTGTGCTTTAATTACTGCAATCTTGAAACAATGTCTATAATGTTTTTCTTTCAGCAATTGTGTAGTGCTATGACTATAAGCACAACTGACAAAACAATGCTTCAAGGAACATGTTCTTTATTTTTATCTTATGTATTTTAGTGTTTATAGCAAATGGTGAATGGGGTTCAGTACTCCCACTTCACACGGCGAATGGAGCCCACTGTAGGATGCATGGCGCCCCATTCGGTGTAGCGCCTGTACTCTCCCTTCTCCAGCAGGTACTGTCTCCCACGGTAGTTTGGATGTTCAAAGATCACCCAGGTTCCTTCAGTGACCTTACAGGAGTGGAATTCTCTGCCGTGGAAGCGCTCCTGGACAGAGGCAGTGTTCTCGGTGATCTCCCAGGACTGACCCTCGAAGTTAGGCCTTTCAAACAGTTTAAGTTTGTATGGTCCATTGACCTGTTGATATATAAGAATGAATGAATGGTTGTATTTCCATCATTATTTATACTAGCAGTTCACAAACTTTTAGTGTAGAGTTCCCCATGTATAGAGTAAGTACCTCCTCTGTTATTGGGATACATCACAGCATGCAAGATATATATGATATATTGCGATTTTAATAATGTAAAAGATTTAACATTTACATTTTTTAATAAATAGCATTATTTTTATATAATATGACAAAAGGACAGGCGGGTTACTACTAAGCAGACCCATAAATATCCCCAGTATGGAGGTCTACTCATCTATATTACTTTAGGATGAATGTAGATGTGAAAAAGCAATATGGTACAACCCTGGTAAATTTATGAAAAGTCATATTTCTGCGTAAATATGCCATAATATACCTATTTACCTCAACCACAACTTTAATACGCAGAAGTTAAAGATTTTATCAAATCTGAAAGATCCAAGTTAAATGGGTTATATAAATAAACTGACAAGGAAATATAAAATATGCTGTTTTTAAAATATTTTTTAAATAATTTTGAAATCAGACTAACATTTCTTATTAGACGACAGGACCGGACACAGTCATTAAAGCCCATCCAGCGCTGGTACTCAGGATACTCTCCAGGTGCCAGAATATATTGATAACCCATATAGTTTGGCCGCTCATAAAGGACCCACCATCCACCTTCAACTCTTACAGAGTTGCAACGGCTAAAGTATGAATGCAGATCACTGGAGTCACCCTTGCATTCATAGGACCTGCCCTGGAAGTTCCTGTCTTCATAAAACACAATCTGTCAATGAAAACAAAGGAAAGTTTTAAGTTTGTTTTTTGATTTAAAAATCTTATCATTTTTATTTAATCATTTAGTAACCAGGAAAAAAAGCTTTTACCTTTTCCATCGTCATTGTCAGGACACCTAATACTACACACTGTGGAACGTTTCAGGCCCAGCTTTGCTATTACACTTTATATGCATCCAGAACAAAGGATCCAGGCACATGGTGTTACAAAATGAATCAATCCAAATTATTTATCTAAGCTTAATGTATTGTTCTAAAGCAACCCAATCACTGATCCCCAAACAATAGAAAATAGAGAGAGCCAAGCATCCTATCCAAAAACAATACGTGATACTGGCCAAATCAAAGCCAGTGTAACAACAGCACTTTTTACTAAAGCAAGCGCATTTGTTGTGGGGTAAAATTATCAGAGAATTATTCTCAAATTGAAAACAGTGCCAACAGAACTGGGGGAAACTTTTTTACTTGTTTAAGAAAGGATGAATATAATTGTATATGATTTTAATTGAGCTTTAATTTTCAACAGTTATATCTACACTAACAAAATTGTCACATTGGCAATAACCTCAAAGTTATATATACAGTACCTTACATTAGGGAACATAACTGGACCTTATTCTGTAATATTTATATATTTTAAAATAATGTTCATGGGGCGGCACGGTGGCGCAGCAGGTAGTGTCGCAGTCACACAGCTCCAGGGACCTGGAGGTTGTGGGTTTGATTCCCGCCCCGGGTGACTGTCTGTGAGGAGTTGGTGTGTTCTCCCCGTATCCGCGTGGGTTTCCTCCGGGTGCTCCGGTTTCCTCCCACAGTCCAAAAACACACGTTGGTAGGTGGATTGGCTTTCTGTGGCAGGGCTTGGAGGAGACGTTACAAAATGTTAACGGTCAGTGCTTGATGGGTGGTGACTAGAAGGACTCAAAAGTGTCCGTAGGTGTGAGTGTGTGAGTGAATGTGTGTGTGTGTCTGTGAAGGACTGGTGCCCCCTCCAGGGTGTATTCCCGCCTTGCACCCAATGATTCTAGGTAGGCTCTGGACCCCCCGCCACCCTGAATTGGATAAGCGGTTACAGATAATGAATGAATGAATGAATAATGTTCATTTCATATGCCCCATTTAATCTCCAGGGCTTATATTTGTTCAATCACTGGGCAGAAGGCAGGAACACACCCTGGAGGGGGAGCCAGTCCTTCACAGGGCAGCACACACACACATACATTAACACACACACACATATATGGTCACTTTTGAGTCACCAATACACTTACCAACGTGTGTTTTCGGAAATGTGGGGGGAAACCGAAGCCCCCAGAGGAGCGAGACTTGAATCCACAACCCACAAGTCCCTGGAGCTGCAGAACAGCAACACTACCTACTGGCACGGTGCCGCCCAGGGCTTATATTATGTTGTTTAATTTTATACAATTTTGTAATCAAAGATTCCACAAATATACCCTCCTCCTTCTGAAGAAGAGAATGTAATGCACCTTTGCATTACATTCCACTGTTGTACTTTAGTGACCAATAATGAACCTCTACTGTACCTTTATCTGAAAGTGTAAGTGTAGTTTGTGCCAGCATAAATGTTATATGCCATATATATATATATAAATTTATTGTCTGTGACTGCTTGTCCAGTGCAAGATGGCGGCAGGTCTGGAGCCTACTCGGCATCACTGGACACAGTAAAAGTGTGTTTATTTTAGATGATTTCATGAGTATATACTGAAAATCATTGTATGTAATATGAACTGAGGTAATTTTGGGGCATTTCTTTGAAAAGTGTTGGGTGTATGCTGCACATTTGTGGTGGTTGAGCTGACTCACTAATGTTCCTAATGTCTAGAAAAGTGCTATGTTAGTGTAACTATGTGTAACTATTATATTATTAACGCAAAAAGAGCACTGATGTGGATTTGTTGAGGTGTGGGGTTCTAAATTAAGGTGAAATGATTCAACACAGTGGGAGGTGTCAGCCCAGTGAATGCAGCTGTGGTACTCAGGGATGTACTGGCAACCTCAGTAGTTTTGCTGATCAAAAAAAGCCCCATGCACCATACAGCACCAGGAGTAGTAGTTCATAGCACCATACACAGAGGGATAGCAAACAGTGCAATCTGCCATCTGGCCTCCAATGCCTGGCCTGTCATAATACAAATTGTTCATGTATTTCACAGAGCTTCAAAATACTCTGTGAAAAAAAAAAAAACAACTTAATTTAAGTTGGCACTTGTGCATGTTAGTTTGTATTTGTAAATCCAGAACTACATTATAAACAACTGATGTGGCACTTGGCATTTTCTCTGGGTCTCTTGGCAATCTCCCTGCAACATGTGATGTGTACAGACAGGGACTGCCAAAAAATTAGCCTTTCATCTCATTTTTGTGTGTTAGTCTTTCACAGAATTATGACAACTTGGAGCAGCCTGTTTAATTCATTTCAAACTCTACATCAGCCAGAATCAAAACCAAGTCTGACACTCTGATAATCTTACATGTTTGACTCAGCAACAGGACCACCCGCTGCTGATGGCCAACTTTCCTGGGCTCTTGAACTACTCTCCACGTAGTTCATATAGGATTCAGCAGCCACTCTCTACCCAGATGCCATTACATTGGCTGCTAAAGGAGGGAGGGAAGATCTTTGTTACTGCTGCTGCATTTATCACAGCTACATGTTGTATGTATCTGCTCAGTTGTTAAGCATCTATTGTAAATTATTATATATGATAAAATCGTGAACAGTGGGTAGGTGAAGACCCTAGGTGTAGATTATGTACAGGGGATGACATGCTGAAGCATATTCTATCAGCTTGTAATGTTAGTTTGTCGCAGGGGAAGTATACATGGAGACATAATCAGGTGCTAAGGGTTTTAGCATGTTTTGTTGGACAAAGAGCAAAAAAGTGATTAGGTTTGTGTGTGAGGGGGGACGTATTTAAGAGTGCACTGAGTTAACTACATTAAGATATGGTGCTGTACTCTGAAAGTAAACAGTTTATTTCATAAAGTTAACAGTTTCATTTGAGGATGCAGAAGATGAAGCATTCGAAAGGAAGAATGACCCCTGTGAAAAGCTAGAGATGCAGTGGGTGGTTTGGATACTCATGTGCTGGGCTCAATGAGTAACCGTAGATGTTAAGGGTTGCTGGATGCTGATTGGATCATAAATGGCCACAGCAAACCTAGGGTGTAGCTGTAGGATTGGAACAATAGAAATTGTGTGGCTGCTGGTAGTAAAAGTATGGGGTGGGCTTAATGGCCTAACTGTGGGGTGTGAAGCTCTAATGGATTGGCATAGGCTGTTTTATATCTTATTTTGTGGATGATTATAATGTATTAAAGATATTTTTGTATCATTAAATTTAAATTCTGACTAGTTTTAATTACCAGTAAACAACTATCAATGTCTTGTAGGAAAGGCACTGCAAAAACATTTGACTCATTGGAAAATTCAGAACACTTACATTAAAAAATATAATACATATGCCTTCAAGGAAGTTCAAGTAAAAGTAGAAATGTACTGATGTATACATTTTAAATACCTTAAATACCATTTAAAATCAGCAAAATTTGAAAAAAAAATTTGAGTTGCGTTAGGAAAGGCATCCGGTGTAAAAAACATGCCAGATCAATGTTGCAGATCGCGGTCGATAAGCTGTGGCGACCCCTGATGGGAGGGAGCAGCTGAAAGAAGAAGAAGAAGAAGAAGAAGTAAATGGTTTGTCTGGCTTCATTATGAGCTTGTGATGAAAAAGTGCTCTTCACAATCTGTACCAATGCTTACATGAATTAATATATTATTTAAATACAACTGTATAAATGAATTATAAAATTAATTAATGTAAAAATAATGAGAAAATCACATATGCCTTTCTTATCATCTCTATTATTGAGTTATACATTGCAGCACAGTTTACATAATTAACATTATTTATTTTGTATTTAGTGGAAAATAATAAATAGCAATGAAAAGCATATTAGAAGCATGGATAGACTTATCTAGATTATTCTTTCTAAAATATCTAGAATAAGGACTTCATTCCTTTATATAGCTCTGAGAAAAAATAGTCTAGGGTTAATTCATCATTAATAATCACTATACAAATCACATTCCTGGATGTCACTCAAGAGCCAAGACAAACAGCACAACAGAAATGACATTTTATAGTTAAATAACTATGCAACATAACTTCCAGCTGAACAATTCAATCAACCAAACAAGCCTTATTAGAGCTTAGTTGTAACAAATTCAAGGTTAACCCTAACAGCATTTTATCTAAGTGGCAACTACACCAGAAGTGCTCAAGTCCGTGGGTGAATTTTAAATATAACAACAAATACAAGGGTCATAAAAATGATTAAACATATTCAGAACCTAGTACCTATATTTTGGTTTTTATGTTTATAAACAGATTGAATAGAAGCAGGTGAATTAGTGGGAGTTAGAACCAAACTCTGCAGAATGACATTACCAGGACTAGAGTATCTGCACTAGATATTCATATTTACAGTATGGTTTTGCTATTTTCTCTTTAATCCTAAAATTTTCAAAAACTTTACAGTAGAAAAATTTACAGTGGCATATATTTTTAGACATCCCTATATATTGTTCACTGTAATCACCCATATGCCTAATATGACAAAATCTTCAAGAACTTGTCACATGTCATGTCAGTTTATTGTTTTGTACTAATATATTATCCACTAAAATTAAAATATATAATTAAATAAATCTTCAGGGTATTGAATAAATGTTCACAACAATGTCTAAATAAATTTTCCTTTGTTTCCACATTGCATTTTCTAACTTGTGAAATTGTGGATTCATTTAAAGACCACTTTCACTTCAGTGCGATGTACACTGATGTTTTGGTTCTGTGCCAGGGTCTGATCATGTGATTAGTCGTGTTTTCCCTGCCATGTGTCTTTTTCACATGTTTGTTGTTCATGTCTGCGAGTGTATTTCCATACATGGTCCCTGTTTGTGGTCTTTATTCCTATATGTGTTTATTAAATGTCCATTTCTGAATTTGCTTCTCTCCCCATGTTTCATGCTTTACCTGATCATCTCAAGAAGTGTGGTGTTATAAAATTATATAACATCAAAAACATAAATCCAGTAAAATAATTTTGTTTTCTAAAAAGGATAGATATAAGGTGAGTTAGTGTGGAAAAAATTGTTTCCAGATATTCTCCTTGATTGTATGAA
This sequence comes from Hoplias malabaricus, assembly GCF_029633855.1. Lineage (NCBI taxonomy): Eukaryota > Metazoa > Chordata > Actinopteri > Characiformes > Erythrinidae > Hoplias > Hoplias malabaricus. The sequence continues at coordinate 30,670,738 of NC_089811.1, read as the reverse complement.
TCAACATAAGTAGTATGAAATATTAGAATAACATGAAAATTAGAACAAATATAATGAGTCAAATGCTATCTAATGTTATCTGAATGGAGTGTAGGAGTAAAGTACTGTTGCCTTATAACATACAGATCGGTAACATTTTTCTGGCTCTCTTGTTGAAAGCCCAGAGCTTGTTGAGTGCTGTGAAATTAACAGAAATCACAGATGTGCTTGTTCATCAGGTTCCAGGATATTTGAATGACAAAACCCCTTTGCCAGCCTATAAAGTATAAAAGCCATTTAACTCTTCATTCAGAGTGGCATTGGCTGGATTCCCACAAAGACCATCAAACATGGGCAAGGTAAGTTTTGGATGGACTGGATGACATGGAGAGGTAATGCTGGATTTCTCTCTAGTTTTCACATATTAAACAATAATAGTAAATAAAATATGTTGTTGCTCCAATATTCTACATTGTTTAAAAAAAGAACTTTCTTATGGTATGTGAATAATTTATTCTGATTGGACAGACATTGTGATTGGCCATTAGGTTTTTGGAAAAAATCAAATCTCAGTATATTTTTGTAGATCATCTTCTACGAGGAAAGAAACTTCCAGGGCCGCTCATATGAGTGCAGCAGTGACTGTTCTGACACGTCTACCTACCTCAGCCGCTGCAATTCATGTAGGGTAGAGAGCGGTTGCTTCATGGTCTATGATCGGCCAAACTTCATGGGAAACCAGTTCTTTATCAGAAGAGGGGAGTATTCTGACTACATGTCCATGGGCATGAGTGATTCCATTCGTTCCTGTCGCCTGATTCCACAGGTAAATGTGACTAAATACCTTTACCAGTTAATGTTAAACAATTACAATGCAAATGTGAAAAATATTCATCTCAAAGCTATAAATTGAAATATGCTATGGGTTTTTTGTTTACGTTTACAGTGTTGACTGTGCTGTCGTCTTGAATTTGTAATTGTTGATTAACTATACCTTTAAATGCCATTCTGTCTTGTAGCATAGGGGAGCTTTTAGAATGAGGGTCTATGAGAGGGAGAACTTTGGGGGACAGATGCAGGAGCTGATGGACGACTGTGATTCCTTCCGTGAGCGCCTCCGCATGTCTGACTGCCAGTCCTGCCAGGTCATGGATGGCCACTGGCTCATGTATGAGCAGCCCCACTACAGAGGCAGGATGATTTACATGAGGCCTGGAGAATACAGGAGCTTCAGGAACCTGGGAACAAGTCATACAAGATTCAGCTCTGTCCGAAGAATCACTGAATCCTGTTAGATAAATAAGCATGTAAAAAAACAATTGTGAGATTCATCAGATGTAAACAATAAATAATGGATCAGTACACCTGGGATAATAACTAACTTATTTATGCACATGGACATAAAAAACACAAAACTCACATGTACAATGAATTCCAAATAGCTGCTGCAATCTAATCGATGGTTAATTTAAATACTAAGTTCATCCATCAGAATGAAGGTTATAACCTGATATGTTCTGTGATAAAAATCTAACCCTAGTGCTGTTATGAGGACTTGCAGAAAAAAAAAAAATGCTTTACAGCATAATAGATGTTAAGCTTCTATAACAATGTGACCCATATGCCTGTCATGGCTTTTCCTGAATTTGTTCCATGCATCAAATCTGGAACACTTAAACTTAACTCATAATCCACAGAACTAACTAGTTAACCAAAGAATGCATGTACACTGGGAATCAACCGGCGCAAAAGATTATAGACAGCAAGTAAAACAGGTTCCCCATTCACCATGTTGCATTGACGTAGTTGCAGTCATACATCTATGACAGAGACATAGCAAAGTGATCAGCAAAGACATCAGCAAAGTGATTTCAGAGTGAAGAGGGCAAAAGGAATATAACACATGCACAAACAAACACTAGAAAATGAAATGTTATGTAGTAAGCTGCTTATATCTAATTTATGTTCTAGAGTCACCAGTACACTGCAACGTTGAACAAGGCAGACTCTTATAATTAGCAGAATGTAAAAGGGCAGAAGTCATCATTTGAATTTTTGTGATATTCAGATACAAATTTCAAACTTTTATAATAGATTTACAGTTTGTAAAATATTCAAATTATACAGCAATACACACCAAAATGGGTCAAGGCTCACTAGTTTGTGGCAGGCTTCAGGACAGAATTATCAAACATAGACAGTTAAGGTACCAAATTAAAGTCTGAGCATTCACTGATTATATACTCTATAAATAACACGTATGGCATTTAAAGGGACACTGTACTGGGTTAGAAACAAGTGTAAACATCAGATTTAAACTAGGTAAATCAGAATAAAATACACAAGAACAATAGGTTTTTCCTGTTTGGTGAGCGTAAAAGGCCACTTGGAGAGGTGCATGAGATTAGTTTCTCATGGAAAGCAAAGAAAATCCTTGTAAGATGCTGGCATAAGGTGTAGACAAGATATCATTGCTGCCCAATCAAAAACATGTACTCATCATAAAGAACACAAAAAGAGCTACTAGACTGTGTTCTTGCTAAATTCTTCAGTAATTTAATACGCATTGCTCTTTAAACTCATGCTGTACAGTACAACCTTATCACAAGTAAGTAATTTAATCACGAATAAGAAGGGATAAGAAGCCACAGGCACCGGCACCCCTGACTACATGTAAGTCAAAAAGCTTTGCGTTTCAACTGCCCCAAATGGCTTGGGTAGACTGGAACAATGCTATATATAAACTGATAAATACAAAGAAATACTTAATAAACCTGTTTGTGTACTTTGCATGTGGAGTATACAGAGAACCTCAACAGGTTTGGCTTTTTGACTTCATTTAAATGTTTGAGCCCTCTTAAGGGGGATTAACATAACTATATACTGAGAAAAATTGGGATATTAAAAGGACCATCATTTGAAAAAAATCTCAACTTTTGACGCTGCACTGCTGTGCACACAAGTTGCAAAAAAAAAAAAAAAAATCACAAAATAAATGCTCCACTGCAATGCACAAAAGATGTTCTAGCATATACATTCTACTAACTTGCAATGAGTGAATAAGAAATAACAATAAAACTGAAACTAAACCTTCAAAGAACACTAAATTGTCAGTGTAAATAATGTTGAGGTAACTTTCAGGGGAAAGATTTAAGAAGAAGTTAAGTTAAGAAGTTCACTTTTAAAGTATTTACTTTTTTCACTTTCAGGGACTATTTCCAAAGCAGACTTAATAATAACGTTCTGAGAATGTAAAAAATACTGGACAAATTCAAGTTTAATGTTCCCAACAACCAATATAGAACATTATGGGAATACCCATAATATAACATAATTTTGCACTGTTCTATGAACATTCCAAGACAACATTCCTAGAATATTAAATTATTGGTGTAAGTAAGGTTGAGGTAAAATTCCCTGAATGTTAAAGGAAATGGACAATTATAGTTTTGTAGCAACCAGACAGTGAGCATATATCGGTCCACTGGCCTAAAAAGCATGGCACACCTCAGACTGTAGACCAGTGCTGGTCCACCATTGGACCACTCAGATTACTGTCCTGTACAGGACATAACTAATTTTTAATCTCTTCAAAGTGATTTTAAATTCACAGAGACATTTATTCTGGAAAACAAGCTAATACAAACATTACCAACAACTACGAGAGATATAATAATGAGTATAAGCCTGATATAAAATGATTATGCTAAAAATGTTGACAGTGTGCTGGATTAAAATTTACTAATTATAGGTGGCATGGAGGTGCAGCAGGTAGTATCACTGTCACACAGCTCCAGGGATCTGGTGTTGGGGGTTCAAGTCCCGCTCTGGGTGACTGGGTGTGAGGAGTTCCTGCCTTGTGCCCAGTGATTCGGGTAGGCCCTGGACCAACTGTGACCATGAACTGGATAAGCAGTTACAGGTAATGAATGATTGAAATAATTAATCTAATTTATAAAAAATAACAAAAGAACATAATTGATAAAAAATTTGTAAATTGAACTGTGAATGGAAAAGTGCCAAAATGTGGCATTTGGACTAAATTTTTGTTAAATCACTGATGCTCTGTCCAGAAACGGCCAGTGGACCTCCAACTTTCTCAACCGTGATCCAAAACAGCAAAATTAGGTAAATTTCCCACCTATGGAGCAGGAATACAGCTCATTTCGTTTCATGCTTTTCAATGTTTGGAGTCCTCTCCGTTATCCAAAAACACTCCAGCTGTCTTTGCCATGAGAAGAGCAAAGCACGCAAACAGACAGGAGAGTTAAAGAATGGTGAGGACACATCATCTGAATTTTAGCAGCTGAACTCCAACACAAGAAAAAATAACTCTCAGACATGTTAATCGTACATGAACATTTATATTATTTCACATCCACATTTTGCCACACCAGATCTCTCTGCGCATTTTGTTTTTAGACTTTTCTTTATGTAAATAAAAGAATGCATTCTGAGTATGCAGAGGCTCTGTGGGTGGGATGCTCATGAGGTTGCCTGATTGGATAGATGCCATGCAGTCGCTGTATTCATTTACATAAAGATTCCACTGAGTTTTTCACCATCTTGCAAGGCTGCGTTCTAGTTGAAATAAAGAGGAGGTAGTAAAGTGATTATGGAAATTGCATAAAATTCTGCAATTGTATTTTAATGTCTTCCCTTAATACACTTAAACCATTGTGTTTAATTTGAGACTGTGTCTTTTGTTTTTCTGTTCTGTTCTAAGTAAAACTCATAACACCATCTTTGTTCACAACAGTATAGACTGCTGAATCTGGTCCACTTATAACAGTGTAAAATGTCAGTGTCACTCAGAATCTCTGAGAATGATCCCCCAGACAAATACATCTTCTTTTGTGGTCCTGACCAGTAACCATTGAAGAACAGGGTGAAAAGGGGCAAACGAAGTATGCAGAGCAATGGGTGGTCTATAATCTGTATTTGAAGAGCTACAATGTGCTGCAGTATGGTGAGTGAGCTAAGAGAATGGACAGTTAGTGTAGAAACAAGAAGGTGGTCACAATTTTATGGCTAATCCTTGTGTATAATGTAAGTCACAAGTAACCACAAAAAATAATGTCCAATTTGACAAGAAGTTTAATTGTAAGAAAATTCATGAGGTGATATCATCACACAATATGTAATATATATATATAGCTAAATTAAATTTCTCAACTTTATTAACCACATAGATCTAATTTATAACATTAGTTACTAAGTATTTAATTTGACATTTACTTCTTACCATGCCCATCATGTAATAAACAAATCTTATATAAATCTTAAAATCATTATATACTTAGAGTATAAACAATGAATTAATTTCACGTCTTATAGTTATATTAGGCAAAAATATTTATACATCCCCAACTGGGCTACTAACTGTTGGATTAATGAGTCATATCACTGCATCTTATTCATTTCTGTACTTTCATACATTATAATACACATTGAACTATTTTTTTACTAATTTTATGTTCATCATTTTTATCATTACAGAAATCTGTTAGACTGAGTAAACCCTAATCTGGAAGGCTCCACCACTAGGAATACAGCTGTGGCTCCATTTTCATTATGAACAGCCTATCCAAACAGAGGTGTTGCTTTTTTGCATAGGAGCCAAGCCCACACTCTCCTACAGTCGAGAAAAAGCAACAATTGGCACAGCCCCAGGTGCAAACAATTCTAAAACGTATCCCCTTGCAGACTGATTTAACAAACAGCGTAGGCCTGCTGAGTAAGGCCTTCACACAATGGCTGCATAGGTTTTTAGCAATCAAACTGGATATAAAAGTGTCACACTCATATGCCTCTAAAGCACTGCCGCTCTTCCAACTGGAAAAAAGCAATCATCATGGGGAGGGTAGGAACTTTGTATTCAAATCAGAAATAAAACTTTTTTAATTATTAGATTAGATTAGACTATGATTTGAAATAGAAACATGAGAAATCTGAAGTCCATATAGGTCCTGACAGTTAAAGCATTATGTACAGAGAATTTGACATGACATTTGTTCATGTATCTGTTTCAACATTTGTTTTTTTAAATTGTAGATCATCTTCTACGAGGACAGGAACTTCCAGGGCCGTTCCTATGAGACCAGCAGTGACTGCCCTGAACTGACCTCCTACCTGAGCCGCTGCAACTCATGCAGGGTGGAGAGTGGGTGTTTCATGGTCTATGAGCACCCCAACTTTATGGGCCATCAAATGTTGGTGAGGCGAGGAGAGTATCCTGATAACCAGCTACTGATGGGCATGAACAAGAGTGACTGCATCAGGTCCTGCAGAATGATTCCAATGGTAATTTCAGAAAATCCATACAAATGATTTACTGTTTGGAGCTTATGAAATTAGAACAATTTTATACTTTCTTTAAATGTATAGTTATTTTGCTCTTATGATGTTATAATGCATGTGTCTTACCCTACAGCATAGGGGTACTTTCCGCATGCGTATCTTTGAAAGGGAGAACTTCTCTGGTCAGATGCATGAGCTGATGGACGACTGCGACTCCATCCAGGAACGTTATCGCATGTCTGACTGCCAGTCCTGCAATGTGATGGAAGGTCACTGGCTCCTGTACGAGCAGCCCAATTTCAGAGGCAGGATGATATACCTCAGGCCTGGAGAGTACCGCAGCCTTAGGGACATGGGAGTTGGCCCAATGAATATTAGAATTGGTTCTATTAGGCGCATCATGGAGCCCTGCTAAATAAATTGATTTCCCCATGAATGCAATAAACTAACTGCACATTACAATTTTTACTTGTTTATTTATTAAGCAACAATGTTATCAAAAAAAGCACAAATCCCTTACTATAGCAGATATATTGGGCAGGTACGTTTATTTCCTATTAAAGCTATTAAACTAACAAGTTAATATAGACACACTGTTTATGGCAAGTCTTATCTATAGCCTTTGGGTATCAGGTGACATAAGAACAAACATTACAGTCATATACAAAAGTTTCTGCAAATTAAAATGCTGATTCATTTGTTGATGTTCTAAATAAACACATTCTTTAGAATGAAAATTCTAAATCTAAAAACTTTATATCCTTGTATCTTTTAAAATATTCAGAAAAACAAAGCATATAAATTTAGCATATAAAGAGCAATTATTTTGTTTTTATGTGTACTTTAGTGCAACATGTAAAATGACATGGATTATACATACAGATTGCTGGTTTATTATGCACACTTACAGTGTGTGCACAGTGCACAGATAACATCCTCATACTTGTTAAGGGCTGATTTTATACAGCGACAAACGGAGAAGCATTGTCAGCATTTACTTGGCCATTGCGGTCAAACCATCTACACTTCACGAAAACAGTCATACCATCTACTCTAGGCTTCTCTGTGCGTGTTTATAGCAGTATTTCTTGTGGAAAAGCACAGAAAACTTTTAACAAGGAACATCCCTGGACATTCAAATTAGGTCCAAAAATAGTCCATAGTAAGTTAAATGACCAATTAATAACGTCAATGGACGTACAAAATACGTCTGATAGTCGCCTTTTCAACATTTGTGTTCGGATGTGTTTTCAATTTTCATTTTCAACCTTAAGAAAACGTTGATTAGACGGCAGTCATTATGTTATTTCAACGGTTACATGTTTACTGGGCTTTCGGCTCATGTAGCAAATTTGGGTGTTTACTGGGGTTATGTAACAACTGAAATTTGCGAGTCCCAGGCCCAAACTCAGTGAATTAACTTATATGCTCCTGAACTCCAGCTCAAAATATATCTCACCCATTTCAGCATTCACGGGTCCATACAAGCAAACTATAGCATTATGGGAGATTAGCGCACTCAAAATTAAGCTGGAATTCAACTTTAAGGTTTGGACTCAATGGTACCTTAAAATGTATAAGGGGAACCATTTTGGAAACGGCCTGTAATTTGATAATTTTCTTAAAAGGTTATTTAACTCCTAACAGTGTAAAGAAATTCCATTTCATAGTTTAATGACAAATATCATAATAGACATGAATATTTTTTATTTGATACTCTAAAATTAGGGCAAATAAACAAAGAAACTGGTTGTGTCCAAATGGTTAGAAATAAGGCCTTTGGACTGAAAGGTTGTTGGATCTATTCTCACGACTGGCAGGAAAATTGGGGATGGTGGGAGTGAATCAACTGTCCTCATCCCTCAATCCACAACTGAGGTGCCAAACCCACAACTGCTCCCCAAGGACCTGGGATGGCTGCCCATCGCTCTGGGCGTGTGTTCACCGCTACTAGTGTGTGTGTGTGTGTGTGTGTGTGTGTGTGTGTGTATTTACTACCATCGATAGGTTAAATATGGAACAAGCATTTTGTTGTACATGGTATGACAAATAATTGCACATTTCGCATTTGGAAATAAAAAAGTGGAATATACTTGAAATTTAGAATATTCATGTTACTAGTAACAGATGAAGGATCTATGAGTGTTGAAAAAAAATCTACCCAAGGCTAAGATTCTGTAGTAAGTAAAAGATCATTCGTGGCTCACCATTTTGAATGAAACATAGCGATAATTCAAACAAACAAACAAATAAATTTCCTCATTTCAGTCCAGGCAAGGAAAAAACCACTGTAAAAGAGGCTTGAAACCACTGTTAAAAGCGTGCTAATTTTATGAGAAACCAGTGTGTTACTGTGATTAGAAATAGCCACATGGGCTCAGGGAATGGTTGTGATTGGAATATTTGCAGGCATCAAATTCTAAATTTGTGCAAATTTACAAAATACTGTCACTGAAAACACAGAAATTAATTCATTCATTATCTGTAACCGCTTATCCAGTTCAGGGTCGCTGTGGATCCAGAGCCTACCTGGAATTATTAGGCGCAAGGCAGGAATACACCCTGGAGGGGGCGCCAGTCCTTCACAGGGCAACACAGATACACATTCACTCACACCTATGTACACTTTTGAGTCTCCAATCCACATACCAACGTGTGTTTTTGGACTGTGGGAGGAAACCGGAGCACCTGGAGGAAACCCACATTGACAACACACCAAACTCCTCATAGACATTCACCCAGTGCGGTACTCGAACCTCCTGCGAGGCTACCTGCTGTGCCACCGTGCCACAACTCTGAAATTATTTCTTTGTATTTTTTTTTTTTTAATTAATGATTGATTAAATCCCAGATGTTTTTACTTCATATTACAAAATCCTATTCATGGAACAAACAGGCCTTTCTTCAACTTCTATCATGCCTCACCCAAACTTACTTTATTCTCTGTATCCTTGTATTCTTATAGGATCATCCATGCACACATACTCCAATCATCATAACATTCTCCTCACAGAGTTTTTAAAAAACACTATATACCTGTATGAATTATGGGCAATAAAATCAACTATGGGCTCATCAGGAGGTGGGTTCCTACCCTCCTCCAAAAGATATGCAGTGCAGTTTCGAGCCTGGAGTAGCAACAGCAGAAGCTCTATTATCCCTATTTACAGATCAGTGAAGCATCACAATAATTTTAAAGCTGAAATTCTAAAGTAAAATATTATATGCTGTTCTTTTAATTATAATACCTAGGAAAAACCTTCTAGGTAAACAGGATACCCTGATACTGCTAAAATGCATTATTTTTATACTAATCTCTTCCTTGTTTTAGCAGTTAAGAAAGATTTTAATAAAACAAAGGGATGATAAATTAATGCAAGTTTCTAAAGTGAATTTGAAACACAGCTATGGATTAATAAGAAAGAAAACAACACAGTCCTATGGTTTGGCATTCATACAGGAGGGCATTCTAGTGCTGGTTAATTCCAATCCCACCACAGATTGCACAGCAATATGCAGTAAAAAATATTTAATGAATATTGTCTGCTATGATGAGCTACTGTGTGAGAAATGCCAGCATGCAATTCAGCCTCACAGAACCACAACACGGCCCATCACAACCGCTCTCATATCCATCCCATCAAGCTGTAATTGCATGTTTTAATTTTTCCTTTTTATATTTGATGAGGAAGGTAAGAGTGCAGGAGAGAGAGAGAGAGAGAGAGAGAGAGAGAGAGAGAGAGAGAGTGAGAAAGAGAGATTTCATGTAGCTTTTGTGCTAAAGTGTGTATCAATCCAACACGTTTTTATAACTTTTTAATGTCACTTTGTTTTTTGATCACTATGTTTAATATTGTTTAGGTTTGTATAATATATTGTATGCTATTCCATAGAATATACATTAACTACATTCCGATATAATGGAATACATCTACCTCTTTACCATATAGAACAAAATCCTCATTAAGACAGGTAAGTGACTACATTTTAAAGAAAATAAATAAATAACTAAATAAATAAGTAAATATTTGTTGCCTGCATTTAATGGCAAGTCCAGTAAAAGCATGAGAAAGCTTTTGCTGAATAATTGCAATGATTCATCTCAAGTTAATTCAATTAATTCCTTAATTTGTTGATATTTTCCACATACGAAAAATGATACGTTAACTGCAAGTTATTGGAGATTTAGATGTTAAAGGGTCTAACATAACTCATAGGTTTAAATATATTATATAATATGTATGTATGAATATTAATCTTACAATTTGAAAGTTGTATTATATGCGTGTCCATAAATATCATCACAACACTATTAATTATTAGGCTAATTCTTCAGTTGAACCAGGTTTACTACAGCTGGAAAAACTGGTTTGACTGAGGACTGATGTGCAACATGTAGGAAACACACTAAATATATAAACAGCTTCATAAATAGCAAAATATGACAGTTTTATACATAACCTTATGTTTTCATGATGAATACTATGGGGCCTCATATTACAAATGTTAAAAACAAAAAAGAACCAGAGCACATTAGAGGCCACCTAGAGCAGTAGATGTGTTTCTAAGCTATGTTGCTCAGTCAGGGGTTTACACAATAGGCAAATGTATTCTTTAGGCATTACACCAGGTATAAAAGAGAAGGTCCGAGTCGAGGCTTTGGAGTTTTGAGACAAAAATGAGCGCAGCTATAACCATGGGAAGAGTAAGTATAATTTAGAGACAGAATTCATTAGTCATTATAAAGTGAAATCATAAGCTGAACATGTTAAACAACACAACTGCATGATGATCTCTCAAAGAACATGATCTTTCCAGGTTGCTGTTCCAAGAATACTTGTAACTAACATGTCAGTGGGTGACTTACCTGGGCTACCTACCACAGAAGCAGCGAGGCAAGCAGAAGCTCAGTTTTTTCTATGACATTTAGCATCTGACTAGTAACTACTGTGTTTATAAATCTTATTCTGTGTGGTACTGTTAATGTACATGGTCACTGTCCATAGAAAATCTATCTCATTTTCTAATTCCAGTTGTTCATTTTCCTAAATCTTTTTTAATCTGTATTTTTTTAAACATTGTGTTAACATTTTCACACTATATTGACCCATAGAAACTGAATAAAATAACTTTCTTTATTTTATTAAAACATTTTTTTGTGTGTTGACTATTGACTATTTGGTGTCAAGACCTGACAGGTATAATCATTTTACATAATCAGACCTAAGCTTTTTTTTCTTCACAGACCTGATTTGAAGACATGATCACTAGAGCAGGAGACATACAAAGTAAGTAAATTGTGGAGATTTGTTTATTACATTGCAACTGCTGGAATTTAAATAGGACTGGCCCCAAATATTTGTTCATTTGGTAGGTATTTGGTTACTCATTTTTCTTGATAAATGTGATCAAGCTCTATTTGGCTCTACAGTGGTAAAAAAAAAAAACTGCTCTCCTCTAGGAAACCCAGCACTCCATCCATATTCATGCTCATCAACATAAAAGTCCTTGTAAAAATGAAATCTAAAAAAGTTCTACTCGCATAAACAGCCTAATACAACAAAGCATGGTGAAGCCAGCTTCACAACTGCCCCACCACCACCGTTTTTTTGGACATCCCTATAATTTATATACAATACAACATAATTACAATACAGAGAATAATCCACCAACCAAACATATTCAGTCAAAAGCATCCTGTGGTCAACATCTTATGATCACAGATAAATGACCAGAGGATGACTTCCACAAACTCTCCAATAGAGTGGAGAGTGTATGTACGTTCTTGATAAAAAAAAAAACCAACAGCACTGCTGTGTCAGACCAACATACTCAAGTATTAATGACCAGGTGTCTATATGTTTGAGTCAGCAAAAACTGAACCGTGCTAGACATTGTCACTGAGGCGCTGAAGTTTAGTATCCCTTCTCTACAAGAACTCATTTTAGTTCCCAAAACTAAATAGAACCCCTTCATAAATTGTGAACATACTATTCTAATGGAACTGATCGTACCATGCTGGAACTGAGTATCCACCAAGAACTATTTAGGAAAGTTTGTGTCTAAATTAGGGTGGCACAGTGGCACAAAAGATAGTGTCACTGTTACACAGCTGTAGGGTTCAGTTTTTGCTGACTCAAACACATAGACACCTCGTCATTAATACTTGAGTTGAAGTGTGTTGTTAGCAGTGAAACCACTTAATGACTCAACTCAGGCCCTCCAGACCCACAGCTAAATATCTGTGTTTTATTGAGTATTGCACAAAAACACAATTTTTCTTCCTTTTTACAAGTTCACTGACTACAATGACAAAAACAGTTATAGACTTGCTGACACAATCTTGTATCTAATTTTGGCTTTTTAATTTCTAATTCCATATATTAAATATTACTAGAAGGTAAACAGGGGTGGCACGGTGGCGCAGCAGGTAGTGTTGCAGTCACACAGCTCCAGGGACCTGGAGGTTGTGGGTTTGAGTCACGCTCTGGGTGACTGTCTGTGAGGAGTTTGGTGTGTTCTCCCCATGTCTGCATGGATTTTCTCTGGGTGCTCCAGTTTCCAGACAATGAATGAATGTGTCTAAATATCAGTCTCAGACACGGAACACTGATTAAGAATGTAAGGAGTGTAAACAGATATTTCTTGTTTGGAAAGTACGTTTTTTGCACCATCCCTTATCTAACACAATGGCAATATCTAACTCTAACACTATATCTAACACTAACACCAAATAATCTAGTCAATCGGCGAAATATGAAGACATAATGGGCTGGGGTGGCAGATTGTGTCTAAAACTGGACTCTGCAGGACTAGAATTAGGCTGTGCCCCAGAATGTAGCACACACACACACACACACACACACACACACACACACACACACTCACAGAAACAAAAACACCTCCTCATCATTTAGAATATCAATATGAAAGGGCATATTGAAAATCAATTGCAAGGGTTATGCATGATGTTCATGCAAGTTACTTAAAGGTACTTAAAGGAAAAATAATTTTTGATGCAGGGTAGAACAGAGGACCGAAGTGCACTGTCATTGTGGACATTCTCTGGTCTTTGAAGTTGCTAGTTTAGTTGCAGTTGACCAATTAATAACAATAGCTAACTACCAATATTTAAAATAGTATTATACAAGGTTGGTACAGTGTCTTGAGAACACTGATAACAGAAACAAAATGCAAATACTCTTAAAATGTTTAGGAATGTTTTTTTTACGAATTAAGAAAAATTGCTCATTTAAGTGTTGCTTTGTGATATCATTTACTTAAACAAGTCCTTTTTAAGCAAATATCCCACAAAGGATTAACTGCCACGATTTTAGTCTTTGTGTAAATGACAAAGACAAATCGCCCTACTGACGAGTAGTACAAACACCTTTTGTTGTTTGGCAGCAGACCATTCTGTTGAAAAAAAAGCTGACATGAAAAGTCAATTGATGTCTCTGACAATGTCTGTTTTCCTAAAGGATATAAAAGGGTACCAGTGATTCTCTGGCAGTGCTGTAGTTAGAAAGCATTGATCCGAAACAATGGGAAAGGTAAGCCTGTTGTCTGATGTTTTGTCTTATTGTTTCAGTGTACATTGTGCAGTCACACCGGTAAGAGAAGACTAAAGGAACCTTATAAAAAAACACCATCTGTTACAGATTATTTTCTACGAAGACAGGAACTTTCAGGGCCGTTCCTATGAATGCAGCAGTGACTGTGCTGACCTTCACTCCCATTTCAGTCGCTGCAACTCCATTCAGGTAGAAAGTGGCTACTGGATGGTCTATGAACGGCCAAATTTTATGGGTTACCAGTACTTCCTCCGTAGGGGAGAGTACCCAGATTACCAGCGTTGGATGGGTTTCAATGACTGTGTCAGATCCTGCCGTATGATACCCCAAGTAAGTCCTGTCGTACAAGCAAAAATATTGATATATTCAGTAAAAAATATTAACTGCTGTATTGCACATCTGAATATGGTTCAACCCCCAGCATCAAGGATCTCACAGAATGAGGATCTATGAGCATTCTGACTTTGGTGGTCAAATGATGGAGTTTACTGAAGACTGTCCTTCCCTCTATGACCGCTTCCACTACAATGACATCCATTCCTGCAATGTGCTTGATGGATACTGGCTATTCTATGAGCATCCCAATTACAGAGGCAGACAATATCTCCTGAGACCTGGCGAATACAGGAGATACAGCGACTGGGGAGCTATGAGCCCAAGGATTGGTTCTATCAGGCGCATTTCCTACTGAACCAAAATATTCTAACATTTTAGAATTTTGAATATTGGTCAAATAAATTTTTTGCAATATACCTAATTGTTGTTTTACAATTTCCAGTCAACAGAGAAATTAATTATGTTTTTTGTGTCTTACACATACACAAGTCTATCCAATACATAGTAAATTTCATTGGTCAAATGCTGACCATACCTAACCAGGTACCTCTAAAACATATATCTCAAATAGGTAACATTGTAACTTTCAAAAAAAAAAAAAAAAAACATCTATCTCCAAAATCGTAACTTTATAGGGGATTTAAAAAACCTTCTTAACTTTCAATGGAAGTCAGTTTAAAAAGATTTTGTTCCAAGTAATTTTGGTGCATTTCTGTTGGTCCATTCATTATGAAACTTTCATATAATATGAAGCTGCTGTGTTCAAATATAGTAAAATAAAAATGGGCATTTATCGACAAAAATGGATATATATGTTTTTCTTTTGGCAGCAAATATATTCAATTTGAATATCCATCACAGTTTATATACTCAGCTACTGAAAATAAAGGTCATTAAATCTAAATTTACAGAATACATTCCTTATCGATAAAACTATGCTACTGCTGCATCCTTAGTCCGTCAGAAGATTTAATAGAAGAAAAATGGCTAAGGTCAAGGCAGTTTGTACTGCAAATTCAGTATTCAGTATGTTAGTCGCCAGTGACTAAGCATTGGCCTTGTCACTGGAAGACTGCTGGTTTGATCAGCCATACAAATTAATTGGCAGTTCATCCTTCTGTATCAAGAATATGGAAAAAGTTTAGAATTTTGCTTACTTTTGCCATATCTTGCACAGAATCCCACCCAATCACCTCACAAGTCACTCAAACTGCAAGAAAAGACAAGGTTAACAATGTTACTCAGGTAACAGCCCATTGACCTGGACCACTTATTTTGAGCCTATGTATAAAGACATCTGACATGTGGGTGGTACAGAGGCACAACAGGATTTGACGCTGCTACACAGCTCCAGGGTTCACCATATATTTCCTCCCACAGTCCAAAAACACACACTAGTAAGTGGATTGGCCATGGAAATTAAATGTATACATATTTGTGAGTATACGAGTGAATGTGTGAGCTTGTGAAGAGCTGGCATTCTGTCCAGGGTGTGTTCCTGCTTCGCGCCCAGCAATTCTGAATAGGCTCTGGACCCACCACAACCCTGAAATGGTTAAATAGTCACAGACAATGAATAAATGAATGAACATCCAACGTGATCTGAAAACCTACCGTCAAATCCAAAACAGCTCTGACTTGAATATTTCCAGTTTAACAGGGCTACTCCCAGAAGCAGAACACAATATTCTAGCTAAGAAATTTTCCTCTATACTCCATAATGCAACATTTATTCATTTTAACAAACAAATTTTATGTAGAGCATCTTTATGCACTGACATAATGCAAGAGCGTAGAATTAGCATGGATGGAGGTGACGTGTCCCCACCAATATCCAGCGATTATTGAATTGTCCCCACAATTAATTTGATCCCCTCCAGAAAAACGTCTCATTAACCTAGAGGTACAGAAAGGGTTAAATCACATTTTCTACTCTGTATTATGTCTCTAAAATGAATATATGGTGTGGAGCCTAATCGTACATACCCGTCCTAATTCCCCTTCCCCTGGTTTCCTGTGGTTGATGTCGTCATATGATTGGATGAAATGTAGCTATGTCAATCACAAACTTGGAAAGGACCCTCAAAACGATTAGACAGTTAATGCATGCCGTTTTTACCCATATTAATATTTTAAAAAATATTTTGATTAATAAATATGTAATAGCCTGTATAGTTAACTGTAGTGTCTTATATGATTATTGAGAATTATTGAAATCACCATCCCAGAACCATTGAACAAACCCACAACTTCAACTTAAAAGTCTGCAACAACAAATAACAACGTTAAAACACTTTAAAACCTTAGTGTCTAATTGTGCACCCCCTGACTCCATTTTGTTTTGCTCCCCATATGTAAAAGTCCTAGGCTCGGAGCAAATATCACACTGTGTGTACTTATTTCATCCAGGTTATTGCATATAAATAAAGTCTTTTCATGCACAGATAAGCATTCAGAGGAACATGGTCTGGTTTGCGTACCTTACTGACAATGAGAAGTAAGTCATGTTTTTAATCAGGCCTAACTTCAGCTGCCCAGAGGTCCTTGGGAAGGGGAATTAGGAAGGGGATGTACAATTAGGCTCCACAATGGTTAATTATTTTGATTGTGAAGGATGGGCGGGCTTAAAGCACTACTTTCACTTCATTGGTCCGTCTGAGCTATGTCCTGTTCTTTAGTGCACTGTAAAATGTAATAGCCGTGATGACTTAAATTAATTAGTTAACTTTACTTGGTTATGAAGGTAATGCACTTCTTACTAGTTTTTTGTAAGTTACCGTTAATTGTAGAGACAAAAAAACAATTAACTTATTGTCTTGAGTGCAGACAGCTTAAAACAATCAAGTAGTAATAAAGTCTGCGATGTGAGCATGCGCAGGACTCAACGTTCAGTCTCCCGCCCAGAACTGGTTTAATGGCCGGTGGATGACTTCGGTGCAGCCTGCTTTTGTCTTTTGAAGTAAGGTAAGTTGTCAAGCAAGCAACGAATTTAAATGTATTTTATTTTCATTTATTTAACGAAATAAAATTGTGTGACTTTATTTCTGAATACTCCCATAGCTCTAACTACCTAGTCGTGGATGTGTTAGCTAGCATAAACGGGTTTAGCTATCATATCGTCGCACTTTAGAATATAAAACGAAAAATACACATTTTAAAGTTAAGTATAGTAGATTGCCTGTGAATAAGAAGATGCTGGAGTAAAGTCGGAGAATACATTTAGACAAATTTAAAGGAAAACTTCCTCCAGACTGTGTGAAGTTGGTCATTTTTTTTAACTGTTTTAAAATTCTTTACAGACTAGATTCCAGCATCCGCTTATTCACATAAGATCTACTGTATTTTAGGAAATTATTGAATATTGTACATTATAAAGCGAAACAATTTAACCTGTCACATATGCGACTTAGTGATAGTAAATTCACTAAACGTTAGCCGCCTATAACTTTACCCGCCGCCCTCCGCCACTGATTAGAGTACGTTTAGCTATGAAAAACATTTTAGTTTCAGTATTAAATTTAGTTTCAACAGCAGGTCTTATAGATATGCCAAGGGAAATAGACTGAGAAGACCTGTAAGGCTTAAGCTCAATGAGTTTTCCATGGGGAGGTGCAATGTTTTTTCACAACGTATTCAGAGTTATTCACAACGCAACGTGTATTCGTCCCGAATAGTCACTGTACGGGGTTCCACTTTAAAACTGGTTAGCCGCACTTCCAAAGTTCTCCTGTAATCTACGACCTGCGTCGCAAGGTCGTAATTAGCATCTGAAATGTAAATAAAAAGTTTAATTTTTAACTTTTATGTTGCTTTTTTCCCTGAACTGTTACTTTTGTGTACTGGTGAAACAAGTGAAATGCTACTTTAATTTTTTTATGACCTTGAATAGATATTTAAAAAAATATACATTCATATCAAAACATTTATTTTTCACTAACACTTTTAAAACATGCACATATCAAGGAATGTTTCTACAAATTTCTACTAATCTACAAATTACAACACTACACGTGGTGTGTTTTAACCAAAACATTTTCTGTCCTTCTCAAAAGTGGATGTGGCAGTTGTTGGTGAGCTATTCACTGAAAAGCTGGTTTGAAGTTGGCCATATCACACAAGGTAAGATTGAACCTTTTAGAATTTCCGGACAAAAAATTCACCTAAACTACCATCAGATTTGCACAAGGGGGTCATACCACTGAAAATAAATGCTCAAATACAGTTGCCACTTTATGTTAAATATATATTGGATCAATTCCTTTAATAAACAAATTACCAGGTATACTTTCCTCACATTTGTTTTTTGTTGCTTATGACAACTTCATGGGGAAGGCTGTATAGGCAGGGCAGTTTATATTTTGAGAAATGGCTATGCCTATCAACATTTCCCTGATGTAATGTTATTTTTTTTGTTTGTTTTTTTATTCAGGATTCTGATAGTGATGAGGCCTGGGCACAAGTGTCTGCTGGGGTGCTGACTGTCATCAGTGAAGATATGCCTCCCTCTCCAAATCATCTCCACCTTGACTCAGTGTCTACTGCCATCATTGTTGAGGGAGATATTGTAATGGACAATTTACAGATTCTGCCTCAAGCCATGTGTATCTTGTTTGGGTTGGCATATGCTTTGCACTTAAATTACCCTAAAGCCATGAAAAACGCGTTCAATTTCATTCAAAGAGTGATGCTTGGCTTGGGAGAGAACAAACTTCCACCTAAGCTGCAAACTCTTAAAAATCTCCTCTTGAGTTAAATGGCTAATCAAGTGCGAGTCTAGGACGGCTCACTTAAGTGGATTCTATTTTTTCTAATGTTGTTTCTAATGTTTAAACTAAATTAAGGCTCTCCTTTCAAATAAACAGCTCTGGGTTTACCAGCAATTTGTTTATGTCTGTATATGTTAACTTTGTAGTTTTATTGTATTTATTGAATTGCTGGCATGTATGTACACACCTTGTCATCTTGTAAAACAATGCCAATCCTATTTTAAGCCTTTGTTCTTATTCTAAAAAAAAAAACAAATAAAAACACGTATAATTGAACTTTAAAATTTCAGTACCTTGATTTATTGTGTAAATGGGCTTATTTTAAAGTGTACGGAATCTGCTTTTCATTCATGTTTTACGTATGTGTAAAGTACTTAAGTTACACAAGTAATACTTGGTCTTTTTAAGGCAATCGGTTTGCATGGTTTTAATAGTAATTCAGATTTCTGTTCAAGTAAACACAACTGACAAATTCTAAGTTGCAGAAAATATCACTGTAGTTAGCCCAACTTTGATTAATGAGTTATTTTGAATATACACATAGTACATTTTAATTGAAGTTATTTAGCTGTTTGAAATAGTAATTCTGAGTAGGCTATACTAAATCTGAAGTACATATGAAACATATGTAGTATATACAGTTTTTTTTTTTTTTTTTTTTTTAAGTTAATTAAACCGAAGTGTAAGTAAACTATACTAAATAAGCATTTATTAATTTATTAATACAAGATACAGTCCCTATTCCAATTTACTTAGTTTTTTTTTAAGGCAATCGGTTTGCATGCTTTTTTTAAGTAAAGTTAACTAATTAGATTTTACAGTGTGGCAGTTAAAATAAAAGTCCCAAACGCTTAGAAGCCAGGGGCTCTGTGCGCAGGCACATATGCATTATATGTTTGTAATCATATGCGTATTCCATAAAATATTATTGCTATTAATATATTGATTTTTGTCTTATAGTTTTTTTTCTTGTTCGTTTTTATTTAAAATGTTTTTCTTATGTAGGTTTTTTGAACATTTTTAAACATGATTAATAGTATTGAGAGATGGAGTTCATAAATAAAACTGAAGAAATTATTTATAAACAAGTTGTAAAATTTAATGAACAAAATTGTACATTTCTTGTGAGGAAAAAGTTAGGACACCCCCACATATATTATTGTTTAAAATATCTATAATTAGAATCAGATGAACCACATCAGCTGCAAATAATTAGACCATGACATTGGACATTGAAGGAGGCTGTCGTATTTAAACCTCAGACATTTGTTTGATTTGTCCTTGTTTGCTTAAGTGAGAGGTATCTCCATGCCAAGATCTAAAGAGCTCTCTGAGGCCTTTAGGAAGAAGGTTATAGATGTATATGTGTCTGAGAATGGATGGAAAAGATCTCAAGACAATTGTAAATTATTTTCCGAACAGTAGAACGGCTAATTTCTAATTGGACAACATTTAAACCACCTGCCAACATGGTTAGGCCATCCTAACAAGTTCAGTCCAAGAGCAGGCTGCAAGATGCAGTCTCCAACAATCCTAAAATGTGATCACGGGACCTACAAGTGGCTCTTGCCACAGTTGATGTCAAAATACATGCATCTACCATCAGGAAACGACAAGGAGAAAACCCTTGCTGTCAAAAAGACATCAGGGCAAGACTAAAGTTTGCCAGAAAGCACATAGAACAGGACGTCTGGAACAATGTGCTTTGGACAGATGAATCCAAAACTGAATTATTTGGGCACAGTAACAGAAGACGGCCAGAACAGCATTTGAGCACAAGAACCCCATGCCAACCGTGAAACAGGGAGGTGGAAATGTCATGGTTTGGGGCTGCTTTGCTGCAGAAGGGCCTGGCAAGTTCTCCATCATAGAATCTACTATGAATTCTTCATTGTATCAGAGGGTGCTTGAGGAAAATGTGAGACTATGTGTCCAAAAGCTAAAGCTGAAGTGGACATGCAACATGACCATGAGCCAAAACATTCCAGGAAATTCACAAGGAATGGCTCAAAAGTAATAAATGTAGAGCTTTGGAATGGCCAAATCAGAGCCAGGATCTTAATCCTACTGAGATGCTGTGGGGTGATCTTTATATTCAAGAAACCCCTCAAATATCACACTGCTGAAAGAATTCTAAATGGAGGAATGAGAAACTCTCTCTCCCCCGGTTGATGTTGGAGACTGGTAGATGGTTACAGGAAACATTTAATTGAGGTTATTTCATTTTATTTTATTTTTTTGAGGTTATTTGTTTTATTTGTTTAGTTTTATAAGCTCTATTTATCAGTACTGTTCAAATGAACCTCAAATGTTTATACATTCAAATATGTTCAAAAAGACAAAAATTATCATAGAGTGTCCTAACTTTTTCACATGACTCTACAACATACATTAAATTTTTAAATCTTCTTTTTTTAGTTCTTTCAAAATGCTTATTTCCACAAAATTGTAGCTATATGTTCTCATAAATGTATGACTGTGCTTAAAACATACAGTTTAGGCCTAATTATTTGCATGTCCTCTATAATGTTTTAGTAATTATTTTAGAATAGTTTTGTGTAATGCATGCAAATTACAAATTTTCAAGCAAGTCATTCATAGGATTCATAAGTGGTACTTGGGGCTTTGATATGATAATAGGTGATACTTGGTCTAAAAAGTTTGAGAACTGCTGTTCTAAAGCTTTTCATTATTTTGAATCAAACAAGTATCCTTGTTCTCTAACGCTATGGGTGTGTTTAGTTTTATAGTTTAGTTATAATATATAGTATATTTTTAATGACATACTGCCTAAACAATACAGTGCCAACACAAACCCATAGTGAAAGGAACTTTCCAGATCCTCCTCTTTTTTTGAAAACAAGCAACACACACTTATTTATTTACATCTATTTATATATATATATATATACATTAAAAACCTGAGATATTAAACCTCTGAACATGGAATTGAACAAAAGTTTATTTAAAAATAAATTAGGGGCAGTGAGGGGTGGGCCCTAAAATAATATCACGAGTTTTAGGGTATTTTCCCGATATCGTTGGTGATATGATGAGACAATGAAACAATGGAAAATACTTTTATTAATTTCACGAACACACTATTGCAACAAAAAATTATATTAATATTAATTATATTACATATATATGTATAAGTATTTTTAAGTCACCAATCCACCTACAAACGTGTGTTTTTGAACCGCAGGAGGAAACCGGAGCACCTTGAGGAAACCTACACGGACATGGGGAGAACACACCAAACTCCTCACAGACAGTCACCCGGAGCGGGACTTGAACCCACAATCTCCAGGTCCCTGGAGCTGTGTGACTGCGACACCACCTGCTGCACCACCGTGCCGCCCCCTTGTTAAATTATGTCAGTAATTTCTATTCATGTTACTTGTAATTCTTATATATTTCATATTATTTTAAATTAAATATTAATTATGAGCAAGTTAGTGAGTTAAATTGTGAGTGAATGAGTTACAAGCAATTTGTATTCACTGCTTAACATATAACATAGTGGCACTGCCTGATTCACTCAAATATAACTGTGCAGTGTTCCTGGATACACCATTCTAATCCATATACGTGCTGAAGAGGATAGGCCCTACAACTTCACCTTGGGGAAAACCTAATATTGATGGCAGATTAAGGCCAATTTTGTCTGAAAAAACAAACAAACTCACAATGATAAAACTGTTATACTTAAATGTTTTCTAAATGTCCCTAGGGAAGTGAACAAGTTCACTGTAGTATTAATAATACATTTTAAAAAAGGCATGCCTAGCCAATGAAACCCATGTTCACATATTTCAGAATGTTACAACATCATTTTATTTTTCACATTTTCTGGCATTTAGCACATATCAGTGATTCGCCTCATGCTCGTTATCCTCATGGTGCTTGTTCCCATGATCTCCCTGAAGTTCCTGTATTCTCCAGGCCTCATGTACATCATCCTGCCTCTGTAGTGGGGCTGTTCATACATGAGCCAGTGCCCATCCATGACCTGACAGGACTGGCAGTCAGACATGCGGAAGCGTTCCATTATGGATTCACAGTCATCTGTTAGCTCCATCATCTGCCCTCCAAAACTTTCCCTCTCATAGATCCTCATTCTGAAGGGTCCCCTGTGCTGTAACACAAAAAGAAATTCACCAGGTTTTTTTGTTTGTTTATTTTTTGTTGGGTGCTATTCTGACCTGTTAATATCTATTAGTCTTAGTCAATATATCATTATCCATACCTATGATCAATAGGCTGGCATATAAATTCAGTTGCCATATGCAACTGAACAGAGTGGAAAAAGAAATAGTAAGTAATCCAGACCTAAACATCCAACCTGAAGAGAGGAAACCATTACCACAATAAAGGCGAACAAATTACCTATTAATACTGTTAATTAATATTAGTTGAACAGGCATGACATTGACCTATAGAAATCATGATTGATTTCTATGATGAATGATTAACCTCAGTTAAGTTTAAGTTTAATTTCTGGGTTGAATTTAAGGTCAGGACGAGATTTAACAATGAGTTAAATTGACATGAATGCATTTAACAGTGTTGTAGTCAAAGCATTTAAAGGTAAGGTGATTCTCAAAACAAGTCTCAAGAATTTCTAAAATCCATCCTCTTACTGCACATTTTTGCACCAGAAGATTTCAGCAGAGAGCATTAAAGGCAATGTCTACGGTTATGGAACTGCTGTTCTCTATGGTTTGTTTACATTTAGAAGCTCTGTGTCTTTTAAGATGAAACAAAAGATTTAAGCAAAAAAAAAACAAAAAAAAAACTGTTCATTGTATATGGATGAAGTTTAACATCTGTAAGTTTTTTGTTCTTTGGCTGAATTACCACAGTAATTTGAGTTGTTAAGTTTGGTAGCACTTGCAGTCTATGTTTACTTTCATGCAGTTTGCAGTCTCCCAAAGTACAGTCAGTTCCACATTAAGTATTCTGAAACAGCATAATAAGTTAATATTACCTACCTATGGAGCAGGAGTAAAGCAATATCCTCATCTATTTTTATGATTATCAACGTTTGGAGGTCTGTATGCCATTTCTCTGCTGTGAGCAGAGAGAGGAAGCCTAGTCAATCTGACTGACCTACATCGGGTTTTATTTATTCTCATTTGCTGGCATTTAGGTTAAGACACGTTTCCAGCAAGCACAGAGGCTGGGGAGTTGCAAATGGTGAGGAAGCATTTTCTTCTTATTATTTTTTAAAATCTGTTTGAGATGCATGCTATTTACTTGTATGTTACTATCTGTTTTTCTTAAAATAACTCTTCAATAAATGTTTGCATTTCCTTTCTGCATATATATATATATATATATATATATATATATATATATATATATATATATATATATATATATATATATATATATAAATATATATATAAATATATATATATATCTGCTGTTCAGGAGTTGCTTTTACCTGAGGAATCAAACGGCAGGACCTGATGGTATCAAACATCATACCCATGCCCATAATACGTTGGATATCATAGTACTCTCCTCTTCTCAGGAAGAACTGGCTGCCCATGAAGCTGCTGCTTTCATACACCATGAAGCAGCCACTCTCCACCCTGATGGAGCTGACCCGACTCAGGTAGGAAGAAATATCGCTGCAGTCACTCATACACTCATAACTGCGGCCCTGAAAATTTCTCTCTTCATAGAAGAAAATCTGCCAGGAGAATAACATGTATTGAGTGACATTCCAATATTCACACTGTAAGATGCAGATTCATTGATATAAAATAAAATACTTTCTAAGTAGAAGCTGAATAGTGCAAGCTACAGCCAACACAAACATAAAAGAAATCACACTTTGTGCAATGAAAATGGAAACTACACTACCTTGCCCATCTTTGCTGTATTATTTTTTCCAGCAGTTTAGTTCACTGTACTTTGGTGGTCTTTTTTATACAAAAACTAGGGGGCCACATTTCGTTGTTATTCAAATGCAAAAAGCTGATGAACTAGCACTATGGCTCCTGCTGAATGGGCTACTAAAATGTAACAATAGTTTTCCTCTATACATTTCTGGCATCCTTTATAGGCATTGTGTTACAATAAAAGCAGAGCTTTCGCTTTGGATCAGGCGAATGTTCTTTGCATATAGTTAAATTACCAGACATATAGAACAGCTAGCAGGGAAATCAAATCTATTTGATTGAGTATTTTATCCATTAAATAAAACTTTTCTGCAGTGCATGTTTTGAGTTGGGATTATATAGGCCCTGGTTGCACATGTTCTGTGGTCGTGGCAATAGCATGTAAATAAATGGCTATGATTCGAGTCAAATATCTTGGAACTAAAAAATTATATCAGAATAATTTTTTGTTGTTTTCGTTATTGATGTTTTTTATATCTACTACTTACATGAGGTCCCCTCCAGGGTGTATTCCCGCCTTGCGCCCAATGATTCCAGGTAGGCTCTGGACCCCCCGCGACCCTAAATTGGATAAACGGTTACAGATAATGGATGGATGGATACTTACATGAGCAACAGAGAAAGAATTCTTTTCCAGTAATCCTATGTAAATTATTCATTGTGTGGGAGCAATAAAATCTGTAATAATATCTCAGTTTGTTTTTGTGTAGATGAAGGCTTGCTTCATTTGCATCAACTGACACTATGCAGTACACAAAATATATTGACTGAAAAGTGAGAATTAAAATAATAATTTTGAATGTTGTGTTACAAATAACGTATTAATTTAAATTTTAATGCACAGGATAAATCCTCTAAGGCCATACAGTCCAGTCTCTTTATTTTGTTTACACAGACAATTGAAAGTCAATACTGAATTAATTTTAAATCAACTAGCATACAGAGCTAACTGTCTTAACTGCCCCAATAACTGTAATGTTGTCAGACCATGATGCATTTCATTTAGAATTGTTATTAACAAGAAACCTTTTTGTATATTGTCTTTCAAATATCCCACTTTAAATTGCCAAAGATGGAATGAGAAGCATATTAGCACACCTGCTGAATATTTCATTATGGAATATGCACTGTGAACATTTAAATTTTAATGATTTGTTTTTAAGAACATATTACACAGATTTTATTTAAAGTAACATGGTGTCCTGAGGTCCTAATGAAAAGTCAATTACTTGCTTTGGTCAAAATACCATCACTATTTTCATCTAAACAGTTTTATTCAGAATGACCAGTTTTTTTGAATTGCTTTTTTTCACTGTGAGAAACAAAAAAAAAATATATAAAACTTTTAAACCCTGCATATCCAAAATGGTTACTTTATATTTATATTTATATTACTTAAATTTTTCTTTATATTATATCATAATTATAATTTAATACACTGCAGAGGTCTGTTGCTAGGTTCCAATAATATAAAAATATGAAGAAATGTGGAGATGATTTTTGAAAAAAATTTTTAATTATATATTATTATTATTTATATTTAATATTTATAATCATTCATGTATTGATTTCAGCTGTTATTTTACTTTTTTTTTGTTATTTTCGTATTTATTTTTCCTCTGTGCACCTACTGATTGCTCTTAGAAGTCATCATTTTTCCAAAGACATCCTAAGATAATCACAGCCTTAGGAGTTTAACTGTAGTATTATATATATATATATACACAAACACAAACAAAGTACTGATTTGGGTGTTTGGATGCACGTTTTACAGTTAAATTCATAACAATAATTTTCATGATTCTATAATCTGCAAAATACTTCACTTTTCTGAGATTTATTAGCCCTGATACTTTCACTATTTTGTAGAGGAGCTTATGATGAGGAACATTTGGTCCTCGGGGTACAAGAACATACAGTTATGAATGGAGGAGTTAAAAATGGTTTAATAAAGACAGGATTTATTTACATTAAATAAGGTCAGAATAGTTAAAAATCAGTGACACGTCTGAAGGAGCCCACAATGGCACAGGTGGCACACCAGTCGCGGTATCTCCTGTACTCTCCAGGCTTTAGGAAGTACTGTCTGCCTCGGAAATTGGGATATTCATAGAAGATCCAGTAGCCATTCATCACATTACAGGAGTACACATGGCGGTGGTGGAAGCGGTCAGACACACAGGGGCAGTCGTCCATGAACTCCATCATGTGTCCATTAAAGTCGTTCTTCTCATATATTCTTAATCTATATGAGCCTCTATACTGTAGAAGTCAGTAGACATAATTCAGCACAGTATTAAAGTAGTAAAGTATTTGAAAAACAAAAAAGAGAATTCACACTTGTAATATTCCTCTATAAAATGTATCTAAAAGGGCAAGTTTTTACTGGATGTGTTCTTAAGATTTTAATTTTGCTAATCTAAATTCAGAATTTAATTAGGGATCGTTCAAAGAGCTTTTTTCTTTACACTAATGTATTATGCTCTGTAGTTCAATAAAATAAAATATAATTAATGATAACTAATAGCATGTGTCTGTTATTAATGAATGAATCAGTTAATCAGGTAAATAAAGTCACAATCAGATTAATACAGATAGAACACTATACATCTGTAAAAACTGTGTTTGAGGTTTTGCACTGTTGACATATATATATATATATATATATATATATATATATATACACAAAGCAGTTGTTTTCCTTGATACCACATGGGTCTTTTTGTTTACAGTGTACACTAATGTAGGATGTTATGGAACAGAGAACATCACAGACAAAGCTTACCATAGGAATGAGGCGACAGGATCGAATGCAGCTGCTGAAACCCATCCATCTCTGATAGTCAGGATATTCTCCCTTCCTCATAAAGTACTGGTGGCCCATGTAATTCGGCCTTTCATAGATCATAAAACAGCCACTCTCCACTCTGATTGAATTACAGCGACTAAAGTAGGAGTGAAGGTCTGTGCAGTCATTGCTGCACTCATAACTACGACCTTGGAAATTCCTGTCCTCGTAAAATACAATCTGCAAAAAAGGGCAACATTATTAATATTAGCTTTAGACATGCCGTTGCTGGATTTATGAGAATGACACAGAATTATATGGTACTTTAAAAAAGAAAAAGTATCACACACAATGGCTATGTTCAATACACAAAACAGTACAAAAAAACACCCTACCTTGCCCATGGTCTCTGTTGGGGAGATTCCACATGTTTCCCAAGCTTTTTATACCACCTCTTCACAAACAAAGTATTGTTATTCAAATGAACACAGTAATAACTGAAGGCTACTGGCACATGTTGACCTTTGTGTTACAGCACAACATTGGTTCAGAAATATGGATTTGTGTTTGGCAAAAAGAGGATAAATAATTACTAGTTTGGGGGTTTCACATTCATAGACAGGAGAAAGGACTGGTGTGTTTTCCACACGTCCACTTACACACACAGCACAATAGTTGGAGAACAATATGGAACATCCTTTTTTCATTAAATATGTTGTGTAACAGTGCGACCGGATACTCAGTCTCCACTCCCACCTACATGAAACACCAAGCAAATAATCTAACCTTCAGTGTCTACAGTGTTTACATACCATTAATTTAACAGCATACAAAATGCTATACTTAGTACTATACTAAGGTTTTTATATTGCAAATGTTGGCAAATTCTTCAGATCAATTAGAAAACATAATTTGTTTATGATTAATAATTAATTCACTGTTTACTTAATTTATACACACATTTGAGCACAAAGCGGAATTCTATATTAATGCACAAAGATATTAAAACAGTTAACTGCATAAATTGTGGAATATACTTACAGTTGAAGATAATAAAGCCCTCTGTGAGAACATTTTACCAAGTGGATGACAACAATAACATGTGCATGGTTTTGTGAAAACCATGGACTGGAATATACATGAAATGTGTAGTGAGAGGTGGATAGAAAGGCTCAATACAGGCTCCAGATTTGGCTGAACTCCGCCTCCTGGGTCAAAGTTTTGTCTTGTTCCTGGGCTCATTTCCTCATCAGAGAGGCAGAGCTAACATACAGATCAAACATACTGGTTAGTGAATGTTCATTATTGTATTATTGTATATATATATATATATATACACTGTCCTCAATAGCTTTTAAAAGTCATCATCATTTACCATGTTCTTTAAATTTCTAGCTATTTTTATTTTATTGAAGAACTTGACAAAAAAGATTATAAACACTGGTATATTTAGTTTTGCACTTTTATAAAATAAAATAATAGTTTACATATTAGGTACATTATTAATAGCTGAGGTGTTTCATCTGTCAATTATTACCATCAAAATCATGAAAAAATTAAACAAGCATCTGTAGGACACAACAATATTGCTGAATCGTTAATTCGGCAGATTGAATATGAATTGAAAATGCTTGCAACTGTGTTCAGAATTCATATTCTCTTAAACTTTTGACCTGATTGGAAAAATAACTTTGTTGCCTAAGTTTAATGAAATAAGACTATATTTATTTCATTTTAATTTTCAAACCACATTTCTGGAAAGGTTTATGTATTATTTAAAAATGAGAATCTTTGAGTTGTTATTTCTCTATAACTTTTATTTAACTGACAGATGTATAAAGAAATAATTTCCAGTGTTTTCACTGAAAAACTACATTTCATAACATGACTGGAAACAACCATTACATGACAATCAATCCTTGATATGACTGACACACTGTTTAATGCTCTATTTGGTGTGCTATTTACAATTATTTATAGTTACACATTTATAGTATTTTTAACTGCTTTGCATTTTTCACCAGTAAACTGTAGCATTCACCTGTATGATGAAGTGGCAGCCAGTCTGCACACATCAGCTGTTAGGTAGAGTGGAGATAAGGAGGACTGATTAAATCAATTTATCTGAAGATGTGGATGTGTAGTAGGTCAGAATTGACCACAGTAGGAGTTTTTGGCAGGACATCTGAGTAACACCCTGAGGAAAGGCCAAGGTATCTTTTATGACCTCAGAAAGACAGGACCTCAGGTGTATGTCTCATCTACATAATAATTGTGCTTTTTGATCAGTACAGCATCAGAAACCTGTCACTGTGGTGGTACTGTCACATATTTTGTACCTTAGTATATATACATGTGCTTCCATAGATTTGATCTATAATGAGGCAGGTGTGAACACACACACACACACCTAGAGTGGCGGGCAGCCATCCCTGGTGTCTGGAGAGCGTTTGGGGGTTAGGTGCCTTGCTCAAGGATACTTCAGCCATGGATGTTCCTGCTGGCATTGGGGATAGAACCGGAAACCTTCTGGTACCAAGCCCAGTTTTCATAAGGTTTAAGACTGTGTTTATGGGAATATTTGACCTTCCAGAATGAAATTTTGGAACAAGAAGGGTAATCCCCAAATTGTTCCCACAAAGCTGGGAGCATGAAATTGTCCAAAAATTACGAGTTCCTCTGGACTTTCTCTGGAACTAAGGGGCTGAGCTCAACTCCTAAAAAACAACACCACATCATAATCCCCCCTCTGCCAAACTTTACACTTGGCACAATGCAGTCAGACAAGTAACATTATCCTGGCAAACTGCCAAACCCAGATTTGTCCATCGGATTGCCAGAGGGAGAAGCGTGACTCGTACCTCCAGAGAAAATGTGTCGGCTGCTTTGGAGTCCAGCGGACACATTCTAAATGCCACTGCATCCTGTGCTTTGCATTGAGCTTGGTGATGTAAGGCTTGGATGCAGCTGACCAGCCATGGAAACCCATTCCATGAAGCTCTGTATGCACTGTTCTTTAGCTAATCTGAAGGCCACATGAAGTTTGGAGTTCTGTAGCGATTGACTCTGCGCAGTATGTGCCTCAACGTTCACTGACCCCCGTCATTTTACATGACCTACACTTTTGTGACTGAGCTGCAGTCATTCTCGGTTGCTTCCATGTTATTATACCCCTAACCTGACCTGGGATTCCTACTTCAGGAAAAGGTTCAAGTGTTGGTGAAATTTTTGAACTTTTATGAAGTGCAATGGATCCCTGTAAAAATTTGCACGTTAGTGTTCACATTGAAGTTTTACCAATTTGCCCGTGACACAGGAGCTTGTTCACCCTCCCTCCATCACCCCAGTATTCATAAGCACAATCACTGTCCTTTGGAAAACACTGCATCAGTTTTAACATAAACGTCTCATGTCCTATTGAATTAATTTAAACTTGACTGAAATCATGCTGACAAGTTCACTGACATTAATAGACCTCTATTATCATTACACACACGTCAAAAACATCAGATGAGTGATTGAACCACACAAAATCAAATTAAGGTGTTTTTATTTCTATTCCTGGCAATGATTATTTCCATGCTGACACTATTACAAGACATCCTAGAGGCCATCACAAATAATTGAAATGACCAGCAGGGGGTTTGTGTGCACATGGAACCTCCAGAAATGAACCATTTTCTGAACCAACTGGAAAGAAATCTTCAAGGCTTAATGAGGTTTCATCTGGTCATCACTACAGTGTGACTTGATTTCATAACTGTACTGTAAATGTGAATTAATCTCAGCATCATGTAGGGAGAGCCCAGGAGAAAAAAGGGGAAAAAGCCAATTCTTACATAGCATTACATTAAGTCTCAATCTGTTGATGCTTGGGGGGAGGATTGTTTCTGAAACAATATAGGGTGATAACACTCTGTAATTTGTGTATGCTCCCACAAATGATGGGAGAGAGTGGCCAAAAGATCGACCTAGTAACATCTCTGTAAAACGTGGGCATCTCCATCTTCAAAAAATCCTACTTTCTCTTCTCACACATCGGTGAATCTGTCTTAATTAATTCCCCACAACTGCACATAGATCAATCCAACATTCTCCAGGATGAAGAGGGATCAGTCAGAGTGCCTGGTTCAGGCTATTTACAGAGTAACTCTTTTTCATTTATTTTTTTAATGTATACAGTATCAAAAACACAGTTGCAGATTAGTCGCATATATTACATCAACACAACAGATTGAAGCAATACACATCTGTGATGCTTATTCAAGTTGTATGCTAAATATCCAGTTTAATATAAAAGGAAAAGAAAAAAACGCATAAAACTAACTCCCAAAGTGTTTAAAAATAATAAACTGGAATGTACTCAGGCTTTTTTCTTCTTTGAATATTGTAAATTACAGCATGGCATGCACATATGCTTATTGACATATTTTTGTTAGGACAATGTTATGAAGTCATGGGAGAACAGATCTACAGCTGAATGGCACAGTATAGCAGTACTCTGAGTTCTTATATAATATGATTAGTACACAAATACTACTGATCATGTCAGTATCCCATAGCCGGAAATAAAGTAGCATATGTATATGTATTAAAAAGGATCAAAATAGATTATATGACATAAAACTGCTAACTGTATAAACGTAGTTACAATAATAGCATTTTCATCTTAGCTTGAAATATTTTGAATGGTTTGTTTCCAAGTCAGGGATTAATATGATCATGGACTTCTATGGAAAACACAATTTAAAATACTGTGCAGTCCAGGACTAGGCTTAATCCATGTCTGGGAAACCATCCCAACAGGTTAAAAATTTAATAAGTATCTACTATGCGTTTGATGGAGCCCACTCGTGCACTAGTTCCTCCCCAGTCACTGAATCTTGTGTACTCTCCAGGCCTTATGAGGTACATTCTTCCAGCATAGTAAGGCTGTTCATAGAAGAGCCAGTTCCCTCCCATAACCTTACAGGAAAAGATTGTGTTTGTATGGAAGGATTCCATTACACTGGGACAATCCTCTGCAAGATCCATCATCTGACCTCCATACTCCATTCTCTCAAAAAGCTGCATTTCATAGGAGGACCCCTGCATCTATTTAGAGACAGACAATACATTCATTCATGAAAAAGCATATGGAAGCAATGCTAATGATATGATTTCATATTATCATTATCACGGTAAGAAACAAATTTTAGGTATACATTTTTGTACTCTAACTGAAAATTCATGGTGAGTGGACTGATAAATGTGGTTCAGAATTTCTTGTATAAAATCTTTTAACATTGTGTCTTAAATATTTTCCCTTAGTAATAAAAGGTTTATATTTTTTTAATTGTCAGACAGCAACAGCATTCTTGTCCAATTCAGTTAGTTTACCTTTGTAACAAGAGTAACCATCTCAGGTCCACTAAATATGCTGAAATTTAATTCATTTTTAGCGATTTGGAAAAATACAGTTACATCTTACCTTAGGGATAATGCGACAGGAGCCTACTGAGTCACACATTCCTGTCCATTGCTGATATTCAGGATACTCTCCTGTCATCAGGAAGAATTGCTGGCCTAAGTAATTTGGTTGTTCATAAATCATAAAGCATCCACTCTCCACCTTTATAGAGTTGCAGCGACTCAGATAACACAGCATATCTGCACAGTCATTGCTGCATTCATGACAACGACCACCAAAGTTCTTGTTTTCATAGAAGATTATCTAAAATATAAGGGAAGCAAAATACAAGTAAGTTTAATATAGTTTATGTGATTAAATGTTTAATTTACGGTGAACACCACATTGTGATTATTGTTATTCTATTTTGTTTAATAGCATTATATTAAAAGTTGTAAGAGTTTACCTTGTCCATTGTAGGGTTGTGCTGTACTAGTGTGCCTCTGTTTGTTGTTTGAAGACATTACTTGGCATATATAGAGGACATGAAATGCAGACTCTGCATGTGTCATTCATATTATAATTGCTGAGAATTCTCTGCACTTATTCTAACATTTCAGTTTAGTATTTTTCAATATTGTAAGTATCTAATTATCTGTGTTTTTAAGGTAGTAATGGGTCATAGTAGTAAGTTTTAGGTACAATATTAGAAGAAAAAATAAATAACAACACACTGAATATATTGCAGTACCAACTATGATCCCACTAGGGCTGATTGGAGCTTATTCTATGTTTATACTGTTAAACAAATAAGCAACAGGTCGATGATTTCCTGATATCCACCAGGCCTAATCTCTATAGAGTAGCCAACAGCCAGTCATCACAATACAGGTCATGGAAAAGTAGTCCATTATGATGTTGGTGTATCAGCCCAACCAATGACCAACCATAATCAGAGAACTGTATTCCACTAAAACTCTGGCACTGATACAGTTAGAATAACCAAAAAGTAATTTGCAAAAGGAACAAATGGTTTGGATATCATGGAGACTGGGTTGGGGTCAACACAGGTGCAAGTATTTAAAACATTGTGGGGCCCGTGTCCAGCACACTTGGGGGATTTTCCAGTCAAACACAATTTAGATCATCAGTGATTTACCAAGCATAGTCGCAGTGTGAAACCAGTGTGAAATCACCAAACTGATCACTAGTGTCAAAAGTGCCCTTTTTCTTTATATACATTTACCAGAGGGGGGAAAACTCAGCTGCTTTGTTCTTATTCAAAACAGATTTGCTCAGCAGAAACTTTAAAGGATATTATAACCATGATTGTCTTGACCACAAAGACCACAACTGAATAATTAGTCTTTTCCAGCAAAAGCCTCTCCATTGAAAGCTACTGGAAAGTTTGGTCAGGTGGAGCTTGACCAAGTAGAGTTTTAATGGTTTTCTTGCTTTCTTTTTTTAGTTATGACTTTGGACATGGAGATATTTAAAAAAATAATTTTGAATTGTGAAAGAATATACTATAAATAAATGTTATTAGATGACTCTAATAACATTTTAAAGAGTTAAAGGCTAATAGCCACAAGCCACATTTTACAATATACACATTTATTTATTTTTAAAGAAGTGGGACCTTGTTTTCTATTTGCCTAAATTCTTGTCTTCCAGTGGAACTACTCAAATAAAATGGATTACAGACAGATGGAATGTAAGTAAGATCTGTTTGTTTATGTTCATTACAATTACTTTACAAGACAAATTTTGTACCTGTGTAAATGTACATAGATAAAATGTATACAAATATTTCTTAGATCAAAATATGTGTACGCCACAAACAATCAAACAATCCCAGCAAAGTGTGAGCCACAGAACAAACCTGGGCAACATTTGTTGTATGACTTTATTGACAAACCAGTGAGGCGGGGATTCTAAAAGTCAGTGATTCTGCGGAAGGAGCCGATGGTGGCACAGGTGGCACCCCAGTCACTGAAGTTGCGGTACTCTCCAGGTCTCATGAAGTACTGGCGACCCCGATATTTTGGGTGCTCGTAGAACGTCCAGTAGCCCTCCAGAACATTACAGGAGTAGATGTTACGGCTGCGGAATCTGTCCTGAACAGACTCACAGTCATCTGAGAACTCCATCATCTGACCCTGGAAATCTGGACGCTCATAGATTCGCACACGGTAAGGCCCTTCACTTGTCTGTAAAGTGAGCATTTTTACATAGAGGCATTGAATGGTATGTAAAAGTGCTCAGTGTAAGAAGTCAATGTATTGATATAAAAAAAGAAATGATAGTGACGGTGCAGATTGTTGGCAAGTTTGTATGAGGAAAATTGTGTTTTAAAGCTTTTTTAACCTCAAATAATAAACCCAAGGTATACACCAATCATTGAAAAAATGATAAACACAAGACAGACCAGACATTAGTGTGAAAGATGACATTAAATGACATTAGAAAGTTTATGTTACCAAGATAAATGACTCACATATGAGAATGTTCGGCAAGAGCGGATGGTGTCATTGTAGCCCATCCAACGCTGGTAGTCAGGATACTCTCCTCTGGTCAGCACATACTGATAACCAGAGTAATTAGGTCTTTCATAGAGAACCCAGCAGCCACTCTCTACTCTGATGGAGTTACACCAACTGAGGTGGGGATGCATATCTGGGCAATCTGTGTCGCATTCAAAGAAGCGACCCTGAAAGTTCTTCTCCTCATAAAAGATGATCTGCGGAAGCATCAGGTATCAGTCTGTAAAGTCCTACATATTATTAAGTAAGCTACTGCAATAAAAACAATCATTACTATACTCTCTGATAATATAAATTAGTTCATGCTATGAGAAACACTGAGAGCAGATTGACTACCACTACTGTCTACAAAAGGCAAAACAATCAGTCTCCAAACCAACTATGATGTGGTATATAATCTGTTAAAACTATTGTTACCAAATACTTATGCAGACAAAATTAAATTATAAGATATGAAGATGTCTTTTGTCTTACCTTACTCATTTTGCTGTATATTCTGGAATCAGTCCTAAACAAGGGGAACAATCATACAAACAAGGGCATGTGGTCTCCTTTATAAACCTCTATCAATGATTGGTGGATAGACTTTATTTGTTATTTTAATGACTGGGATTTGGTGCACTGATGTTGCTGCCAAAAGTCTTGATCCTGTGCATAGAGTAAAAAGCCCTGATTCATCAATGCAAAACTCCCAGTTGGCACATTACTGACCTCAGATGCCCCACTCTATTTTGACTGCAACTAGAGAAACACTTTATTTTATAAAGTACCAAAGAGGCATTAATTTCCACATGCTATATAATGTAAATATTTATATGTAACATTACAGTATTTTAATAGGTTACGAAGTGACTTACTTAACCACTGGAAGACAGAGTGATTACTGCCCCCCCCCCCAAAAAAAAAAGTAGGTATACATTTGAGAAATGGGTTTTATTCATTTTCATATATCATAATTCAAAGCAAGTGTATTTCAATTACTGCATGTCAAGATAAACATTGGATTTGTTTTCCTTCCAGTTGTTACTTTGTAAAACATGATCTAAATTGTGAATGATACAAAAATGAATGACTCGTGAGCTCATATTAACAAAAGACTGAATCTATCAGAGCAGCAGGATTAGATCTAGAGTATGTTTTCAGGATACTCAGATAGACACACAAAAATATTAATTACTAAACATAACACTTCAGGATTAATATAAGAAGAACGTAAATGTGCTGAAGAACTAGAAATATGCAACTTTTTACAGTTTGTTTTTAAGGCCTCTGTGACAGAATAGCAGGGCATTAACTATTAAATCTTCAGTCCTGTAGAGATTCCTGAGTACTTTCATAGTCCTTTGTTTGCTCTTTCAAGGAATCTTCACTGTCCTGTATGCAATAAGAAAGGTCACAAATTCAAATACATGATCATATGTACACTATTTGAAAACAACAAAGAGTCTAAACTGCTTGATATAAGAATAAGATTAGGATTAAGATAGAAGAATAAGAAACACCATATTTGAATGTTTGATTCATTTCAGACTCACACTGTAAGAAGAGGAAGAAGAGGAAGGGGTGATGGATGAAGGCTTTTCCTTCTCCTGTTGTACAGATGCTCCTTTACTACGCCCTGTCTTCCAGCGTTTCAGTAATTGTGCTGGAGGAGAAAAGGAACAAGGAGCATAGGTACCAAGAAATAAAGAGGATAAGAGTTTTGATATTTAAATCTTAGAAGAAATATATTATTATTATATTCCTCCTTATGAGATTAGTAAAAATTATAAGATGATATAGATGTTAGTCTATATGTAGATGCTATACATGTTTTAAGTGATTTAATCTAGATAAAGTTTATTATTCCATTGACCTTGTTTCCAAGAAAAATTTAGCATTTTTGCATTTAAGTAAAAAATGACAAATTAGAAATATTGATTATATTTGAAGTTTTTAGCTGCGAAGATAAAATGTTTTTCTGTATAATAAAATTAACATATTAGATCACACATAAGATTGGTTCAGGCCAAATATCATACACTTACTGTGTTTTTTTAAATGATCTACTGCTTTATATGAGCTGAGCATGGCAAATGGGTGATAGGACAAGGAAAATGGATGAACAATATTGTTCTATGGAAGAGAGGAAAGAAAGACAGTAAAGTACACCAGATTCTGACAGCATACAACAACAGCATAGTTGAATTATACTCACACTGCACACACATTTCAATGTAATAAAATTCACATGACTTACTTTAGAATTTGGATGAAGACATAAAGCAGATGGTTTGCAGCTGTACAGAGACAGGATATCTTCTACAGGTAAACTATTCTGAAATAAAGTTTTAATAAAAGATATACCCAGACACTTACATATCCTAGCTGTCAGACAACAATATGTACAGACCCATAAAAGAGGTTTACCAGAAGCATGCCTGCAAACGAAGAAAGGATCATGGCCTCTCTTTCCTGTCTATTTGGATACTGTCTAAGTTCAGGACTGATACATTCTCTGTAAACACAGATCATTAAATACATGATGACAAAAATAAAGCTATGCAAACACTTAAGACTAAATCTGACAAGGTGTGTGAAAATGTTTCAACAATCACACAAATTTTTCCAGATAAAATACTTACATCAGCTCATTCTCCGATGGATTTATTAAATCTTCTTTTTCCAGCCACCATAAAGCCACACCAACAGCTAAATCATAATGAGCCTGAATATATGAAGTCAAATTAAAATATATTTGCCCTGTTATTAGCTGTTGCCAATTCTACCCAGCAGCTTGTTTCTGAAACCTTAACACTATATTAAATCATATTATTTCATGTAAAATTTTTCAGTTAATTTCCTTACTGTGCTCAGTCTGGCACTACTACTGTATTCATTGTCGTTTGCTTCAGGACAAATACAATCAGTAAAACCAACTTTATGTGATTTTTGTGAGTGATTAGAGTGGTCACACATCCTATTTTATATACCCTATAATTAATTTACACACCTTAAAAACTGAAAATAATTTAGACGTCATTTTGAATGAAATGGCACTAACTTACCAGATCATCCATCACTGAGGAAGTGCCTTTGCCCTTGGGATCAAAGCCATTTTCCCTGAGTTTTTGTCCAATATATTCACCACTCATTAAATAAGAAATACAAATAGTTATTACAGTAACACTACATTAGTGTGCTTTCTAATTCTCTAACAATAATTTCTTAATCATCTAACTTACAGGAGGGCTTCAATGTCCCGCTTTAGTCGCCTGGATGCCATTTTACAGAAACAACCACACATTCAGCATTAAACTTTTTGCATTTATTTCCATACAAACAAGTTGGAATGATATCTGAAATCACAAAGAAACAACTCCTTAGGATACATTAAAACAGAAGCTTTTCTTCCTGCTTAATGCTCTAACATCACAGTGTAAAATTGTGTCCCATTTTTTACTGTCAAGGACAGGCAAAGCGATGCAAGCACTTCACTTGGAGTTCAATAACATACGCTGGGTCAAGATAAACATCTCATCAGACCATCACTAACCTGCTTTTACACAGACATTTAAAAGTGAACAGTGCTTCCAATTTTTAAAAACAAATACATTTAAAATAACAATTTACTCTCAGGATAAAACATTCTTGGTAGCAAAAAAAAAAACTCAAAATAAATAAACATTCAAACTCACCAAAGCCAGCTGAATGCTACTAAAAGAATCTCAGAATCTAAACACTTATGTTGTACTCTGCAGAGAACAGAAAACACTCGCCTACTCTCCGGTAACAGGAGACGTATCAGGTCTCAGCCTATTGTGAATTATTCATTCAGAATCTGAACCCAGTAGTCAGTTCAATAACATAGCAACCAACATAGAGATGGAATGCTTCTTCACTTTTCATCTGAAAGGGTTTGTGGAGGGGGTAGGGTGACTCAATCAAGGTAACTCAAAATAAAAGGAAAAAAACTTTATTGGTAATGATAAAAGTATTAAAATTGCCACAAGTATCACTTCACTCTGTTTTTCTTAATCTGTTTCTTCTTTTTTTCTTGGAATAATGGAGAACTTAAAAATCTGGTGTCCGAGTACTGGTCCCCACGCCTCATTTTACTGTGAAATGAAGAATTGATGTGTTAAATTGTTAAAATTAAATGTGTTAAATTAGAAAGTCACATACAGACAGTTGTGAAAACACTTACTATATGTAGACAACATGATAAAACTGCTTACCAGTTGAGAGAAGGCTCCTTGTAAGAAACAGCGGCTGCCTTTCGACGGGTTCGGCCTGATGTACTACATGCCAAGTCTGTGTTGGTTAAGTTCTTCATTGCTCTCTTATCTGTAGTTTGAAGGAAAAGCATTGTAGGTTACAAACAATCAAAGCATCATGAAAGAGCCCCTAGCATATATTTAATCAGTGTTGTTCGACAATACACATGTCACAGTGTCTGGTGTCATAGAGAGGGCATCACTAACTCTAATACTGAAGAGCAGAAATCCAACAGATTCTCCCAACTATGTATCTATGTAATTAATTGACGGGCCAAATAATGTGTTTCACAAAACTGTGCTGGACACTGGAAACCAAGAACAGAAAATGAGCCCCTTGTTGTAGAGAAATCTTAGATTACCTGGTGACTGATGTATTATATTCTCCCCAGGTTCCTCATAAATGTCCACAGTTCGGGTTGAGACCTCTGTTGAGGGACTGTGGGCAGATCCAGGATTGTCATCTGTAAATATCTCAGTGGAGCCACAATCTAGGGATTCCCAGGGTGGTCTCTCCTCAGGAAAAAATTCACTCGGGTTCTGCCTGAGTTGCTCAGTTTTTCTTGGGGTTGATTGGTTGTCACAGTTATTTGAAGGCATAAATGTCCTTTCATCAATCAGGAGAGAGATTCCATGTTCTTCATTTGTAAACCCAGTATCATCAGAGGTGCTGTTGAAAGCCATGTTGTTTTCCTTTGCCTTTAATGAACTGCAGTTGGAGGAAATAACATATGACTCTTTGCACACACTCTTGTAGCCTTTATTGTTTTGGGCCCTTAAGCTGACATGCCTCAGACCTCTGTCAAGGTCATCCAGGGCACATTCATAACTACTACTGTCAAAATTATCTGAGTAAATTCGGTTTGCATCTCCTTGCTTTGTAGCTGGTGCATGCCTGAAGCAACCCTCAAAAGTGGAACACTCTGACATCTCTGCTGACTGCAGCAAAGCAGTGCAGGAAGTGCTGTTTTCCTTTTTCATGGTTCTGTTCTCTGGATCTGGCAATTCAGTTGCTAGAATGTCAATATTCTGGTTTGAGTTAAAATTTTGTTCTTTTTTCTTTCCTAAAGCATTACTTTTTTCTCTTGCTGCAACAGTCTTCTTTCTCACATTTGTCTTATCTACCTTGGAACTTTTGGGCTTAAATTTCTCTTTGACAGAAAGTTCAGAGGAATGTTTGAAAAGATTTTCATCATTGCTAGCCCTTGGATTTAAAGCAGATTTGTTTGCCATCACAGGAGTCTCTTTTTGTATTTTTGGTGGTCTCTCAATTATCACTGAAGTAGTGCACTGTGTGTTTTCGATTGACCTTATATTTGCCTCTTCTCCATAGACAACATCTTCTTTAACATCTGTGACAACATTTAGAATGTCATTGTAGACTGTTGACGTCTTACTTGCATGGATCACATATGTGCCTCTGTTTTTCACTGTGCTGTATTCTTCCATCTGAGAGACTGACTGTGTGAATGTGTTGCTTTGATGTTCTTCTGCTTGAACAGACATTTCTGTTGCATGAGTCTCACTGTCAACAGGGTGAGTTATGTCCTTCACAAGAGATGCATTTTGATCCATGCTGAAAGAATGAACGTCAGTCTTCTTGTTCTTCTGTTGTCTTGACTTGCGTGATACTACAAATGTTTTTCTGTGGTTTGCAGTTTGATCTCTCTGGGCTTCCTTTATAACGCATGTTTCATCTTCACTTTCAGTGTGTATTTGATTAGGGATATTAACATCACAAAAATGCTTACTTCTTTTCTCACTATGGGTAACTTCAAGGTCACTAAAATAGTCATCTAAATCACTGCTGCTGCCAACACCATTTGAAGAGTTTGAAGACACTACATATGTTTTCCTTGAATCAGGGTTTCTCTCTGTGAGTTTCTGAGAATTATGTGTTTGCCTGTTATTTTTTGAATTGCGAGAGATGACATGAGTCTTTCTGAGAGCAGTGACTGATTCTCTTGTCTTATACACGGCCCCTACTTGCTCTTGCAAACTCTCTTCATTGCTGCAAGTGAGGGTGGTGGTATTCATACTTATTTGGGCTTGAACTTCAGAGGAAACTTCCA
This sequence comes from Hoplias malabaricus, assembly GCF_029633855.1. Classification (NCBI taxonomy): domain Eukaryota; kingdom Metazoa; phylum Chordata; class Actinopteri; order Characiformes; family Erythrinidae; genus Hoplias; species Hoplias malabaricus. Next base: position 30,628,823 of record NC_089811.1, on the reverse strand, counting down.
CAGGTGGATTCGAAGTCATATCACATATTTGCATTTCCCCACTGGACATTACATTCTCTCTATTCCTGTCACACCTCCCCTGATCATCTATACAGCTTTTCTCTGGCTGTGTCTGAACCGTGACAATTTCAGGAATATTGTCAACAATGGTGATTTCCATTACTGAATCATAGAGGGTATTTTGAGGTGTTGCACGATCTTTGTCTGGGCTAAGAAGCTTATCAGTTTTATTAACTGAACAGAGATCATGATCAGTCACTTCAGAGATATTAACATCTGTAGTCAGAACATTCTCCCACTCCACACCCTTGGACAGTCTGGTTGTGTTTTTCAGCTCAGGTAATAGTTCACTGACAGCTTTCTCAGACTGACTGGCGCCTATAAACAAAGAAAAAGATTTTAAAATTAATAAATAAATAATAACTCACTCGTTCGTTATCTGTAACCACTTCAGTTCAGGGTCGCAGTGGACCGAGAGCCTACCCAGAATCACTGAGCGCAAGGTGGAAACACAACCTGGAGGGGGCACCAGTCCTTCCCAGGGCGACACACTCACACCTATGGGCACTTTTGAGTTTCCAATCCACCTACCAACATGTCTTTTTGGACCATGAGAGGAAACTGGAGCACCTGAAGGAAACCCATTCAGACACGGGGAGAACACACCAAAATCCTCACAGGTCCCTGGAGCTGTTTGACTATGATACTTCCTGCTGGCCACCATGCCCATTAAATAATAATAATAATAATTATGGGTTAATATTTTAAAAACACCTTAGAAAAAACATAACTGAAAACTGTTAAAATACAATTAATATAACATAAAAGAAATATAATAACCAAAGTTGTCAAGTCCAGTGAAAAAAGATAAATTTTACATTGGAACTTGAATAATTCTATTATTTTCTTAGCCACAGTGAACACCCATTTTTTTAAAAAACAGAACTAACTGATGAATTTCCATACCTTCAGATGTGTGTGTTTCCAGGCCCTCAGATGCCTATTAAAAATAAATCATTATCAGAAAATAGCAACTTTGTTATAATACCTTCTGCAAAGAGGAGAACTTAAATTACACATGGGCTAAATACTAAAAGATTCCTTACCTCTTCTTCAGAAATAAGATTGACTGCCTTTGCCATGCAATTCATGGAGCTGTTATAAATCTCACGAAGAATTGTAAACTACAGATGTGAAGAAAATCAATTTATTGTTATACATATAATCAACATATATAAACTTAGTCTATGAAACAACTAATTGAGGGCTGGACCAAGTACAAATAAGACACTCTAAACTTTTTTTTTTTTAAATCAAGTATGAGAATTGCAAAAATCAGCACTGACAACTCTACACTCAAGAGACTTATACTTTTAATAAAAAAGGGAACAATCATCATTGTGCCTTCTCATCTTGACTTCAGAAACTCACCATTTGTTTGTTTTTGTGACGCTGGATTGCAAGCTCAAACCTCAGAGCCTGGACATCTTTCTGCAAACAAACGCTCTCAGTCTCGAGTTGTCTGGTTCTGTGCTTCTGAGCCGCCAGAGCAAGAGCGAGAGCTTTGTTGTTAGTTTTTAGGGAGAGCTTGAAGAATGATGATGTGTCTGACAGACAAGGGAACCAAAAGTCAGAATTCCTCTATATACGTTATGAATTAAGTCTCAGAGCAAAAAAGATACACCGATCATCCATAATGTTGATAAGACCTGCCTAAAATTGTGATCTAAGAAGTCCCCCTCCTAAGGGCAGCTGTGGTCTAGTGGTTAGAGAACTAGGCTTAGGCCTGAAAGGTCGTTGGTTTAATTCCCAAGAAAATTGGGGGAGGTGGGAGTGAAGGAAGGATTTAGGATTTAGGGCCACGGTGTTATTAAAAAAAACAAAAAAAACAACATTCTGAGAATAATGTCAGAATTCTGAGAATATTGTCGGAATAATTCTGAGAAAAAAAATCACTGAATAATTCTGAGGAAAACTCTCCGAATAATTGAGTAAAAAAAAGGTCTGTATAATTTCGAGAATATAATCAGAATATTTAGAGAAGCAGTCAGTGAAGTGAACAGAATTATTTATTAAACCATCCACACGACATGACGAGCCCCTGACTGCGATGCATAAGGCTTTAGTTTATTGTATGAGTCCGAGCTGTAAAGTGATGGAGCCTCGTGGCCACGCCAGAGTTCCGCTTGCTCTGGATCCATCATTTTTATGATCATTAATTGTATCATGTGAAACTACATGCCATGGGGTCATGCACGGATTCAGGGTTTAAACACTACTCACACTGTGGTCCTGATGCGGAACAGAACTGAATGTTTATTCCTGAAATTTATACCATAGTATGACTTAAGCAACACACTGCATTCCACAGTTACACTGTGTGTCTGCTCCATTATACGCTGCAAATTATTCCAAAAATATTCTCAGAATTATTCATAGATGTTTCTCAGAATTATTCAGAGATTTGTTTCACAGAATTATTCCGAGGATATTCTCAGAATTCTGACTTTAATCTCGGACTATTTTATCTCTCTCTCAACGCTATGGCCCTAAAACCCCGTCGTAAGGAACAGCACTGTCCTCCTCCCTCAAGCAACGACTAAGGTGCCCTTGAGCAAAGCACCGAACACACAACTGCTGCCCGCCACTCTGTGTGTGTTCACACAACCCCTACCCAACCACTGTGGCGGTTACAGACACTGACTGAATGAATGTGTGCATGAGTGTCCTTTGAATAGTGCTGCACAAAAGTATTTCAAGCATAAAAGTAAACAATTTTAGCGTTGCAAGGAGCAATATCTTATTAGTACAAAAAAGAAAGCTTACTGTGTATTTTTGTCTTGATTTTGGCGGCGGTCTGTTTTATAGTGCTTTGCTTTTTCTCCATCATCCCTGGAAGCGTAATTTAAGCACAGACTGTATACACACACAAATAAGCCGTTAGGGAAATCGTTTCAAACACCGTATGAAGTTAATCATGTTATAAATATAATGTTAGTAGCCAACACTAACATATAACGTTAATTACATAACTTGTTGGTTTTACGTTACATTTAAACACCGTTAAACATAACGTTACTAAGGTAAACATGTACATTTTTAATTGCCTACATTAGTTATGTTTTGTGTTTATAACTACGTCCTATAACGACAGATATAAACTCGTTGCTTTGCCACTGTTTATCTACAGTTGCCTAAGAGGCAGTAACTTTCGTTCCTTCCGTTAGTACTCACCGGTGCTATGGTGAACAAACACGGAAAATTAAAAGTGAAGAGAGATCAATTAATTATTTGGCTTTCTGGATAAGTAGTTTGCGAAAGGTGCATCTCATTTTAGTTAGGAAAACACGACCGATGCCTGAGGTGTGTTAAATAACAGAAACGAGAGTTTGAATAAAACCGCTCTGTTCTCAGCTTCAAACCTAAACAAATAAGCCGCGGGTTCTCTTCCTCTTCCTCTGCGGCTCTGACTCGGTGCCAACGCAGTGTCAGAAGAAGCACTGACTCCTACTGGTCAAACTCAGACTGCACACAGCTCTCAGAGGAAGACTAACAGGTGACCTTAGAGGTAAACTATCTGCACACCACAGAAAATAGATCTCGTCTCTGTTCACCAGAATTACATACCTGAATTATTTATCCCCAAAAGGTCTTTTAAGGACTTTTTAAAGACTGAGATATTCGCTACACACTCCTTAAATGCCTTGTCCCATAGTCGCTGTATTTGAATATCTTTCCAAACTTTGTTTGGAACACAGTCATTTTTAAATACATAGCCATACTCAGCATTTACTTTTTTTATGCATTATTTTTTATGTCAACTGGGTTATTTAAGTAGCAGACAGAATATTTTATAGTGTGCTAAGAACTCACAGCTTTCTGGATTCCAGTGGATCAAAAAAAAAAAAAAAAAGATTCTGAGAATAAGTCAGAAATCTGATAAAAAAAAAAATTGGAAACAATTTCGAGAATAATGTCAGAATAATTCAGAGAATAATGTCGGAATAATTCTAAGAAAAGTGTTTGAAAAATATACACGCTGCAAGTATAATTGGGGCAGACACAACCAAAGTGTGATTGAGAAACATGTGTTGCTGAAGTCATACTATGGTAAAGATTTCAGGAATAAATACTCAGTTCTCTGCCACATCAAGCCCAGCTAACAAAATTATGTTCTCAGAACGTTCCCCTAATGTTTCATTTTGGTTGTGGGAACATTGCACGGGAATGTTCCCTAAACGTGAATTTGTCCAGTTTTTTTAATGTTCTCAGAACGTTTTTTTAAAGTTACAAAAACAGAGTTCCACTCGCTCCGGATCGATCATTTTCGTGATCATTAATTGTATCCTGTGAAACTACATAACCTCTTCAGAATAAATGGGTTCTTGCACCGATTTAGGGTTTAATACTAATCACAATCTGGTCCTGATGTGGAAGAAAACTGAGTGTTTATTCCTGAAATCTAGTATGACTTAAGCAACACACTGCATTCCACAATTACACTATGGTTTTGTCTGCCTCATCATACATGCAGCAGATTAATCTCAGAAATACTCTGAGATTTTTCTCTGATTTATTCCGAGGTTATTCTTATAACTTTATTCATATATATATAATCAGTGGCGGATACTGGTCTTTCAAGGAGGGGAAGCTCAGTTTTGGCCTACATCATAAAATGTGTCGGTTTATTTATACGTAAATTCTACAAGAAAATGATCTGTGACCCTGTCGTACCAACAAGGCGTCTTTTCCAGGGACTTGACTAGTGTCCTCTCAATGGCCAGCAGAGCTAGGCTGCTTAAACGGCCTTGGCCCATGTGAAGTGTGTCCGCCTGTGAGTGCTTTGACTGGAGTCAAGCCAGCCTCCACTTGGAAAAGCTTGGTCAAGCTAGACCCCACTTAGTTTTGGTGGAACTGCGTATTCTGAACATTACGGTAAGAGCGTGTAGAGGAACGAATTTCAAAAGACAATCGAAAGACAAAAGTCACTGACAGGAAATCTATGTAATAAATAAAATAATTTTCTAAACAAATAATAAATGGATAAACAACAAATATTTCTTATTTTGTGGAAATAATGAAGATTTCAGAACATGACACTCAAGTCACTCTGATGCCATTTCAAAATAAATGCCCTTTGTGTTGTCCCATCTCTGTAAATTTAATTCCAAATTATATAATTATTAAAAGGAAACCTTTAGTTTGCACAGAACAATTTAACTTCATAATCATAGTACAACACCTGATTATATTACTCACTGAATATCAAATCATTCTGGTGTGTCATTTCAAAATAAAGGCCCTTTGAATTGTCCCACTTCTGTATATTTAATTCCAAATTTAGATCATTATTAAAAGTGAACCATTAGTTTGCACAGAACAATTTCACTTCATAATGATAGTACAACACCTGATTATGTCACTCACTTAACATCAAGTCATTCTGATGTGTCATTTAAAAATAAAGGCCCTTTGAATGGTCCCGTTTCTGTAAATTTAGTTCCAAATTCATATAATTAATAAAAGGAAATCATTAGTTTGCACACACCATTTTCACTTCATAATGATAGTACAACACCCGAATATGTCTCTCACTTAATATCAGGTCATTGTGGTTAGTAATGCCAGAACAACAGCCATGTAAATGACAATTTAACTGTTGTATTTCCTTTATGTTTAAACTGGAATACTCGCGTTATTACACACCAGGTTCAATTTGTAACAATGATAGTACAGCACCTGAGTGTGTCAATTATTTAATAACAAAACATTGTGGTTTTGTGTTTTAACATTGAATTTGGCATCTCATTTATATTCCTAACAATATATGACTGGTTCACAATGTTATGAAATTAATTGTTTCCTTTTTCATGCAGAACAAAGTAACATCAGAGCACAATGTTCATGTTATGCACAGTCGTCAGATCTATCCTTCTAACTGACATTATTTATAACTATGTGGTGTGGTTGCTCTACCTCAAAAACAGGGAACTTCATAAATGGATATAATGCTTTTAAACATGAGACAAGCATATAATGAAATTTTTTAGCAAAATTATATCTATTCAAAACAAACCCAGGTAATACTCACAGCTCATCAATCACAGTGGACATTTATGCTTACTTTAAATTATGTGTTTTAATAATTAACTGAATTAATAATTATCAGTGAATTATTCCTGCAATTCATCTTATCAGTCTATGCATTATTATTATTGTTGTTGTTGTTGTAGTAGTAGTTTTATTTGTCTGTAAATATTTTATATAGTATATTCAATGGTAATCATTCAATTCATGTATGTGAAATTGTGTAATCTGCCTGTGTATAGTCACATATATAGATTTTTTCTCTGTGTAATATATCTTCTTATGTGTAACATGCTTGGTGAAATAAAGTGTTCTATGTACCACAATAAATTGTGTACATTCAGCTGAACAAACAAATTGTAATGTCTACATCATTGCCTGCACCATTGCCTATGATATATACTGAGATGTGTTTATCTTATTGGTCTTACTGAAATGGGTCAATGGTTAGAGACAGGGCTTGGTACCAGAAAGTTGCTGGTTCGATCCCCAGGACAGGCAGGAACATCCATGGCTGAAGTTTCCTTGAGCAAGGCACTGAACCCCCAAATGCTCTCCGGGCGCTGTGGATGGCTGCCACCTCTCTGGGTGTGTATTCACAGCCCCTAGTGTGTGCATGTGTTCTCTGCCACAGATGGGTTAAATGCGGAAGACAAATTTATAAAAATTCCACATTCCACATTGCACTGGATCGTGGAGTATGTTTTAGTGAGATAACTAAGAATATGGACATTATTTTAAAACTGTGTTGAAAATGTTTTTGAGGGCCACTACAATGACCATAAATCTGTTTGGTAATGTTAATTTTATTAAAGTTTCTTCAGTCTGATGTCAATTCGTTCTGCATGAAAAAGGAAACAATTAATTTCATAACATTGTGAACCAGTCATATATTGTTAGGAATATAAATGAGATGACAAATTCAATGTTAAAACACAAAACCACAATGTTTTGATATTAAATAACTGACACATTCAGGTGCTGTACTATAATTGTTACAAATTGAAACTGGTCTGTAATAACAAGAATATTCCATTTAATAACAGTTTAAACATAAAGGAAATACAACAGTTAAATTGTCATTTACATGGCTGTTGTTCTGGTATTGCTAACCAGAATGACCTGATATTAAGTGAGAGACATACTCAGGTGTTGTACTATCATTGTGAAGTGAAAATGGTGTGTGCAAACTAATGATTTCCTTTTATTAATTATATGAATTTGGAACTAAATCTACAGAAACGGGACCATTCAAAGGGCCTTTATTTTTAAATGACACATCAGAATGACTTGATGTTAAGTGAGTGACATAATCAGGTGTTGTACTATCATTATGAAGTGAAATTGTTCTGTGCAAACTAATGGTTTCCATTTAATAATTATATAAATTTGGAATTAAAGTTACAGAGATGAGACGACACAAAGTGCCTTTATTTTGAAATGACACATCAGAATGACTTGATGTTAAGTGAATGACATAATCAGGTGTTCTACCATCATCATTAAGTGAAATTGTTCTGTGCAAACGAATAGTTTCCATTTAATAATTATATAGATTTGAAATTAAAGTTACAGAGATGGGACAACACAAAGTGCATTTATTTTGAAATGACACATCAGAATAACTTGATGTTAGGTGAGTGACATAATCAAGTGTTGTACTATCATCATGAAGTGAAATTGGTCTGTGCAAACTATTAGTTTCAGTTTAATAATTATATAAATTTGGAATTAAATTTAGAGAGATGTGACCATTCAAAGGGCCTTTATTTTGAAATGACACATCAGAATGACTTCATATTCAGTGAGTGACATAATCAGGTGTTGTACTATCATCATGAAGTGAAATTGTTCTGTGCAAACTAATGGTTCACTTTTAATAATGATCTAAATTTGGAAATAAATTTACAGACATAGGACAACACAAATGGCCTTTATTTTGAAATGACACACCAGAAAGACTTTGTATTAAGTGAGTGACATAATCATGTGTTGTACTATGATTATGAAGTGAAATTGTTCTGTGCAAACTAAAGGTTTCCTTTTAATAATGATCTAAACTTGGAATTAAATTTAGAGATAGGACAACACAAAGGTCCTTTATTTTGAAATGATACATCATAATGACTTCATATTCAGTGAGTGACATAATCAGGTGTTGTACTATGATTATGAAGTGAAATTGTTCTGTGTAAAGTAATGGTTCACTTTTAATAATGATCTAAATTAGGAATTAAATTTACAGAAATGGGACAACACAAATGACCTTTATTTTGAAATGACACATCAGAATGACTTGATATTCAGTGAGTAATATAATCAGGTGTTGTACTATGATTATGAAGTGAAATTGTTCTGTGCAAACTAATGGTTCTCTTTTAATAATGATCTAAATTTGGAATTAAATTTACAGAAATGGGACAATTCAAAGGGCCTTTATTTTGAAATGACACATCAAAATGACTTCATATTAAGTGAATGACATAATCAGGTGTTGTACTATCATTATGAAGTGAAATTGTTCTGTGCAAACTAATGGTTTCTTTTTAATAATGATCTAAATTTGGAATTAAATTTACAGAAATGGGACAACACAAAGGGCCTTTGTTTTGAAATGACACATCAGAATGACTTGATATTCAGTGAGTGACATAATCAGGTGTTGTACTATGATTATGAAGTGAAATTGTTCTGTGCAAACTAAAGATATCCTTTTAATAATTATATAAATTTGGAAATAAATTTACAGAAATGGGACCATTCGACGGGCCTTTATTTTGAAATGGCACATCAGAGTGACTTGAGAGTCATGTCCTAAAATCTTCATTACTTCCACAAAATAGCAAATATTTGTTGTTTATCCATTTATTATTTGTTTAGAAAATTATTTATTTATTTATTACATAGATTTCCTCCGTAAGTGACTTTTGTCTTTCATTTTGAAATTCGTTCCTCTACACGCTCTTACTGTAATGTTCAGAATACGCAGTGGAGGGGCTCAGCAGCACCCGCTGGACAGAAACTGCGATATAAGTCAGAAAGAGTGATAGAAGTCAGTCTCCAAACACAAGCAGCTACAAAAAACCCACCAGAAATTGAACCTCGATTTGTCGCTAGTCGTTTTTAACAAAGAAAATGTCGCTAAGAGGATTCAGAAAGTCTCAGCTTCAACTCAGAACAGAATGAAAATGTAATGCTCCCACGGATCTTTACACCAAAGGATCGCTGATTCGCTCATTTCGCTGTCAGTCAAAAATGGATTCAGCCTCAGACAGATCATCCAATCATCATGCAGAAGCTGAACGTCCGGGCCAGCCCACTGCCCCATAGATCCCCAGAGGCCAGCATTTATCCAATGGCTCGTCTCGTTTCGCTGCACTTCGCTGCTTCGCTACTGAACTCTGTGGACGTGGTTAAATCAATGTGACTCTGCGGGAATGATGGAGAGGAAAGCCGCGTCCCTACCAGTGATAAAAAGCTGATTCTGAACAAAAGTTGAGTGCGTTGCATCTGATATAATATATATATATATATATATATATATATATATATATATATATATATATATATATATATATATATATATATATATTCGATAATCCTTTCGATATATACATATATATATATATATATATATATATATATATAGCCTTTTCGATAATCATCCTCCTGTCCGGAAGATGGCGGTAAACCCCACACATACGTGTCATCCACCTTAAAGAAGAAGGCGATGGATTCACTATTCACTGAATTGAAACTAAAATTACTTTCTTCTCCCTATTTAGTGCACTACATAGGCAATGAAACTATGGCATCTACGCCATTATAGCGCAACAAAATGTAAGATAACCAGCCATAAAGTTATATACGAATAATACTTTTACTTGTACTAGATATATTACGCAACATTTGGTTGTAGAAGCAGTTGTTTGAGGCCCTATTATGTAGTGTACTATATAGGGTGCAATGAGCCATTTCAGATTGAGCCCGTACTTTTATTTTGAAGAAATAAAAGTCTTCGCTGTTGCATTCCTTTTTTCTACAATCCATATGATTCGTTTTAGCCTTCAAAAAAAAAAAAAAAAAAAAAAAAAAAAGAAACTAACGTCGCCACTAAACAGATCCTCGTCACATATCGAGATTGAAATACCGCACTCTTCTGTTAAACTCTTCTATAAGACTGAGGTTTGAGATGGAGGGTCAGCGCTGGTTGCCTTTGGAAGCGAATCCTGAAGTATGAAGGATTTTACTTTCATTCAGCTGGCTAGCAAATTCGCCTTTCAGTTTATACCCGCTGTATTCTGCCGTGAATCAGATGTTAGCTATTTATAAACAATACTACATTCCACTTAATTTCTCTGTCTCGAAAATGATTTATAAATTTTTTTTTCTGTCTCTGCTTTTCAGGTTATGAATCAAGTGAGTAAATGCTCTTTTTACAAGGTTTTGGAAGTTTTCCCAGAATCTCATTTAGCTAAAACGAATTCAAACTCAAAGGTTTCTGTAAAGTTTTGAAATTGTAGTTAGTCTTCACTCTTAAGTGTTGGATTTCAGATTGGCTTACAACACTAGAAACATGTTTTATTACATGTTTTGTTACATTATATATTGTTTAAACAACCTGTCTTTATCCTTCACAACTAAAGTGACTTTTTATTTTGTGCCTTCAAGATTTTATTTATTTATTTATTTATTTATTATTATTTGATTTGCATTTTCTAAAAAATAAGTTACTATTTCTGTAAGCCTGGTTCTCTAATGCATAAAATATATCTATCTATCAGAGGGGCATTAGTACCCGGCCATTGAGAAGCATCCAATTGCAGAAAGCCTGGTTTGACAGGCAAGAACATGTGTCCAGTCCTGAAGGTGGCCTTCTTCAACCTGCAGATGTGTAGAACCCAACAGCACTCCCCTTTCTTTGAGCACATATTCGCTTCTTGTGCAGCAAGTTGGGCAAACTTGGTGGATTTATCAAATCAATGTTTCAGAGAACAAGGGTTACTCAAATGGTAACCTACTGTACACGCTTATCATCTCATGTCAATTCAAATTAATTGTATTATAATGTTATTCATATGCATTGTTTTGATTTACAATAAGGTGCATAATAATAAATAATAAAGTGCACAAATGTGCAACAATGCAAGACAAGTAGAGTAACAATAAATAACGCAGCGAAAACAACATAGTTTGACCAGTCACTGTTCACGGTGGGTGTCTTGTAAGTGAATTAAAGTGCAGTATTCTATACTGCTATACAATAATGATAAAAAAAATAATGACATTGGAATATAAATATAAATATAGTACACTAATGTAAACATAGTACACTAATCAGCAGCAGAGAGATAGCAGGGATAAATTACTGATGGACGTATACTCTATACACGAGACACTTGGAATCAGAAAAGGATGGTCCTCTCATAGATGTGGTGCTTGACACATCTTTTATAATAGGTTCAACTATCACGGATCAACCCATTTTCCAAGTTGTGTACCCAAAAAAAAGTTATGCAGATGTAGCATTCATTTATTCATTCATTCATACATGTCTGTAACCACTTATCCAGTTCAGGGTCAGGATGGGTCCGGAGCCTACCCGGAATCACTGGGCTCATAGGCGGGAATACACCCTAAAAGAGGTGCCAATCTTTCACAGGGCAACACTCACTCGCACCTAGGGACACGTTTGAGTGGCCAATCCACCTACCAAAGTGTACACCCAGAGGAAACGCACACGGACACGGGGGTCATCGTATGGCCCTGTAGACGTAGCAATATTCCATAAAACTAGGAATCTAGGGTGAAACATGTTGAGTAATGTCTACAATGCCATTGATAGCCCACATCAAGCATGGAGTAAACCAGCAGGGTCGTAGTGACATCGAGATAGTAGTATCTTACAAAAGTGTCGGGAGAGGCACAGCTGGGGCCTGAGCAGATTAGCTGGATTCAGACAGTCCTCTGAAGTGCCATGTTTGGCTTGGCACAGCTGAATATTGGCAAGTTCTGGTGAGCATTCTGGGTTACTGTGTTATAAGATTTTCTCTGTCAGAGTCATGTTGCTTGCCCTGAATGGCAGCTACATTAGGTTTCGGGTCAAGGAACTTTTTGGGCAGAGAGAAAGTTGGATAACCTAGTGGTTGTAGCAGTAAAGCTAGGCAGGCTGGCTGTGCAAAGTGATGCCAGGAAACTTAACAAATTATCGTACTTAGACAATCACACCCAGTAGATGCTATAACAACAGCATTGCACATGTGGTCTCATCTGTCAAGCCAGATTTAATGTAGTTGGATGCTTCTCAGAGGTCAGATATGTCCCTCCCATTGGTGGTTCTCAAATATGAGATGATGAAGAAGCCTTGTAAATTAGCCCAATAAAAACTAAGCCTAATTAAGAGGCTAAATTAAATAATACAATTTAAGCCTAATAATACCTGTATTATCTGTCTTGCTGTGAACTATTGTTCTGTCTTTTATAAATTGTTTTGTGTTGTAGTTTTTACGTCAATTAGGCTTGGTTCCTACCTGGCAGTTTGGAGATGTTTATGGCTTGGACCCAGAGCTCCTCACAATGGTGCCGAGGCCTGTGTGTGCTGTTCTTCTCCTCTTCCCTGTGACAGAGAAGGTAGGACCATAAATCAATCAACTCTTGTGTTCAGTTTAAACCAGTGGATAAAGATGTAATAATTTTGTGATCATTGTGTGTGTTCATATAACCCCATTTAAAAGGACATTTTTGTTGAAAATGGCTACAAAATGTTTTAGGAATACACCATGATATATAATGACTATTAAATAAGGCTTACATTTGGTTGATGATTCAAACCAATATTTGACAATGCATATATTATTCTCTGTAAGAGCAGGTCATTTAGCGGACCTGGACTACTTTGTTAAAATTGCTTTTGTAGTTGTTTGTATGTGTTGCTGCTTTTAAATACAAGCTATTCAGTGAGTCTAAATAGTAAAAAAAAATTACTTTAATTAAAAAAAGATGGTACAGTATCACTTTTGTCAATCATGTATTTTAAGATATTCCACACCCTCCATTTTTAAAGATAACTATATTTAATTGTAATATTGAATGAAGTGAGAGATCACTGAACGAATCTGTGACCCTGTCATTAAAGTCTCTCTAAACACTTTAGGGTACTCTGTCCTCACTTGGAGACTCCTTATTAGCTCAGTCTGTGTGTTAGTCTGGTCTAGGTGAAGGCATTAGGAAAGCCACTGCAAAAGCTTTGTTCTTTGGTCTGCTATTTCTATTCATACAAAAATTGATTACCTCCGGATACCAGGGATGGGTGTAGGAACAGTATCAGCAAAAACCTTGATTTGGTGTTGGAGGAAGAAAAGGAATTCAATCCAGTAGTGTCACAATCATCTCCATAAGTAACACAGCCTACAAATGGCACAGAATTTTAGCAAAACAAGCTGAAAAGTCTGACATATTAAAATCAGTAATCACATGATTATGTCAGTAGGTAACGGTAGAATTTGGACAGTGACAGCCATTTATTTATTATTTTATATATTTATTTGTTTCATTTTTTTCAATATATTGGATCAATTCACAAGCAATCTGTGTTTGGACTGAAAAGAAAAAAATTGATTCACATTATTTAAATAATAATAGTTATTTAAATGTGTCCCTTTCTGTTTCCTGCTTTTAAAAAAATGAAAAATACAAATGTGTTGGTGAAAAATAATTTTATTTTATATTTGTACAGTATGAATCGTTTAGACTGGAGGAGGAAGCACAGATTAAAACACAGGGACAAGAAGTGTCATCAGAGGTGTACTTCATGAGACAAACCATTGGAAATGCATGTGGCACTATAGGATTGATTCATGCAGTGGCAAATAACCAAGATCACCTTGAGTTTGGTAAGTCTGTGTCTTTATAGGTTTCAAACTACAAGCTGTATAATCAGCTGTCTGTATAGCCATAGTATTTTTACATGTGGTACCCTTTAACAATGATGTATTTGTTTGTTTTTGTCTATGATAATAACTTGCCCAATAAGATACCTTACTATGGTACATTATTCGTTTTCAGAGCCCAACTCTCCACTGAAAACATTTATAGTGCAATCTTCTAAGTTGAATCCAGAGGAAAAAGCAGCTTTCCTTGAAAAAGATGAGGTTTGTTGTATATAGCTGATATGTTTACTAGTATAATTTATGCTGTGAAATATGCTGTTTAATTGGGTATTTATTTTGTTAATTGCAGAGTATCCGTGTAACACATGAGTCAAGTGCTCAAGAGGGCCAGACAGAGGTTAGTGTCTTTTAAAGCGTAATACACTGGAGTCTTTATTATATTAGTGTCTATATTAATGTATATATTATATGTCTATATTAATTAAGTCATTGACAATAGCGCTTTTTTTTTTTTGACCGAATATTTGAGGTGCACTGATTTTTTTTTTTGCCATCACAATTAGGCTCTATTCATCAATATTCATTCATTATCTGTGACCGCTTATCCAGTTCAGGGTCGTGGTGGGTCCGGAGCCTACACACATTCACTCACACGCTCACACCTACGGAAACCCACGCAGACAAGGGGAGAGCACACCAAACTCCTCACAGACAGTCACCCGGAGCGGGACTTGAATCCACAACCTCCAGGCCCCTGGAGCTGTGTGTCTGTGACACTACCGGCTGCACCACCATGTTGCCCTATTCATCTTTTTTTTTTTGTTATGTGTTAATAGAAATTATCACAAGAAGTTCTATATCATGGCTTTTATTTCATCTTCACTTCTGTAATGATTTTAATAAAGTTGTAGCATTAAAATGTTTGTTTTACATAAGTTTTAATAAGGTCTGTCCAAACCACTACTGCATGGACACCACAACATGCAGTAGAGCAGAACAGATAAATGCTGCTTTTCCTGCAGTGTGCACTTAGTAACCAAAGGATTCCTCACAGAATAAGGCACTTGCCAGAATGTGTTGTAATATGCTGGGTAGTTTAACATTAGCTATAATTTGTGGGTCATGCATTAAAAGAAACAGTAAAACCCTCAATTACACACAATTACATTTATGAATTTTAACTCTGCTTATCTAAAAGGCTCCAAGTATAGATGAGAAGGTGGACTTGCACTTTATTGCATTTGTAAATGTTGGAGGACATTTATATGAGTTGGGTAAGTAACTGGTTATATTTAAGCATGATTTATTTCATGACAAATGTAGATTTTTCAAAAAATGGTGCATAAAACCTTTGTCACTTTTTATGTCATTATATATTACCTTGCAGATGGACGAAAACCTTTTCCAATCCTTCATGGAAAAACCACAGATGACAGTTTTCTTGAGGTGAATATTGTCCTCCATCAGTAATACTTTGCAGGCTCCAGCATTACAGATTGAATTTATTCAGTTAATAAATTAAATTTAAAACTACATGCAGGTAGTTAAGTATAAACTGATGGTATACTGTATGTCCTAATTTATCTCTACACCACTTCTAATTACTGAATGCAGTGGAATAGGGATGCTCCTGAACGTATGTAACCTTTCCCAATACCAAGCATCGACAAGTGGGATATGTAATCCCTCAACACTGGAATTTCTAGCACTTAAACTACATGTTCCAGAGATTTGAGCTCACTAATATTTTTGTGGCAGAATGCAATAAGATCCTCTCTTCAATGTTCCAACATCTAGTGTCAAGTCTTATGAGAATAGTAGAGGTAACTGTTACTAGGGCGAGTTGGAATGTGTAGGGATTGGGTCAGTCTCCCTCACAGAAGTACAGCCAAGTACTAACATTTTGAATGGGCGTATTCAATTGCAAGAAAAATTTAGTCCATGACTAGTCTTAATCTCTGTCTAGAAAATTGACTCATAGTGTATGTTACTGTGATGATGGGAATTCAGAAAAAAAACTCAACTTAATTCTCCTTTTTGTATTTAGATCTCTTATTTATGAATAATTACTTTGCCTGTTTGTTTTCAGGATGCTGCTGAGGTCTGCAAAAAATTTATGGCACGTGATCCCCAAGAGCTGCGCTTCACTGTCGTGGCTCTCTCCAAAGTTTGAACCACTAATCCACCTATTGTTTTCCTAAAAGAAAACTGCCAATCATTCTCAAGTGCTGAAAACATTAGAATGTTTGCATTTTTACAAAATAGATTTTGATAAAAAAACAGTTTTGTTTATTACAGCTACTAATGTCCCTGACCTTATGTACGGTTATGAGACTGAAATGCGGTTAGAAATTGTGAATGATTGAACTTGAATCCATATTAAACTCAATCGTCATATCAGAAGTTAAATTATTACTTGCATTGAATATTTACTTACTTATTTTCTCTGCTGCCAAGCAACACTAATTTAGAACTTAATGGTTTTCTCTAAGCATCAAAGAGGATTGGTCAGACAGATACTCCAAATGTGTGTCTTGCTGTGGTGGATAAGATTATGGGTGTATTAAAGGTCAAGCTCTTTATAAATATTGGCGTGTCATGGATTTTTATGGCTACTATCAGTGTTTCTAATAGAAACATTACTTATTTTCAGGTTACAAATACTTCTTGCATCTCTATCCTCAGTTAATTAAAATTCTTATTATTGAATGCAATTAAATTACTCTGACTGTGTTAGTGTAATATTCTTACAGTGATTTCCTTGCCATATGAGGTACTTTCAGACGTCTTTGCAAAAACCAAAATTTAAAAACAATCGATTTTTTTGTCTACCTTTCAAAGCTGACATAGAAATCACAGAGAATACAACAACCTGGACATGTCTCATGTCTGTAAAGACATGTTACAGTAACATATCATTTAAAACTACTTAAATGTTGTCCTGAAGTGTGTTAATCTCTCTTTAGTATGTTCCACCTTTTATTCAAAAGAAAACTGGGGAGTAAAATGAATGAAATAACACCTTTATCCCCATATGAAAAGCAAATCACCTCAGCTAGTGTATTTCTTGTACTTGAGTAAGTATTAATGGATTTATATCCATTATATATATATATATATATATATATAAAGAGAGAGAGAGAGAGAGAGAGAGAGAGAGAGAGAACTACTTTTACTACTCTACAAGGTAATAAGTTACCTTGATGGCATATATGCTGTTTACAGTATGACGCCACAAGGGGGAGCAGCGCTTTATTTTCAACTCGAACTGAGAGAAACCTGTACACTTCAGTAAAGTACACAAGTACACAGCTGTTAAGGGTAAGTCCTGAGCTTTTCTGGAATTTTTTTTTATTCGTGCATAAGCCTACGTATTAACCCAGCAAATTTGGTAGTAACCCAGGAGTTTGTAGTAAGTATAAAACGTGATTTTATTGTAGCTGAATTATCTTTGGTTCAAGATGTGTAACCGAGAGTGAGACGTTCCTGAGCAGGTAAATACCGGAGTGAACTGAACTCGTTTCTTTCTGGACTTTCAGGAGACATTTCCATGGTTGGCGACATTTCTCCATAAAACTACATTGAATTCTCTAAAGAAGGATTTTTAAAAAACCTCAATACAAATAGGCACGAAATGTATTACGGCGGAACTTTCAGAAGTACAAAATGCCGTTTTACGTGTAGTAAGTTGTGCTTTTCTCTAGGTAACAAAGATTTTAGCGTTTTTAAATTTGGGTTACGTTAATATTGCGAGTCAATGAATAAGGTATTTCTCCATACTGTGTAAAATAAGGAGTGACAGGGAACATGAGGTGTGTGTGTGTGTGTGTGTGTGTGGGCGGGGGCAGTGTTCTAAAACTCGACTTAAAAAGTGAGACGGAGTAATTGCTAGAAGTTTTTTTTTCTTTTATATACTGTAAAACCCATTCGGAAACGAACAGAACCTTCCCTCAGAGGCACGAGGTGCTGAGTTGGTTCCTGGTGGAGGTGTGATGGAGGAGAAGGGGCTGCTGGATTACTGTGATGAAGCTTGTTTAGAAGCACAGAGGTGGATGGAGGTAAGAGCTTTTCGTATTCTAATTCAAAATGATCGTTTGTACAGGTAGTGCTTACCTGTCTGCCTTAAAAAATTAGCTTATAAGCTGACATAATTGTGTGTCACACTACAATTAAACATTTAGGAATACAATGTCAGGACCACCACATACTAACTTTATGTTAATTGAAACTAATTTAGAGCATAGAAGGTTTTGATGTGATCTCATTTTATGCCATTTGCTTTTGAGTTCATTTGATCTTTTTCTTTCATTGATATTGTCTTTTCCTTTATTATTATTTATTTGTAAATATATATATATTTGCCTTTAACTACTGATGATAACGGTAGTATCCACTGAAAAGTGTGGCATTTTTTTTCATGCAATTTATCATAATGCAGTAAATGAATGCCAGATATTTAAGCATGCATTTCAAATGGCCTTACAATTACAGCTATGGCAGTTTATAGCTCAGACAAAATTACAATTAAAATGTTTGTGTTAAGAAAACTTTGAAGGACACACTGATGATTTTTTTTTAATATTATAAAAAGTAATATTAAGCTATGTCTTCATTTTTGTATCTAAAGGAATTCTCTTCTTATAAATACATTTCATAGACAACTTAGAAAATTAATTTTTAAACAATTTGAAAATGTCTTAATTAATCAAACATGTGACAGTCCTGTATTCTCTTCATAAATACGCATTTTGTTGGTGGGGCTTGTGAATTCTTTACTCAGCGGGAGATGGCAGGCCAGAGCAATGGCTGTAACTAAACAAATATTGTTCTTATTTCATGAGGGGTGAATCTGAATGCTTTCACTGTGACATCAGCCCCTCACACTTACACACTGGTTCATTGTCATGGCCACTGTGCCTTGTCAGGACTGTTTCAGAACAACCTGGTGCTGATTGCTCTCCTACATAGAAAAGTTTTGTGTCCTTGGACTTCTGGTTTGAGAGATTAACGGGTTGCAAGGCGTGAGGGCACACTTGACAGAGCAGTAAGTTGTGTATGTGAGACAAGAAATGGCAAGTTGTTAAAGTGGGCTGAATGGTCTGGAGTCTGTCACATGCACACATTCTTTCACCAGACTCCAAGGCTGTGGCTTTAGACATTCCTGTTTTGCCTCAGTGATGGCTTTAGTTTGAAGGGTATATCTGACAATTAGCTAAGGTGCAGGCCACTGTAAAAATGACTAAGAAAACAAGCTTTAGTGAAACTCTAGAGAGGCCTGGACAATAAAAGGCAAAATAAGAGGACCATTGATAATTCAACCAATAAAGCTAGAGGTTAAAAGATTTGTGGTCTTCTTTCAGTGCTTATTTTGCATAAATTATAATTATAAATTATAACTGTTACAGTGATCGATCTTTGGTGAATGTGTTCTATTTAAAACTCATTTCAGTTTCTTGTTTATGTTGTGCTCTGTATGGCAACGGAGGTACCTGTATTTATCTATTTAAGCCTTCCTGTATTGACAGTTCAATATATTTAACATGAAAGCAAATATTTAAAGAGTTCTGAGAAATGTAGAAAACTGAATATTATATTGTTCAGTTTGATATAATCATATTTGTTCTTTACAACTGACTTTGGTCTTTAGTGTGGTCTTTCAAAGTTAATGTTTTTCGTATGAAATTGATTGCAATTGCTAGATTAGCACTTTTTGTGTGGCTTATGCTCAGTGTTGTGTCTCATTAGTGTTCATAGTATACTGTGATTGCTTAAGGATTAAAATGCTTTGACCCTATTAATGATGGGCTGTATTGCATGTGTTCTAACAGCCTGACTGCTTCTGTTAGACTGAACAAAAGCATTGTGTGATGCTAATATGTAATTGCTTGACATTCAGGCTCGCCATCACATTCTTATTGCTGCCAAATATACTTGTACATTACATCCCAAATTTACTCAGTTTGTAGCTTGTATATTGTAAATTATAAAATAATAGTAAATTATAAAATAGGTATTGTTAAATCTCAGTAGTAGATTTTTCTCAAAGGTCTCTATGCTTGTTACTTTACCAGATTAGATGAAGTTGTTAGATTAAGGTTGATCTTGCAACTTCCCATTACACATACTACTAATAGAAATCTTATTTTCCTGCTTAAATGCATTTTAGCAGAGATTACAAGTGATATAAGATAGTAAGTCTGTGATGGCAGGTAATCCATATATTGACTAAATGGCTTAATGCCTTTGAAATAGGTAAAGAAGGTATCTTTGAAAAAGGAACTAGGTCATTAATGATGAAGCTGGAAAACAATTCAAATTGTTGTCAGAGTTATCTTAAGTTATAGGAGTGAATCCTTACAGCCTGGCATCCTTACAGGTTCTGGGCATTTAAGGGGTTATTATCGGTGTCTTAAATTCATCCATTAGTGTAACAAACTGTAATCACAGGAATATAGCATTTTTAGATGGCCACTGTAATGATTGATACCAAAAATAAACAGCAGGGGTCAGGATTTCATGTTAAATCACTACAGAATGGATTTTTGTAAATTAACGAAGACATATTTGCTTTTTTTTTTTTGTTTTTGTATTACTTGACAGTAGGGGCGGAGCCAGGGGGTGGCCAATGGCGGTCAAGGCCACCATAAAATAATGTCCCTCCGCCCCGTGAATAATGGTCTCAGGCTGGCCACCACTATGAAAATTGTCTGGCTCCACCACTGCTTGACAGATGTACAGATTGGCAGCAGTGCCTTAAGCAAACAGAGGATTTAAATAAAATTCCAAGTGTATTTTGGATACCAGTCTAATTTCAAATCAAATTAATGCATTATAAAATAAATTAGAAATGGATTACTTTGGATGGTTTGGTCCTTAGGAATGTCAAAATGGACCAAAACATCCCTCCAAAATTGTTGAAAAAAATCTCAGAAACTTTTCATATTTTGTGCACTAGTACTTTACAGGGTCATTATATATGGTCAGATTGGCAGCAGGAGCCACATTTCAGGACTGCCCAGAAGTTTGCCTTTTTTTTCCCTTACTCTTTGTAGTTTTGGAGACATAGTATATGTGTAGTAAAGCTGTGCATCAAAAAGAAGAGAACAAAAGGAGCATGGCACGCTCACAGGATTTTTAGTTAACGCCTGTTGATCCTAGCTTAGCCAGTTCTACCTGTTCCTTTCACACAGGCCTCCTGAGACTGCTATTACCCGGTGTCACATAATAGTCAAATGTTTTCTGTTACAGTTTTTAAACTAGATGATTTTTACTTTGTTTGGATGGAAAAGCATAATTCAGCCTGAAAGTTTAAAGTTTTACAGCGAAGACACTACAGGTAAATATTTGCCAGTTTGTTTTATAAGCCTTAAAGCAACACTATACAATATTTTTACTTTAAAATTTCATCTTCAGTATCAGTGTGATATTCCGGTTACATGTAATACGGAGAATAGAGCTTTTGTCATTGCTA
The DNA here is from genome assembly GCF_029633855.1 of Hoplias malabaricus. NCBI lineage: Eukaryota > Metazoa > Chordata > Actinopteri > Characiformes > Erythrinidae > Hoplias > Hoplias malabaricus. The sequence continues at coordinate 30,607,376 of NC_089811.1, read as the reverse complement.
CTCTGGTCTCAGCACTGCAGAAACTGCACTATGCACCTTTAGAAGGAGGGCAGTATGTAGACTCAAACTGACAAAACAGACTAAAACTGTTTCACCCGCTGTGTCTTGCTGTAAGGAGATTTTTTAAAAATAAAGTCAGTTTATGTATGTGTATTATGTTTATTATTTACATCACAGAACATAAAGTCATTATATTACTTTTCTCCCAGCATTACTGTACTGATACAGGAGCTCTGGGTACTTGCCATTACAGTGTACCAATCTAATACGTGTGCGCTTCTGGTATCTTCTGCTTACACTCTATAGACTATACCCCACTGTTGAAACTGGGGTCATTCTGTGTTTAGGGTTAATGCAGGCTTTGACTATATCTTACATTATTTTAAATAGAATCAGTGCCCATACCTATCCAGATTTTGGGATAGGTCCATCAATCCATACATCAGACAATTCTTTTTTCACATATGCAGTCTGCATTTTATTACTAATATATTACAAAACAGTCAGTATGTATTATCAGATGACATTTGCCAGTGACAGCATGTGTTGTAATCAGAGTGCAAACACAATGTGTCCGTGCTTCGCTGAGTGGTTAAGCAAAAACAATGGGGTGCCTCTCTATATCCTGCAGCAGCAGTTTCTTGAGATCACTGGAAAGGCATGAGCACTGTATGCTGTTTTGTCACATTCTTCCAGATGCTCTTTTTTTCTGTGGTTTGGCTGCTGGGCTACTGCCCTGTTTGCTGAAGGACTTTGAGCCATGTGAGCAAATCCAATGTCTCACTTGAAAATACACTCTACTGGTGTGCTGGTCATTTTGGGATAACACCTTGCAGTCTGGAATGTTCCTCTAATTGCACATCTTACCTTCTTACTCAGTGACTGTTGCTTCCTGTGTTTGTTCTCTACACACAGGCAGTCACTAAGAAGAAGTTTGGGAGCAACAATTTCCGGAGTTCTCTGGAGAATGGAGTTCTTTTGTGTGAGTAAGTAGTCCTATTTTTACAAGTGTAATCTTGTTGATTTGGTAGCTCTAAATTACGTTCCTACTTAATGTTTCATGTTTTCAGAAAGTGGTTTTGATCCAGTGTTGTTACCCACATTGATGGTAATAATGTATTTCACGTGATATGTTGCATGCTACCGCATAGATTATAATGAGAAAGGGAATATTTTTGGTGTAACGCATGGAAAGTATACGTAACTCAGCATGCTTCTGTAAGAACTTTACTATAATAGCAGTACATTATTCCTCTCTGATAAAGGCAACATACTTGAAATTAGCGTTTGCATTATGAGTTCCTGAAATTCCTCCAGAGTTGTCCCATTGTAAAGGGTGTGGTGTTATACACTGCCCTGCCCCTTCCAGTAATTTTTGTCTTTAAAAGGTTTTGTCATCTTGTAGCTAGTCATACATATAAATGCAGCTTCAGATCACCTCCATGCCAGCCAATGAAAAAGAATCTTGAAAAGAGTTGAAAGAGAGGCTGTGGTGAAGCATTATACAGAGACAAGCTCTGAGTTTACAGTGAGATGGAGCTGCTGGGTCAGTCTGCGTGGAGTGTGGGTTTACTCAGGGTAGTGCAAGCTCAGGGCTTTTAGTTCCATTTATGAACCTGACTGGATGGTTCTGAGCTGATGCGTGGGTAGCAGCACCTTTGTATTGACATGCTGGTGTCAGATGAGTGACTCAGCAGCCTAATGATGAGCTCCGTTCATTACAGAATCTTACTGCACCCTTCTCTGTACGCAGTGCTGCACACAACTTACTACTTAATTATAGTTTGCACTGAGCCAGTAACTCTGCTGTGACCACAATATGGAATAACAGAATGGGTGTATTGCCTGAAGAAAGTGCCTTTCTAGATGTAACGCTAGTCACTTTTATCCATATGAACATATTTTTGAGAAATGTGTAAACAAACATTTACACATGACACATAATTCTCCTGTTTTGTGTGTCCAGTTCCAGCCTTAATTTTTTAATATTTAAACAACAAAAACAAAAATGTTATAAAATGCAAGTTATTTGTTTTGACAGGATATTTTTCTATAGGTCGCTTGTACAAGTGTTTCTGGACTGGTTGTGATTTAAGGGTTATAAAAGATGTGCTGTAATTAGTACTCATGTATTAGTACACACTGAGAAAATACATTTTTAAACTATGTGGTGGCACGGTGGTGCAGCAGGTAGTGTCGCAGTCACACAGCTCCAGGGACCTGGAGGTTGTGGGTTCGATTCCCGCTCCGGGTGACTGTTTGGTGGGTTCTCCCTGTGTCCGCGTGGGTTTCCTCCCACAGTCCAAAAACACATGTTGGTAGGTGGATTGGCGACTCAAAAGTGAATGTGTGTGTGTGTTGCCCTGTGAAGGACTGGCACCCCCTCCAGGGTGTATTCCTACCTTGCGCCCAATGATTCCAGGTAGGCTCTGGATCCACTGGATAAGCGCTTACAGATAATGAATGAATAAATGTGTTAAGTTCATTCACCACAGTAATTCTCGTATTAATGGCAGTCCACTGATCTCTTCTAATGAATATTTCATTTATAATGATAAATGAGAGCTACATGCTTAAATAATCCATTGGTTCTTACGTTTGAATCAGGTGAGCTGACTAAGGTAATAGTTAAAACTGTGCATGGCAGTAGGTCCCCAAGAGCAGAGTTACTCAATATTTTTTGAGTGTTAATTGACTGAATATTGCTCATTATCCAAAATCTAGTTGAGATTTTTCAAAAATATTGTAATTCTGTTCTCTACAAGACAAGCCTTTGTGGAAACAGGTTTTGTATTGCTACAGCATGTTCCAACAGGAGCCAGTCTTTTTTATTTAACATCAGTCGATGATTTAGTTAACCAAATGCATGTGTTAAGCATTAAAAGTTTAAACTGTTTGCAGATGCACCTTACTACTCTTTGTGTTCAGTATGAGATTAACTGTTTTTTTTCTTATTCTACCCACAGTCTAATTAACAACATCAAGCCTGGCACTATCAAGAGAGTTAACCGACTTTCCACACCAATTGCTGGCCTCGTAAGTTTTTTTTTTATTGTGTTTCAAACATAGATTTTATTTTATGTCTTTAGAATTGAGCACATCTTGCCCTGTCCAATGAGTGTATAACCAAATGGTTTTCCAACAGTTACTGTAACTAACTGAACAAAAATACAGAAATATTATGAAACCTTTTTACAATAATGCAGTCATAACAGCTTGATATAGCCATAGTGATTAATGAAAAAAGTAAAAATATTAAATAGCCACTTAAATCCTTTTAAGTAAATCCCTTTTGTCAAAATTTGTCAGTTACATTATTTATTGCCTTTTCTTTTCTCTCAAGAGGTAACATTGTACATTTTTTTAAGCCAAGAGCTAAAATAGAGATGTATGAAAATGCTGGTGATGTTGTTCTTTTTTATAGTCCTAAAGTAAATAAATATGGTGCAGTTACTTGAAAAAGCCCTGCCTGTACTGGGGCACCTTGGTTTGAACTGTGGCAAAGCATGCAAGTTCATTTGGTGTCCATTACCCAATAAAACAGCGGGATATTTACCAAGGTAAATCTGAATAAAGATCTCCATGTCCAATAAACATTGCAGCAGTATTTCCGTACAATGATTCCAAACCTGAAATCTACTGAGTATAAACTTTCTTCTGAGTATTGAAATGGCAATGTCCTTACAAAGGCATGCTAAAGAAAACATTTCAAAACATTCCCTGTTTGAAAGATATTAAGATATTATTGCAGTAGTGAAGTTGTTGTTGAATGGCTCTGTAATGACTCTGTAAAAAAAAAAAAAAAAAAAAAAAAAAAAAATCAATATACTTTTTTCTGAAATGCACTAATTCATTCCAATATGTAAGCTTTAAATCTGGTAAAACCAAGGACCATTAGGGCAGGAGTGGAACTCTGTGGTTTAGTGGTCTATTTACTCTTTTTGGCTTTATCCACTGTTTAGTTTCAGCTTGTCCATGGATCAGTTTTCCATAGCAGAGTGCTCAGTGTTCCATCAGACCTCAGAACTGTGGTTTTCCTCTCTGTCCCATTGGATAGTTGATCCTCTTTTTAACAATCTGGATAGGAAACCTACACTTGTGTGGTGTGCTGCTTGGCCACATTAGAAAATTTGGTCTGTGCAATGAGGTTGAGCTGATGGATGAATGCAGGGACTCATTGCTCTGTAAACAGGCTATAATTGGACTGGGTGGCGCTATCTGAAAAACGCCTTTCCATAGGACATAGGGAATTGGCCCAAAGGATTATTTTAATAGACTTTTTACACAGACTACGAAAAACGTTACTCCAAAATAAAATCAATACTAAGATCTGATTTAATGTTTCTTTATATTGGACATATAGATAGATCCCAATTACAACTAATATTATTAACATCTGATTTAACCAAATGACTACTGAATAATTACTTTCAACTGGCTGACATTCCTGGGTAGAGTCTTTAGTTATGTGAGGGATTATAATTGTTGGATGGGCTCAGCATTTTTGACAGGATTATGTGTACCAGCTACAAAGTCAGCATGAGATATTTTCAGTATCATTATCTCTGCATGATTTGGGACAGAGTATTAATTCTGATCATGACAGAACCAACCTTGGCTTCACACAATAATCCTGTTGGTGTTTATTAAAAAGAGTCACATTGTGTGCTCCCCAGTTATGGACTCACATGGACAACATGAGTGTGATAACACTCATAAGACTTGATGAAAAATTGATTTTGTCATGGTACACGTTAGCTTAGCAGTAGCCACAACACTTTTTAACAAATCTGGACAGCAAAAAAATGCATAAACAATACATTTCAGCTAAAGCATCTGTTGTTGCTTTTATTATCGTTTGTGTCTAGTATTTGCTCTGTGAGCAGGTGACAAAGAAGTTGAAAAGGAATGAATTTCCTCACATGCTTTAAATTGTTTGAAGCTGGTGACATTTATCAGGTTATTGAAGTCTCTAATGAATGGAATACAATGGTTTACAATAAAACTCTGAAAACTTTATTTTTAATAGCTGTATGTTTGTGTCTTTTACCTGATGAGCATTTCCAGAGAAATAGACTGTTATTTTACAGTTTTTTTAGGCAGGACAAATGTTGATATGCAAGTAGATTTAAGAGTTTTACTCTGCATTGCAATCTGCTTATAAGCATGTTGATGTATAATTATAGACCAAAGCACCCAATGATTATTTGAGACCTCATTAAAACCTTACAGACAAGCAAGGAAGGGTTGTTTGCATAGGTTTAATGTGGTCTGCAGATGGTCAAAACAAACCATAAAATATTGATTTAGCATGTAGCCTAATGTAATATTAAAACAAATAAAAATTATTTAAGCACACATATGCTCACAACTGAAACAGAACTTTCTTTAAGGCATGGAACCCCTCCACCCTTTCAGAGCAATTGCTTTGGGGGGAAATAGTTTGAAGTTTCAGTCGTCAGTCCTCTGTGTCGTAGCAACCACATATCTCCAAAATAATCCACCCCCTGCTGTTGCCACAGGTATGCTACAGCAAAGGAGAGTGACAGTTTCTGGGTGTGAAAAGAGAGTACATTTGAGTTTGTGTGTTTTTGAGAGGGGGCAGGGTGAGTGACAAAGGTTGGGCAAGTGCTTTGCATGTTAGTGGGAGGGGATTACGTGTTTATGCCTAGCTCTGCACCAGTGACAAACTTGTTCTGTCAGAGGTAGAGTGTTATGTCAGTCAAATCACAGAAACCCCACCTCTCTGTTGTAATGTCACTTTATTGCCACCTGAAGTACTTCCTCTCCACCCCCTCTGAGCTAACTGGAGGTCTGAACTTTGGTTGCAATGATTTCTAGACTGCGTTCCCAAAGACTTCTTGTGTGATTAGTCTGATTCAGAAGGTGGATACATATTCTCTGTCAACAGGACAACATCAACATCTTCCTGAAGGCTTGTGCCAAGCTAGGATTTAAAGAAGCTCAGCTCTTTCATCCAGGAGACCTGCAGGACTTATCCACACGTGTAACTGTCAAGTAAGTTTTAATTCCCATGAATTATGAATCTGTTTTATTTATTTAATAAGTTTGACCATTAAACAGGTTTGAAAAACACTGTCACAATGTTGTAAAGAGCTTGGGTTCAGTTTATGGTTTCGGGCATGTTGATATTGACAGATTGTCCACGCTGCCCACATGCCTGTGTAACATGATCTGGTGTTACTGACCCTTGGTTTAAATTTAACTCAACCCATTATCAAATCTGTGACCCCACAGCTTGATTCCTTGTGTGGAACAGATCTGTTTTGAAAGCTTGAGTAGGTAGTGTTAGCTATGTTTGTCATTTGAGCTGATTCTAAGTTCAAAATTAGCCAAATTTTGGATGAAAAGGATAAGGGCAATTATATGAAGCAGTGTTCTCCTACACAGACCATATCACACTAATAAAACTGGCCAAGTGGATGAGATGTGAAATCCAAGTCTGCACTTTTAATCTAGAAATCTAAGACGTTCATTCAAGACACCATTTTCAGTGTTTGAAGGCATTACTTTATGCTGTTCTAGCTTCAGTGTTTTTATTTACCCCTCACATGAGTCTAGGGTGAAACAGAAACGGCATGTTGAACAACCTGTTCAGTTATTTTGACAGGTGTGTCTTTGGGAGGCAGTAGTTTAGGGCATTGGCAGAGCTACTCGTAGATGTACAGTGTTACAACAAACCAAAGGTTTTTCTTACAGGTCTTTACAGAATGTGATTGTTTTTCTTTTATTCACATTTTGATAAATCTGTCTTTCCTGATTTGATTTGATTAAATTCCAGTTGTACTGAGCTCTGGAACAAAATCGATTATAAGTAATAGAATTATTACTAGTTCAAAACTGACTTCTAGTATTGTAATATTGTAGTTTTGTCATATCATCCACTGCTAATAACTAATTCAGTGTGTCTTCATGCTCTTTAACGTAAGTGAGAGTGTGGTCAAAGTCACAACTGTGAGTTGCAGGTTCAACAAAGCCAGCTTTGCTGCATGACTGTAACCATGCCACACCCTAGCAACCTTACTGATCAACCAGAGTTTGCTCCCTGTGGTGCTTTTGTATGTGTGTGCGTGTGTGTGTGTGTGTGTGTGTGTGTGTGTGGTACACATTTGTGGTCTGTCCAATGTCAGGCATTTGTCAGTGCACCCAGTATGTTGCTTCTAATTATAGAAAGGAAAGGTCAGTTTTTGATAGTGGACAGGGCAGGATTGTGACCTGAATACTTTAATGGTTCTTTTTAAGCTTCTGTTTCTTCAATATGCATCTGGTGGAGCTTTTTATGACTTGCAAGTGTTTGTGCTTATGTTTACTCCATGTAAACAGCTCCTTTCTTGTCCTTTGTCATAAACATTGAAAACTGGAGACTTAGAAAATCACTATGTATGTGATTATATGGGATCCTTCTAATTGTACTGTAGCTGTTGAGATGGTCCACCTTAAACAACTCCATTGAAAATTTACATGCATAATGTGTGTGATAAAAATGACATAGATGTTACCCTCTTTTGCCTACTAAGAGATAATATACTGACTAAAGCTCACTAATTATATTAGAAGATTATTCTGTCAGTTCCAAGTTTGCTGTCAGTTAAGTGAAAGTTTTACAGGCCTTTGGGAACCTCAAGTTTACAATCTACTGTCACACGAAGGGCAACTGTGATGTTCCATGACTCACTTAATTATTACTAATCACATCAAGAAAACGAAGGATCTCAGCCAGACCAGCAGCTTTTAGGCTTCAGCTTATTTATCCTGAATAAACCACCACCAACAACAACAACAACAACAAAAACTGATTCATAAGCAGGGATGTAGGGTATGTGTTTTTGTATGTACTTTTCTTAACTAATTTGCTCAACAAATAGGAAAAACAAAGCAAATATCTTTAAATATCCTGAACTTTTTCCTGAGTATTGATTTCAGATATTCATCAACACTTGGACACATGTCTTGTCACAATGCACTGATAGTTTTGTCTGTTTGTATAAAGAATTTGCTATTTGTCGTAACTCTGTTAAATTTACATGTGCTGGACTATGGACCACAAGTATCTTGATGGAATGTCCGATCACACTAATTCTGAATCATAGTTCAGACTTAATTATTGGTTGTCATAGAGATGGTGAAAGGCAAGCAGTCTTGTTCGAACTTTGTGCTTGGCTCACTGATGCAGTATTGCAGTCACTGCCCACTGTACATAATGTCTACACCTACCTGATATTATGTAATATTGATAAAGAATTTTATCACATACTTCATTCCAATATAATATCTTCTGCTAGTTTAATATTTCATCTAGTTAAATATTTCATCCAGCTAGGTTAAATCTTCACTCTTTAATGTCTCTGTATTTTGTTATAATGGATTCTATTTATTGTTATATATAAACAGTAATTAAAGTAGCTACATATGAAAGCCAATGTGTCAATATAGGCTTCCAAAGTTTTATAAGTCAGTACTTATCAAGTGTAATTTTTAGAAATCAATTATGTAATAATTAAGAGGGTATATGGCATATTTAAAAAATACTAAAATAATATAAATCCAGGAATAGCTGTTATTATGTTTAAATTGACTTTCTTTTTCACATATTTCTATGAAAAAAAAAACAACTAAAGATTACATTAATGTTTCGCACCTACAGTTATATTCAGCAGTGGCCACAGAGACTTGCATGAAAGACCTGTAGTTGCATTTATTCAGGATGTATGCAAGATAGAATGATATTACTGGTACTAGTATTTGCCTGGTACTAGAAGTAGGTTCATAGTTTCTGTGTTAAGCCTGAAAGTTACATTCATTTCAATATCAAATGATATTGGGTAATCTCACTTAAAAGTTATTTGAACTATTAACAGTGCATGTTGAATCTAAAAGGAAGGGCAGATGCCACCATGAATACTGTGTTTACTCTTTGGGTGTGCAGTGCTGGATGGCAGTCACTATCATGAACCCTGGTGTATCTGTCTGCTGCACAATTGTGAATGGCACGATTATGGTGAATACAATAAACTCAATAAACTCTCTTTGGTGGGAATGGGCCTTAACATTAACATGAACATAGGGGCGGTGTTAATGCTTCCTGACTGGTTCAGTGGAAGACTGAAGTGCCAGTATCACTTACTTATGGAAAGTAGCTGGTGAGTATGAGAAGAATTGAAAAAATCCTTCAGAGCATGTTAGTCATTTCACTGCTGATGTTTTGTTTAAAGCTTGTCTTTTCATATCGTGTGGAGTTATGAGCTGTAAGGTGAAGCAGTTAGTTAAAAATGATTTATGCTAGGGACAAAGGTCATGATCAGAATTTGTATGTGCTAACAAGGGAACATTCTTTTGCAGCTGAATGTTACTGAGCTTAATTGCTCAGGTATGCATGTACATGCACACACCCTCTCATGTTCAGCGTTTTTGAATAAATGACTAGACAGAAATTTAGTCTAAATGGAGGTGTGGATGTTTCACTCACAGCCTCTCCCTTCTATTATCAGGATGTCATGGATGAATTGTTAAACAGGGCTTGGTGAGGTTTGGCTGGTCTTTGAGGAGTGACACAATATAGATACTGAGAATGGGTGTTACAGTTGAAGGACTGAAAACACAAAGTGTTGTGTAATGGAAAGCGTAAGAAGGACTCTATTTTCGATTCTGTTGAAGTGGGATGTAGTGTTCACTCTTAAACATAAAGGCACTAAAATTGGTGTTTTGGAGTGGCACTTATATAATATAAATCACATAGTGTTTTCACTGTTAGACTGAAATCTATCACTTATTTGGCTGGTGTATTCGCTGTGCAACTTCTGTTGGTAGTTCAAATCCAGAGACCAATTCTGTCACTAGACTAGGAATGTTGCTTGGGCCATTTTCTCTGTTTATTCTCACCAGCCCATGGAAGTGTTTAACAACTCAGCTCTGGTTCAGCTGCCACTGCCAGTTGGAAGAAGCTAATGGTGAAAACAGACTGTGCTCTGTCTCATAGATGCACCTTTTCTTCAAAAGAATGTAATATCACTGAGTGCAGTCTATCATCAATTTGGCATTCCTAAAGATACCCTGTTATTTATCATATAGTGTGCTATGCACGACAAAGGGAGTATATAAAATAAATGTAATTTCAGAGAAATCTTACATTGCAAATGTGTCAAAACAAAAAGAGACATTAGTGTTATAGTAGTAATGTTCCTACTGCATAACATAGTGTGGGTTAAGGGTTGTGGGTGTGTGTGTATAAAAAAAAAAAAATACCCAGCATATTCTTTTAAATTACAATTGCATTCAGATTTACCTTTGTGGTGACCAAACATCTGTAATAAATGTTTCAGTAGGATAGCTTAAGACAGCTAGCTTTGTGCAACCTGAAGGCAACATTTTATGGGGCAAACCAGCCCTTGATAACGCATCTTATGAAATTACTATTTTTACCAAATATCCCATAGGGAAGTATTTTTCTTATTTCATTATTTACTTATGTGAAAATTCTGAATGTTTCTTTATTATTCGTTCATTTGGAAAAAATAAAAATAAAAACATTCCTCAACATGGCTGACATAGTAGAGCACTGCCACTGTGTCATGCTAGCTACAATGCCAGGAAGTGACGATTAGATGGTACAGTCGATGTCCCTCTGGATCTCTACCAGCATGGGTTGTTATACTGAGATTGTTCTAGGAGCACAGGATGCTTGTCTGTCTTAATCTGTGTATATATTCTTGTATCTTTTAGTACAGATGGTTTGTTTGTAGGATATATAGTCATTGGATGTGAGCTGTACACGTACAAGCAACAATCAACACTGACAACTACTATGTTTTCTTTGGAGAAATAAACATTGTATAGTATATGTATTTTATACATACAAAATTTATCAAGTGGATATGCGGCATTTTAGTAATGTAACACTTAATATGTAAAGAATTATTTAGCCATTCTGCTTTATCAGTAGTAAGGACCATTTAACAGTGTAATTAAATCAGATCTCACATATAAGTACAAAGTGTAAAGTAATGGTAGTCAGTTTTGCTTGTTTCTGTTTGATCTGTAGCATTTAGTTGCAGGAGATGTTGACGTAAATGCAAAATTGACCTTACTGTAATTTGTACAGAATGTGATTTGTGATTTTTAAAATGTGTCTTTTTCGAGTAGCTCTGAATCAGCCAGTGATTGTTTTCATTTTTTCATTTTTCTCTTTCACATGAGCAAACAGCTGATCATGTAGAACCACATTCTAGCCCCTAGGGTCTGTGAGCAGAAAGCTCTCTTTTATTCTACATTTACTGAGGTATTGCTTGAGCAAAACTTTTAAATTAGCATTAGGCAATCAGTGCCCCTGTAGATTGTTCCTGAAATCACTACTCCAGAGCTGCTGTAAATGTGGACTTTGTTCTGCCATAAGAGGAAAAAATGTCCCCCCCTCGCAGCACTTTTATTGGGGCAATAAATCTGTATGATATGGTTGGGTGAACACTGTTTAATTCATTTGAGTGCACTTGCTGTGCTGGTTCACTTACATTTGTAAAGCCACAGGCCACTGAATGGTCTCATTCTCTGTTCAATGACCAGGGTCACTGCTGAACTTTTGTCATTGAATGTTTTGACTTATTGTCTTATTGGGAAATAAATTACAAATGCGTAGAGGGAGTAGTTTTGGTTATTTGTCTAACTTTTTTTTAGCACTGGAAAACTCCTTGTAAGACAGCTTACTACTTTGATAGTAGACACAGTGTGTGGCACAATAACACAACATGTAGTGTTGGTGCCACACAGCTTCACGTTTTTGGGATTGTGTGTTCAAACCCTGCTATGGGTGACTGTGAAGAATTTGGTGTGTTCTCCCCATGTCTGCATGGGTTTCCTCTGGATGCTCTGGTTTCCTTAATAGTTTGCACTAGTTACATAGTGCAGTTTTTGCAGTGCTGTGCCCTGAGTAGCAAAGACAAAGGCTCTATTCTCCCTACTAAAGCTCAGGGAAGCATCACGGTTTTGAAGATTTCAATTTAAAATTGCAGTGCAAGTGATCAGTCATGCAAGCACGTAACGGTTCTTCAGTGGTGCTTGAAAACAAATCTTAAATTTGCATTTTGCCCCACACCTACCCCAGACCCACTGAACTGGGTAAGCAGTTACAGACAATGAATTAACTAATTAATATGTGACACATTATAATTTTTCCTTTTAATCCAGTTCACAAATATTTTCTGGATAAATATTTCAGAAAATCTTCAGAACAGATTTTCTTAACTTAACATTAGTTAAATCTTATCTTTGATTTATGCTTATTTTTTTTAAAACAGAAATGGAGAAAAAACTGCATATATATCTGTCATGGTTGTAATTCATTTTAATATAGTCATACTTGACTATCTTTCTAATTTGGTGAATCCAAACTAGCAGAAATGACCTATTTTGAAAAAGATTGTGTCTCAAGTGGATTGTGTCTCCAGAGTTGGTTTGAGCTTTCTTTACTCTTTTAAACCTCAAGGACATTTTACAGTGATCTTGTTTTCTGGCTTATATTTGTAAGCACAATTTAGATCCAAAGTGACCTTCATTTGTTAATTTGTCAATGTTTCCATATTACTCCCTACATATTTTTAGTTGGGATTATTATGATTTTTATTAGTTTCAGCACAGTATTTGGAACAGAAGAGCCAAAACGAATACAATACAAAACGAAGTCAATACAACAGTTATTGTTGTTGTTTTGCATGACATATTTGGATAGGACCAGGGTGACTGTACTATCTGCTGTCCAGCACTGAGTGTATGCCTTTTGTGCTGTGTTGTGAGGGGCATCTGGCACCAGGGATTGTGCTCTCACTTTCTAGCTCATTCACCGGGGATCACTGGTACCCAAAACATGCCCACTATTCTTTTATTGTCTTTTTCCCAGGCAGCAAGTGATTAACCACACACTCCTCTTCTCTCCTACAGGCACCAGGAGACCAGCAGGAGGGTCAAAAATGTAAGTAATAATGTTTCACATGTTTGTTGACATCAAACATATATTAACCATATAGCTCATGTAATGAGTTATGCTAACGAGCTATATTGCTTGAGAGCATATTCATAGCATGTCCAGCAGTGTCAGATATGTATGTGTTATCCAATATGATGTGTAATTTTACATTTAGAAGACGTTTATGTTGACATTGTTTGGTTTAATCTATAGTCTCATAGGAAAGCTTTATCTCAGTAATTCCAACTTGTGGATTGTGGTTTCCTTGTTGCCTAGTAGTGTATAATAGGGCTGTATATAATGAAAGGTTGCATACACTTGCAGAGGTTTCTGGATAAACCTAGAAACAAAGCTTTGTACTCATGGCCAGCCACCTGAATGTAGAATATATCTAAGATGGCATTTATAACAAGCTTATAATGAGTTCTACAATAAAACCAATGTGTAATTTTTCAATTTGTACTCCAGGTTCTAATCACAATATACTGGCTGGGCAGAAAAGCACAAGGTGATCCTTCGTATAATGGACCTTACCTAAACCTAAAGGCCTTTGAGGGATTACTAGGCACAACACTATATAAGGTAAAATATGGCATACATAATATTCTCCTTTTGATATTTTTTGGCACTTCCAGCCTCATAAACTGCAAACTAGCTCTTGAACAGCCCAAAAGTCATTGCATTTCCATCCACTAGTATTTAAAACTAAGAATGGAATCAAGTGGTTACATGGCAGGGCTGAATTTGAATCTTTAAGCACAGAGTAAATCATAACATAACCGCTTCTGTCAGTCAGCTATTTTGATCCTGTTTACTTTGTTACATACCACAAATTCTTTTATAATTCATATACAACTGCTGTTGTGGTTAGAAATTATATTGAGTTTTTATTTTCTGTTGATATACCTTTCCACATAGTTTTGTGATTTACATTTGAGTAGTGTGCAGAAATAAAATCAGTAGCATGTAGTTCTTGGCTTAGAACCAAAACATGTTAAAAGCTTTCTAAATGCTTGCTCACAGCAAGCCAGAGCTTGTTTCAACCATGGTGGTCAGAGTGAACAGCATTTATTTTGTTAATGTCATTTCTATCACAATGAGCCCACTACAGCCATAACAAACATGGATGAGGACATTTGCATACATGTCCCACCTCAGTGGTTTGACTCTAAAAGTCTTCAATGTCTTTACACTAATTTAGATTGTATACTAAGATGTATTGTACTGAGAACCAGAAAGACTCAGCTCTTTACCCATTCATCCTGAAGAGCTGACTCAAGTTTTTGTGCTTTCCTCACTGTGTGTGTGCGCATATTACAGTCTTTCCCCTCATACTCTACAGGCACTAGAAGATTGCACGTCTCCACGGGGCAGTGTGAGAAAACGTGACTTTGGAGACAGCTGGTACTCAGAGAGAGAAGAGATTTTTCCTTTGCAGGCCAGACACAGAAGAGAGGACTCTTTAGACAGTTTAGACTCACTGGGCTCCAGGACCACCAGCTCCTCTTCAGAAACCGCGCTCAAAGGCAGCAGTGAGGGTAAGAGACTGAGCTGTGAACTGCAGCTCCTTTATATCTATAGCACAAACCTTGTTTTTCGATAAGGGTTTTCTTTAGTGCTTCCAGAATGCAAAGGAAATATATGGCGAACATGCAAGGGGAAATTACGTGTTTGCTTTCCCAATATTTGTAATAGATAAGAGGATATTAACAACACACTTAACAACAGTTGTTCTAATAATCTGTGATGGATGAATGAAAAAGTTTGGATAAATGCAAAAGTTTTCACTTATATATCAGCCAGACCATATCGAAAACATTACAAAGCTTCTCAAAGCTAGTGTGCCTTTATTCTGTCAATAATGGGATCTGTATAGGAACTAAGTTTCAGGTCTCAACGTTTGGCGCCCTCTAGTGGTGTGCTTTGGGTGCCTATTTGTCTCTTAAACACACTGAAGGCCACAAAAACAATACTCTTGTTGTCCTAATGTTTTTATCCACATTCCTACACCGTGAGATGAGTGAGATGTTCAACAGACATTCATTACATTCATTATTTCAATAGACATACCAAATGCCCTTCCTGCGGGCTCTGACATTTCTGTTATTGTTCCTTGTACATGTCTCTAAACCCACAAGAAAACTTACTCAGTGTTCATTTCAGTGAGACATTCCCCTATACTCCACAGATACCTGTAAATGAGCCTCCTTCCATTCCCACTATTATGCTATCCATGTTAACTGCTGACAAAATTAAGATAGAGTGAGAGAATGTTGCTACCTGGGGCTTTATTTGTCCTCTCTAGGCTTTGGCAGTGATCCTGAAGCAGAACTGGGCTTCAGAATGTCGCAAAACAAGGACCCCATCTCCTATCGCCGCTCGCTTGCAGTCACCCCCAAGACCACCACTCCATTCAACCAGTTCCTACCCAGTAAAGACAAGCAGACAGGTTATGTTCCTGCACCACTGCGTAAGAAACGTGCTGAACGTCATGAAGACAACAGACGCAGCTGGACCAGTCCCATGTACACTGAGGAGGATGGAACATTTTCTAGGTAATGCCAGTTTTTCTAGTATTCGTGTTTTATAGATATTTTGTTCAGGAAAACCTTGGAACACTTCATCTTCTACTGGTACACATTATTCACAAGGGTATGCAATTCAAAGATTGCTTAGTAAAAAAAAAATAAGCTTGTCTGCCTGATGCAGCCTGGGCCCATATTTATTAGTATTTTAAGAACATTTGGGATCTGTTTATGCGGTTTGGATGACGATATGACATAGTGTACCCTCTGAAACATTTGATAGATATGGATTTTGAACTGTATCAGCACTTGATTCAGGGAGTAACACTAACATTTTTGTTTTCCTTGATAACACAAGTAACTGAAAGATGTCACTCTGGTCATTGTAAGGTGATGTTGCAGTAGGCCTTTTCAAATGTCTAAATTTTGGTGCTGTCTCACCCCATTCTTTGTTGGTATTATGTGTCCTCTCCTGGACTCTGGTAACAGTGTTGACAGGACGGTATCCTCCCCCGTCAATGAAGCAAACACCCAGAGTTCCATGCCCACAGCCGTTCTTTCTTGGGCATGTGAGTACGAAAGCAGTGATTCAGATGCTGACCGTCCAGACCCTGATCTAGTCCTGGATGACCTGGCCAGCCGTAGATTTCACAGCCCATCTCCAGCCACACCCACCAACTTTGCTTTACCCATGGGCTCAGTGGAGTCAGCTGCTATATCCCGAACGACGTGGCCACAGATCACTGTTACTAACGTCCCCAGACAAACGCTGACCTACTTCAGGTCAGAAAAAGCCCCAAAACCAGCACGCTTCCGTTTGACATTAATGCTTAATCAGTGCTAACATCAATTTCTGCTCTCATTTTTGGGTTTTTAGTTGCTGTGGTTTTACATGTTCTTGTCTTGGTTTTGATTTAATCTCATGGTCCCCTTTGGAATGTCCCAAAACAAGTCTAATCTCTTTTGCCTATCCCTTCCTTTTTTGTTTGGTTTGGTTTGGTTTGATTTTGTGTTTGCTATCTCCACTCACATTTTAGTCTAATGATGTGTGGTGAGGAGTGATTATGTGCAGTGACTCATCCACTTGGCTGTGTCTTGAGCAGCAGTGAGTCTGGGTCTCCTCAGAAGGCTGTTCGGAGGCCTGCATCTGCTGATGCCTGCATGTTTGAGGATTCTGAGGAAGAGGATGATGAGATTGGTTATGCAGACCCAGTTCAAGATGACCTGTATGCACGTAAAGTGGGCGTCATACCCCAGCCTTCTGCAAATGTGCCCTATAATAAATTTCTGCCTAAGTTCTGGACCCCTGAGGAGGATGCCCATGTGCAGAAGATAAAACTGGGCTCTCAGCGAAGACCATGGTACAGAAAGATCCAGGGCTTCAGGTGCGTCTGGCACTGGGGAGGTTTCGAATAATAATTTAATGATGGTGCTGTAAATGATATGCTTACATTGCTGTTCAAAAGTTTGGAATTATTTCTCATATTAATAACAGTTAGGGAAAATTTGTTAAGAATTTTTTGAGGAAGTGTTTGAGGATTTAATAATACCTTTTGATAATGTGTTTTATAATGAATTATTCTTACATTTAAACATGCATTTAAAATGTCTTTCCCCAAGTTAAAACCTATGAATTTCAATCCTCAGTTTAGATTAGTTTTATCTATACATCTTCAAACTATTTATTTACTGCAATTCAAACATGTGATTCCAAACTTTAGAATGCTTTTATATTAGATTGTTATATGGCTTTACTATTTACTATAAGTCTCACATTATTTAGTTTATTTACTCTTCTGATCTTCATGCTTGTAGGTGATGGGTTCTGACTTCTGTCTTACTCTGTCCTTTCCTTTTGTCCTTCTTTCTGTCCTTTTGCACCATGACCTCCCTGTCCAGCCAGAAGAAATCTGGCTCATCTTCTGAGGATTCTGACTGTGATGTGTACCCCTGGCAGTGTGCGCATTCTTCCCGTTCACACTCTGAGCCCCCTCCCTCTCACCTTCACACACCTGAAATCTCAGCTCAGCCCTGCCTTTCCATCTCCCCCAGGTCCTTATCACAGCCCCATATTCAGTAGGACTGGCCTCACTACAGCTTCTGCGCAGACAAACTAATTAATGCAGCCTGCTGTGCTAAAGTATTTATCTTTCTTAATAGATGTTTTTTTTATTTTTTTTATTTTAGTAAGTGACTATGTTTATGTCCATCTGATATAATATGTAATGCTTAATGAATCTTCACATGAAACATTTAGAATTTACCAAAAAAAAAGATTCATGTCATAGAAAATATAATGAAATATAATTAATCTTTTTCACTTACCAGTCCATAGTGTACATAGTTTACAGAAATTTGGAAACAACAAACTCCGTTTTGAATTTGTTTACACCATTACCTTTATCATAATATTCAGCCTACAGCAAATACCCACTCAGAATTATAAAAAAGCGATTTGGTTCCCTTTGTTTTTTTTTTTTGTAGGAGGGCAGCCAATAAAAACAGAGCTCATTTACGTATGTCATACTTATAAACATGGTAAAAATATAGTGTAATCCTATAAGCTAAAGAAGGGTCTGTCATTTTTAATTGAGCTTTAACTGTTGGTATATACATTCACACAAGTATTAATACATGGACCTCATAGACAAATATATAAATTAAGGATGAGGACCTTTTAAAGTATGTCTGTTACCTTTCTTTAATAAACTTTGATTTAAAAATGTAGCTATCCCTGAAGTAGTACTTTCCCATAGCATCTTTGGCTGCTTTTTACTTTTTACACACTTGCATACTATCCCTGTCCTCTTGCATGCTCTGAAACCTGCTCTTTTTTTCCTTTCACTTGACAGTAGCCCTGCTACGGTTGCTCAGCCAAGTGCCAGACCCCCCTGGTTAGAGTACCCTGAGTTCTGGCCCAGGTCAGACCCCACCTCAGGCCCCAAGCTCATTAAATGCGAGAGACACCCTCTCAGAGGGCGTGAGAACCCCAAAGACCCATACAACGTGTCTGAGGACATCCTTCCTGATTTGGAAAACGATGACATGTTCACACGCCGTACATGTGCATTTCACTCCAGCTCTGAGCTGGCCTGGCTGAAATATGGTGACTTCCTCACCTCACACCGCAGATCAGAGCCATACATCAAAGTGGTCATGCAGTCCCACAGCAGCCAAACAAATTACCCAGACATTGAGAGGGACGACATGCTCTACCGGAAGGCCCAGCTTCAGTCCATACAGCGTCCTCCTTCAGGAGCACCTGATAACTACCACCCTGTTCCACTTCCAGAGCCCTGGACACTGCCTCCAAAGCTTCAGGCGAAGCTACTATGTGCCCCATGCCCTCCACCACAGCAACAGCCAAAGCCAGCAGTGATACAGAGAGAAGAAGAGCACCTGAAAACAGATGATATGCTGGTCAGAAAGCTGAGAATGGTGCGCAGCCACACTATGCAAAATCCCATGGGATCTGGTCAGAGTTCATCTGTCACTCAAATGGTCCCTAGTGTGCCTCAATCCTGCAGCGAGGAGGACCTGCAGAAATGGCAAGCCATCAGAGAGGCCAGTCGCCTGCGATATAAGAAGAGGCTTATGGTGGAGAGGTTAGGCTTCTGATTGCACAGGCATGCCCCCAGTTCCTGCTGCTGACATCTCAACCCCTTAGTTCCTCTCATATGCTTTTCACATTCATCTTATGTGTAGCTGAGCAAGGTTTGTTTAAGTGTGCATTTGGTTGTTTTCCATTATGAATTTGCTGAGTAGATGGGTTGTTTTCCATACCATCTTCCATAACCCAGTCTTGACAATGGATTGCTGTCAAGAACTGAATGTAATGTGAAAGAACAGGGATAATAATTAATGAATAGATCAGAAAACTGTATTAATTTAACAATTATATTTAATCTTAAGTGAGCTTATATTCATAAAACTATATTGCAAATAAGTTTAGGACATTTAGGTATT
Source organism: Hoplias malabaricus (assembly GCF_029633855.1). Classification (NCBI taxonomy): domain Eukaryota; kingdom Metazoa; phylum Chordata; class Actinopteri; order Characiformes; family Erythrinidae; genus Hoplias; species Hoplias malabaricus. Next base: position 30,587,912 of record NC_089811.1, on the reverse strand, counting down.
TGTGAATGCATAAGATTGAGTTTGCCAGTTACTCCTAAAATGTTTTTTTTTTCCCTTTATTATTCATGAGTAACAAGTATGTTTTTCTCTCTCTCTCTCTCATTGAGGATTGTCTCTGTGTTACATTGTTTGTCTAGAAACATAATAAAAGAAATCTTGCTGAAAGCCTTTGTGACAAATGCATCTATGCAAAATGAAACAATGAGTTGTTCTTACATTAAAGTCAAGCAGCTTGATGTTGCTTTAAATGTTGAGCTTTACACAGATTGAGAAGGTGGGTGTGTAATGACCAAAGCTGTGGAGGAATGTGAAAACCTGAGTAATGCCTATAAATAACACAGCCAGACACAGCCACCCTTTACGAGGCTGCCTGCATGCCACCTTGGTTAGAAATTCCCCATAGCCACAAGATCCAGTGAAAGCTGGAAGTCGTCCTTTTGTGTCTATGGAAACACACTTCCAAAACACACTCAGCTTGTGATAGACAAGTTAAACAGTTTAACTTCTAGGGTGGGCGCACACCTTTAACAAATTATTAAGAATTATATCAACTTGACATGTGGGGAACTCCTGTTTCCAGTGACATCAGTATACCTCTTGCACCTCTCCCAGAAGTGATTTATTGTGGAAATCTTTGTTCACACACTTCTGCAGGCACACTCCATGGGTTACTAATGTGATTTCTGCTCTACAACATATGTTCTCCACTCTGAAAGGAAATTCAATGCCAGCCATGAACCTGTCAGTGTTCTTGTTGCCTGGCAACAAACTGGGTTTTGCTAACAAATATTGATCTGCCTTCTGACCTTAAATGGGTTTGCGTACACTTATGAATTTCTGTGTTTCAATAAGGGATTGATCTCTTTTGTCGACACCCCCTAAATATGACACGGTTGTGTATGATTTTCTTTGGTTCCCCAGAGTGTTGCAAAAGAGGTCTGATAGTAATGGGTAAGTACATTTCTAGAGCAAGGAATGTGGCATATTTTGCTCAGCTTTGTTGTCATGCCTTGCTGCCTTATTGTTCTGCTTTGCTCTGACACTAGGAGCTGACACTCACATTTCTTCGTCCCCCATGGGCTGTAGGCCAGCTCTTTTCATTGCCACACAAAGTGAAATCACCCAATGCATACAATACTGGCTAATGAAACCAAACATTTGAATTGTGCTGAATTAAATGGTTGTGCCTCAGTGATTTGGGAAGCCTCTGTGGGTTTCGACACTGAGATTTCAGTTTCATAAATTTGGTGCACAGGACTGTTATGTAAATGCATAATGTTTTGGAACACTAGTCCGCTAAGTTGACATGTGTTTCAGCAGTTTTTACAGCTGTTCTACTAACATTGAACATATTTTGTATGATTTAAAAATGCATGAAAATGCTTTGAAATGGCTCTCTTTGTTTACCTTTTTTGTCACGTAAATATGAGCTAGACATGAATATAACTGAGTTCTATTTTAATACAGTATGGGAACGTCATTCCTGGATAATCTGATGCTGACTGAGTGTGCATGTATTGACAGGAACAAATCAACAAGTGACGTCGATGTTGAGCAGGCAGTCACAATGCAGGTGCATTATGAGCAGCTGGAACAGGTCCGTGCTCAAGTGAAGGAGAATGAGGACAAGTGGCAGGATGTGAGTATGAGCCCTGGCTGCACTGCTGCAGGGGCTTTATTGTGCTGCTTTCTTGTTCAAACACTCCCATTCACTTTCTTTTTAATTTATTGGCCCAAATGTTGTATTTATTAAAATTTGTAACTTTTTTTCAGAAGATTTACATTAAGACTTTCCTGCAGTAAGCACAAAATAACTATTTCATTAGTCTTTACAGGCTGATTCAAACTCCACACTTGCTTCTGATAAAAAAAAAATAACTCTTTCAGTTTAGAAGCTCTAACTAAGAAATTAAAATCATCAAGTCAATAAATCATTTTACAAATAGGCCTTTTATTTCTCTACTTTAAATGAAATAAATGAAAGGTCACTTACGTTTTGCATGTTATGGTAGCAGCCTGCCAGAGGTCAAAATGTTTAAAATGTTCACATGGTTGACAAATGAGTGTTTCCTATGAAATATTCGTATTAATTATCAGATTTTGTTCACATTGGCCGTGGCTGTTTTTAACCCAAATGACTGACCATTCTGTAAATGTCATGTGGAGTTTATAATTTTTCCTTTCAAAATGTATTTTTAGGACATGAGAGGGGTAGTAGTATTTCTGATGCAGTAGCGAATCTGGCCTGTGGCTTTTAATGAAAGGCAATATCTCTTCTTGTTGGTAGATGTGAAGGAGAACAGTTGATTGTACAGGACTGCTCACAGTGGGAGAGATGTTTTAAGGAGCCTTAAACTGTAAATAGTTGTTTATAATCACAGGAAAATCAAGCATTTTAAAGAATAAAATCATAATTTTTTTCGCCTGTGAAGTGGTATTGTAAGGGCGGATTTGTTGCAAGGGACTTGCTGCATTTGGGTCACATACGGGCTTTCAGTTCTCATGGGGCACAGGACGAGTAGAGCCAAGTACACAAGTAGGACACCTTTAAATCTAGTCCACACCCCCTCCTTTTCTCTCTCACTCTCTCTTTTCTTTCCGTCTACCCTTCACCTGGTCTGTGTGTGCATGAATAAGCACCTGAGTGCAGGTTTTGGAGAGTTATGAAGGCTGAGTGTTTCTGTCTTGTTTATTTCAGGATCTCACCAAATGGAAGAACAGGCGCAGGAGTGTTAACACTGATTTAATGAAGAAGAAAGAAGAGAGAGAGCAGATAGAGGTCCTCACTTCAACTAGCCACACCAGGAAACCCAAAACCTTCAAAGAGATGTCAGAGGAAAGGTAACATGCACTTGACGAACACATGTTAATGCCAGCTATTTTTTATTCCATGTTACACAGGATTACAATTTATTCCTAATGGGCCCTAAAATAATGTAAATAAAAATAATTAAAAATTGGATGCATGTCTTATCAGTGAAACTCTAATAGATATTACATTCTAAAATTAAGATTAAAGACCATGTTGGGGTTCCAGCAGGGGCCATGCCATCCAAAAGCCACTATTGATGAAAAACTAGAGTACAGTAGAACTGCTTAAAAAAAACCCATAAATGACTGTGCAGGAAAAATATATATAAGTTAGATTAGATACTAAGTAATACTGCCATTACATCTGAACATATTATATTTCTGAGAATATACTGATATATGATTTTCAAGTTATATTTTTGGAAATTAAAAGATTATTAATAGAATGGCATTGAAACTTGTATTTATTTAAAAATGTGTATACATTTATTAAAGGCAGTAGTAAATAATTGGAATAAAGGGAAGGAATGTTTAGGTAAAATACTAAATAATACTAAAACAAAAAAATGTACAGAAGATTCAGATGGAAAAAAACATATTTAATCATATCATACACCTAAAGTTACGTATTTGTATAGGCTAAAACTCAGATCCGATGTACACTGACCCATTAGTAGAAAGTGTAGTCTCTGCCAACCTCTGACTGTTCATGGGCTGATTGTGTGGTGAGAATGTAATCTAATCGTGGCTGCCACTGCTACTCCTCTCCCTTTCACCACACAGGGAGAGAGAGCCGGGCAGCTTCAGAAGTCGCTTTAGCACCTTCTCAAATTCTGAAGACCAGGACGTCTTTGAGGAACCAGCACCAAGGACTAGGACAATGCCATCCCGTAGCTACACCATTGATAACCCCTATACTATTGGAGACAGGTCCTCTGTGCGCTCTTTATCCACATTGAGCGATGATGAACCTGTGGAAGGCAGCCTAGCATCAGATGAAGCTGATTCTCCACTGAATTCACTTGACACCAGCCCAGGAAACCAGTCAAAGATGTCTAGCAGCTATAAAGAAAATCAAGGCAACATCACCAGCAGTCGTAGCTTCCAGGACAACCTAATTTCTTCCAGCATCCAGCCCAATCCAACAGAGCCCACTACCAGCAGTCAGCCCAGCAGCATCAGCAGTAAACCACTGGAGCCCAAAAACAGCAGCAACAACAAGCCAGTTGAAAACACCAGCAGTTTTGTTCACCCTGTGCCTGAGCCCAGACATCACTATGGAAGGCAGGGGGAGGATCAAAGCCAAGCTTCTTTATATAAACCTAATTCAGCGGAGACAAAACAGTCTGGAGTGGCTCGAGTTTCTGCCTCCCTCCCCAGGAGCTATCAGAGATCGGATAGCGCGAGACTTACCTCTGTAGTCACGCCCAGGCCTTTTGGCACCAAGACCAACAAAATCTCCTCTCTGCCCCGAGCCTACACGGTAAAAAGCCTTCCACGTGCAACACTTGATTTTTTAAGTATTTTTGAAGGCCATATGCTTTTATGGGGAAACACTTTTATAGACAGGAAGATGTCAAACTGTTACAGTGCATGACCTGTTAACAACTCTGATGAATTATGCAGCATGTTAATTCAGTGGCACTACTAGTGTAAAGCTGAGGTTCTATTAAGTGGAGGGGGATTATGTAACTCATACTTTCCTGCCATATAAGTCATCACATGAACACTAATGACATTCACACTAATGTTTATCTGTTTATTTTGCTCCACAGTGGACTACCTAATGTTCAATATGCCCCAGGCAGTTTATACATTTATTACAAATTAATTGTATAATTTAAGATTAATTACTAACACTGCAAATCTAAAACCCTTAATACACCCAGATGGATGAATCCCATAAGAGAGTAAATGGTGATATGGACAGCACAAAGAAGGTGGCAGCTCCTAGCCGTTATGCAGCATTCATGAAAGAGGACGAAGCTAATTCCCAGACTAGCTCTGCTCATAGCAGTGATGAGGATGAAGAAGAACAGGAGGAGGAGCAGGTCGCTCCAGCTACACAGACTTCATCTGTCACTCCAGTCAGCAGAGTGACCCCACAGCCCAAAGCAGTATCCCCTATTAACAACACACAGCAGGTGAGTATAAACAAGGTTCAATTCATAGAAATAGAATAGAAATGTCCTCACCCTAACATCTGCATTAGAAATTGTCAGAGATGCTTGTCATTCCATGTTTTATGTAACTTCATAATGTCAGGGACATATGCCTTGTGTCTAGAGCCTTTAGGTAAAAGTACCCCACTTTGTAAGTAAGTGTAGTTCATTTGTTGCTAAACTGCACTTTATCTCTCAGTGGAAACGGACCAACACAGAAGAAACTCTGACCAAATATTATGTGGGTAGTTAACATGTATTAGTAGTGTTATCAATATATTAATGTCAGGTTAGTGTGGTTTACTAGTAAAAGTGTAATAGTGTAATCAGATACAGCCAAAGTGTCCATAATAAACTGGTGGTTCAATGTAAGGAGGAACTTGGTTGCTTTAACTTTAGATGCACTGAGGCACCAGCATTAACCTTAATACCCTCCACAGTGTCATGCAACAGTTCACTATTTTTTCTCATTGTGCCACAGATTGCAAGACATTTAGATGTTTCTGGATTTATGCACTGTATTCTCTGTGCTTTCCAGGAAAGCTACAGTGACATGAGGATCAGCTTGAATCAGAAACCCAACAGCAGTCGTGACTTTGGCTTTCAGAGCACCTGGGACTCCACAGGGGCTCATGTGAAATCTATACAACCAGGTATGAAATTAAAAGAAATATGTAGTAGTGGTAATGGTTAATCATTAACAATAAATTAATAAAATAATAATTATTTATGCGGCATGGTGGCACAGCAGGTAGTGTCGCAGTCACACAGCTCCAGGGACCTGGAGGTTGTGGGTTCGAGTCCCGCTCCGGGTGACTGTCTGTGAGGAGTTTGGTGTGTTCTCCCTGTGTCTGCGTGGGTTTCCTCCGGGTGCTCCGGTTTCCAAAAACACACGTTGGTAGGTGGATTGGCGACTCAAAAGTGTCTGTAGGTTTGAGTGTGAGTGAATGTGTGAGTATGTGTGTGTTGTCCTGTGAAGAACTGTCTATCTTGAATTTCTACAGTAGCACAGAACAGACAAACCAAATACTGGCTTTAGAGATTGCCTTTTGCATTTATACATTGACGTAGCAGGGAGTGGTGAGGGAGGGGAATTCAGAAGGTTACAGTGTGCAAACTCACCACTAGATGCCACTGAGTCTTACATATTGTACCTTTTAATTAGAGAATTCACCTAGGACATATATTTACTGTTGCCATCAGCTCTATGCACAGATTTAGTGTAGATGTTAATAGAACATTCTCTGCAGTCCTGTCTAAAGCTATATAGGGCAGACATTTTCTGGGTCATATGGGATGAGTCACACATCTTGTGTGTAACAGCATGTGCTGGGCAGCAAGAGAATGAAAGCTCAAGGATTATACAATGACAATTACAGTATTCACATTTGTTTTCACAGCAACAAATCCCCTTTTAAACGAAAAGCACTGATGTCTCAAACTTGCCCCCTCTACTCCCCAACTGGAAGACTCCAGTTAGTGGTGCAATATAATGAAATATAGGCATAGATAATGTAACAGGCACAGAAGGTGCTTAATAAAAAACACGTGGAAACATTTTTAATGATCCATTCTTTCTGAGAGTTTCTGTTAATGTGTGTACGAACATATATTTATGTAGGCAGTCCTGCAGAACTGTGCCACCTACAGGTGGGTGATGAGATCCTGGCAGTAAATGGACACAAGGTGGCAGACATGAGCTATGAGCAATGGAAGAGCAGTATGGATAAATCCCAGCAGCAAGGCAGTCTGCTTATGGATATTCGCAGACACGGCAAGAACAGTAAGACAGACCCACTAATGCCCTGACGCCCCCCCCCCACACACACACCCACACCCACACACCATATACCTACACCATTATGACCCTATAATTGGGCCTTCAATATCCCACTCAAAGACTTCATCTTCAAGTCATTCAGATGCCTTATCCAGCTATGGCAGTGCTTCCAAAATACAGAGAGCTCTGCAATTATTGGCTGGGTAGAATGGCAGAGATCGACCCATTAATTCAAGCAATACAAATGTCAGTTAAGGTGAATGCTATCTATGTGACATTCAGGAGTTCTCTTACTGTCGTTTCAGTTAACAGTTTATTTAGATTAAAGTCACTTTTTATGAATGCAACAAAGGTACAATAAAACCTCATAAACAGTGTTCTGTTACCAGAAAAGATAATGGATTTACTCATAGTTAAGCATCACAGTGAAATAAATTGATTAATACCAGTTTTTAGTCCTCTTCACTCTGATTTATTGTTGGGGTGGCCCTTGGTTAGTCTGTGTTTATTTGCTAACACACAATCTGTCTGCTGTCCGTCTGTTTGATGTTCTATTACTTACTATTTTCTTTTTTAATCTCGACCTCTCCTAGACTTTATTTCATTTGGTGTTTTAATGTTTTCGTGGTCTGTGTGTACAATGCAGTTTTAACCCTGCTTGTGAAGGTTCATGGTGCTCTTTAGCAATGTTTTTTTTTTTATTTTATATATTTTACCAAAAAGCTTATACCAATCATAGTCTTGTTTTGATTATCTCACAGTAATATCCATTCTTTCGTTAACTGTGGTATACTGAGGTACAAGCTTGTTGGTAAAACTGGTGTGTGGAACTCTGTAGACTGCATGGCAGGGGAAGGTGGTCTGTCTGCAAACCCCACTATCTGGTAGCATTAACCTGGTAGCTGAGGCCTCTCCGTCAGACGCTTATGTGCAGCTGTGTGTCCATTATTGTAGTAGCTAATTGTGTGTTTTTAAAATGGATGACTCTGACGACGCATCATTATCAGATTGGGGCAGAGACCTACCTTCCCTTCCATTTAAAAGCCATAAGACGATCAATCTGACCAGTGCGGATCCTCTAGGTTCCCCTGAGACATACTTCAACTCCAGCTTGAACTTCACCTCCCAACCAGCCATGGACACCAGTGTGAAAACTCTGAATGTCAGCTCTCACTCTGCCGATGTAAGCATGTAGTGTGCTAAATTTGATTCTTTATTTCTGTTACTATATATCCAAATAAAAAAATAAAACAATTTCAGTAAATAGAAGAATAACAGTCAACACCTTGGTTGCAGAATCTGGCCCCCCATGGCATTAATGGTGGGATTCCTGAGGAGAAAGTGACTCTGAGGAATAAAGGTAAAGCACATTTTTCACAGATTCACCTAGACCCTGAGTGTCTAGTACTAATACAAGTGTAAAATGTAGAGCATCTGGTGTCTTTCTTGGAGTGTTAAGCTTGATTTATAGAATGTGTTTTCCCTATCATGTGAGATTTGCATTGTTTGGTATTTTTGAGAGGTTAAAGTTTGTGTCATGAAGTGCTTGCATTTGCTAAAATCAAACCCTGTGTTTTTCAAATATAAACTTAAGAATTTGTTGTTTTCAGGTAAGCTGAACCGTATTCCTTTTTTGTTTTTCTGTTCTCTGATCTCTTTTATCTCTCGTGTAGAATCAGAACCCCTTTCTTTGAAAAACTTAAAAAGGAGATCAGAGTTTTTTGAACAAGGTAAAACAGCATACCAGGTCGGTTTTGTGTTTCTGGTGCTGGGCACTGCTAGGCCTTCATCCTTTCATCCTCTTCTTTCTCCTCGCAGCTGAAGCCCTCATAACCCATGTGCTCTTCCCTCAGGCTCAGCAGGGAACACAGTCAATGCTCTGGTCTATCTCTGTGGTAACAAGTTTGAGTGTGCTGTGTCCACCTCCACATCAACACACTGACTTGCTGTCTGCAAAAGCCCCGGAGTGCATGAATAATAAAAGAAAGAAGGTGTAAGGAGGGAGAGATATATATCAGAGCAATAAACAAAATGTTAACTGTAATTTCTAAATATGGAGACTGTACAATTTCTTGTATAGTCAGAAATGTGCCTCAGAAACTGTACAGTACAAAGTCCTCAGACTGCCTGTCAAGACTCATAAGGACACCCAAAGACCCTCTAAGTCTCCACATCAGAGGAATATTATATTGTGCTCCAGTCCTTCTGCAGATCAGTGCTATGGCAGTGTCAAAGATCCTTCTCATCTATAAATGATGTAGTAGAAATATTGAAAAATGATTCACATTCAACATTTCCCTCTTAGCCTGCATCTGTTATTTCTCAGAATGTTATATATCTTCCAATGCCCAAGCTCTTGCTGCTATGTTTTTCCTCAAATGAGAATTTCCTCAGTACTGGGAAGTTAAGAAATATAATTACAAAACCCTGGGGTGCAGACTGTACAGTATTGTGTAGTGTTAAATGTGTTGGTATGGTGTTCAGATTAGGCACAGTTCTTCTCTGCCCTTTTGCATGCTGCTATGCTGCTGAGCATGCATCTGGCATAATGACCTGTTTTTGCATGTGGCATGTGTCTGTTATCAGGAAGAGTGGCTTTCTGGGTTTTTTTTTGTTTGTTTGTTTTTAGTTTCAGATTTGTTTTTGGAGTGTTGAATTTTGCCATTTTTGTCTCTTTCCATATTATGGAATGTGTTCTAGCAGTAAATATGTAATTAAACGATTATGTACTGTTAGGGGTGTAACAATACACAGTGTTGCATTTTATAATAACATATCACATTTTGCCATAATGTTTTTGCTAATATGTTAGCTTGCTCAGGGCTAGTGTATATATATAACCACATATAAATATAACCACAGCTATTCTTTATTGTCTGCTGTGGTACTAAGAAACTGCTCAGAATGGATCAGGCAAGCCTCCACTGAGTTTGAGTGTCTCAACAAGTTGTACTATTCAGTAATGCAATGAAAATGGAGACATTTAACATACTATCCTTGGGCACATATCTCCTTGTTTTACAGTTTGAAAATCAAATTGAAACATCAGAACAACTGAATTATGAATCTTGTGAATTGTTACACCTCACACCAAAATAATTTACAAATTGAAGGACTTAAGGTTTTATTATATTTCCATGACAAATAATGAAATTCAGTTTATTTAAATGAAGTAACCATTTAAATCCATTATATGAAAAAACACCCTTGTTTAAAAAAATACTTCTGTTTCTTCTATATTTCTTTTATAGGTGGACCTGAAACAGGGATATCAGACGTAAGCAAACGTTCATGGCCATAACATTTATACAAGCAGTTTTGAATCATTATATTAAGTACCCTTAAGAAGATATATGAGAGAACAGCCTGAGAAGGCTAATTTAATTATATTAAAAGACATTACCTGATGACATATATATTCTTAAGTGGAAGCCCACTTTGCCAGTGGAAAATGTAGTTTATATATAGCTTTGTGACACGTAATTAAAGGTGAAATGACAGAAATCTTTCTCTGTGTTGTTTAGTTGCCTGTTCCTTCTCTCTCCACATCTACTAACCGCTGGTCCTGGGACCCTGAAGAAGAGCGTAGGCGACAGGAAAAATGGCAAAAAGAACAGGAACGCTTGCTGCAGGTAAATTATTCTCCGCCAGCTGTTTTAAAGCCATATTCATGTCCTAAATTACTATTTTCTTAGATAACTAATGTTATTAGAAACGTATTTGAATTTAGTATGGCAGTACAGCAAGTACAGTTATGAGGGATCAGGAGTTTGCTTAAAACATTAACCAAAAATGTTTTTCCTATAGGAGAAATATCGTCAGGATCAGGAGAAAATGGAAGCAGAATTTAGAAAAGCCCAGCAAGAGGCTCAAAAAGAAGGCACAAAACAACAAGAAGAGGTGATAATGTCACCTGATTATTGAACTTGAACAAATGTTTTTGAAAATATGTGTGATTTATTACCAATTTGAAAACATTATGAAAATGTAATTCTAATGTACTTGTATTTAATTAAACTCAATAGGAAATTAGGAACCTGGAGCACTTAGAGGAACAGAAGCACTTGGAGGAGGAAAGGAAAAGAAAGGAGGAACAAAAGCGCTTAGAAGAGGAAATGAAAAGAAAAGAACAATATAAGCGCCTAGAAGAGGAGAAGAGAAGGAGAGAGGAACAGGAGCGTCTTGAAGAAGAGATGAACAGAAGGGAGCAGCAGAAGCGACTGGAAGAGGAGAAAAAAAAGGAGGAAGAGCATCTGTGTAAAGAGGAAGAAAGGAGAAGGAGAGAGGAAGAGGAGAGGAGGCGCCAGAAGGCTCAGGAGAGGCTACAAGAAAAGTAAGCTGCAGATTCTTCAATTAGTCTCCAGAAAATTGTGCTATAATTTTAAGGTTATGAGACGACTACATATTGAATTATGAGGTGCTCCATGTTTACTGCACTTGTGCTGTAATAGCATGCTGTCTTTTATTTTGTGTATTAAGTGAATGAAAATAATGAGTTCCATTAACTGCAGTATTGTAGCATTGACAATGCTGTAGTGCAGAACCTTCCCTATTGCTGCATGATTTGCTCCCGATAACAAATTGACGCTAAACTAATATTCAAATTCACATTAACATTTTCCATTGTTTGTAAACTCATGCATTAATAACCATATCATACCTATGTTGTTTTGTGCCCATCTCTGTGTGAATGCTTATACCTATGCTTCTTCGTGCTACTTTTATTGTTTGATCACAGTGATAAGGACTATACCAGTATTTTTCCTGAGCTATCCTACTTACACAGGTAAATATAATCATTTTTTTTAATGTGTATATGCTGCATTTTTCCTGTTTTAACAAAATTAAAAATTGTTAAAAGCTCCATTAACTTTTCAATGGCAAGGGATTTCTAACTCTTTGTGTAATTAAAGTAATTAAGGTATCAATTTTTAAGAATGAAATGTTCTTCTCCAATGAAATTACCTTTCAATTAACTACAATTCTTTATTTCACATTAAACCATTCTCAGTGACTGTGGTCATTTCAGCTATTGAATTATTCAGAAATTTTGAAAAACAGGAAATTTCCCTTTCTTTTTTTTTTTTACTGCCTAAGGATTAATTCCTGTGACTAATATTGTTTTAAAGGGTGAAGTCCAAATCCACACCAGAGCTTGACGAAGTGGACAAAACCGACGTTAAAGGTTTGTATGTTTTTAATCCTTCTTCCTAATCCTGAAACTGCTGTGTTTGAGAGATCATGCTAAAGCAAGGTTTATGTGGCCTGGTTTAATGAAGCATGTTAACAGAAAAAGCAGCTAGAATTAAGAGTTCAGAGCTGTGAGCAGTGTGGAGTGTATGTGCGGCTGTATGCAGGTGTGTATAGAAGGCACATGGGTCTGGCAGGCTGGCTCTTGGAGAAAGAAATAAGAAGAAAGAAAGATCCTCATATCCTGAGTCAAAAGGCTGTATCTGAGCTGGAACTAGAGAGGAGAAGTATCCTTAATGCTATGAGATACAGAAACCCAGAAAAAGGTGGGCATTGGCTCATGACCATGTCAGTAAACAAGCCCATCCAATCACCTTAAACCTATCAACAAAAGCTATGTTCAACAATCAGTCTGTCCAAATCAGCATGTGTCCTGTCCTCACCACTCAATCAGCATGCACCAGGACTTGATTCAGGATGAATGTGATTACACAATCTGCCTTAGGTTGTACACAATTGATGGACAAGGTACATGTTTTTTCTTTTATAATGATTTTGCCTTGTATAATACCTTTAGCTGTAAGCAGTGGTCTGAGTGAGAAGAAAGAACCATTATCTCAGGCTGAGTTGGAGAGGCAGCAGATCATTCAAGAGATGAAGAAGAAGACTCCATTACTGACAGACCGCAGCTGGATTCGTCAGCAAAGCACCACCAGCAATATCAATAAAGACCCTGTCACTCTACCCATGAGGAGGTCCGTGCACATGGTTATAGCTTTTTGCCTAATATTGTTGGAAGCGGTTGAAACACTAGTCAGTAGCCAGTTTATCTTTGAGAAAAATCCTTTGAGCTCATTCCCATCACTTGTGAGCTTAGTTAACCAATGCTACTTCACTGACTTTTCAGAGGTGAGTCTCTGGATAATCTTGATACGAACCGCTCTTCCTGGAGGTCATCATGGGCACCAGGAAGCACATCCTCCATCCCAGACTATAGCCGGCCTCATTCAGCTCTCTCTGGCTCATCCTCTTACCGCAGTGGACATCCGGGCTCTGCCACATTGCCTGCATCCCAGTCCCTCAGCTCCATCAGGCAGTCATGGTCCACATTTTCCACCCCTGCCCAGGCCCTTCATACAAAGCCAGAGCCTCAGCAATCCTCACAGAACAGGTACTTTTTCTGTATGCCTTTTGTTTCCAAAATAAATTTAAATAAATACATTTAAAAACCAAGTGATGCCATTGTACATACACTGAGTTTCTATTTTATTAGCTATTTGTACCTGACGTTTTCATACTAGTACAACAAAGTAATATAGCTCCACAGCTCCAGTCAGCCATGCTCCAATCATTGTCTCTTTTCATTAACACATGAAAAGGGTTACATATATTAAAGGACAAATATAATTGAGTAAAATATTCTAATAGCGGTTTTGCAAAATAAAATGCACTGGCATATTATTTAATCCTTCAGCCTGCTTTGATGGTTTTAGTTGTATCAGATGCCTACAAATGAGGAAAATTTACAGTTGCTAAGAACAGTTTTTATTTAAACTAAATAAAAAGTAAAGTTAAAACAATTGTCAATATAATTCTGAGAAGTTAGAGAGCATTAAAATGAACTTGGACTAAAAAACTATCTTAAAACTTACCTTGAAGTTATATGTAATAATGAATTATGGGCAATGTACAGAGGGCAATTCTGTCTGAGGAATTTATATTCAGTTTATTCATAAAATATAGCAAAGCAATACTTAAACGTTAACTCTCACTGTAATATTATTGACCAAAAAATTTTTTTTTTTTTTTTTTTTTTTTTTTTTTTTTTGTTAATTACTCATTAAATATTAAAGGACAATTAAGTTTTAAACTGAACAAGACCTAAACAAGAACTAAACCTAAACCTCCATATACTACAGAAGTTATATCTGCATACTACTTTACCACCAATCATTCAACTCACCTCATCTTATTTCAGCAATTTCAATCCCAAAGGTTCACTTCATGGTAATTATGCTGGAATTAATTAGTGTTGAGTGTAGATACAATGTTGGTGTACCTAATTATCTGAATGTTACCTCATTGTGTAGTAGGCATATGCCCTTAACATTTCACCTGCTCCTAAGCTCCATGTATCATGTAGCATGTCTACAAGGCCTTACCACATTGATTGATGTGGTAGTGTGTCTTGTCAGTGTCTCAGGTCATTTTTACATTTTGTAATCTAGGTCAGTCAGTGGCAAGAAAATCTGTACATTCTGTGATTTGCCCCTGGGCAAAGGAGCGGCCATGATCATCGAGTCTCTGGGACTCTGTTATCATTTACCTTGCTTTAAGGTGAGAGTTCCCAACTCCTCCAGTCTTAGGGGTGTCAAGTCAACCCTGCTGCTAACCTGCCTTACTCTTCACGCTTTAATTCTTACAGTGCCAACACACTTTAACCACTGAGGCATATCCCAATTTCTATATGTACAGTTTTTAATCAGTATTTCTGCCAGCATGTGGCTCTGTATATTTTGATTAACTGTTTCAATTTGTGTGCACAAATTTACTCAGCCCATTCCCTTTGATGCATACTAGAAGTAAGAGTTCTGGATTCTGATTTCATCTGTGCTGAACAATCTAATCTCTAGATTTAGATTATATTTCAGTGCATTCACTCACCAGCTCAATCATAGCAGCTTGCTTGATTTGGTGCTTAATAACTGCTTGGGCTGCTGCTGTCATACTTTTATGGTGGCCTAGCATTTTGTGTCTGTAACCCATATTTATTGCCGGTTTTAGCTTTGAACTGATGCTTAATGGCTTCCTCTGAGCTGAAAGTTTCTCTTGATAAATAGACAACTCTCTGCAGTAGTGAGTCAGAGACCAGAGATCAAAACAGCATATACAGGTGAGTACAGATTTAACGTATACATGACCCAGCCTCTTACTGTGTCGCTGTGTTTTACCTTCTAGTGTATTGAGTGCAAAACTGATCTCGGAGGCTCAGAAGCTGGAGCTGAAGTCAGAATACGAAACAAACAGCTCTACTGTAACTCCTGCTATTTGCGAGTCAAAGGTATGCCATAGTTTGCTCAGCAAATGACGTAGGATACAAATACAGTGATTTAGGAGTTTAAAAATAAAACATACAGGTGTTCTGACAAAAAGGAAAATGCTCTCCTCTCCTCAGCTGGGCAGCCCACTGCCATGTGACCTCACAGGATTACAGCAGATTGAGGAAGAACCTACAACATACTAAACACTACAAGCATTGCACATGTGTGGTGAACAGATTTTTTGAATGAGCAGTCAACATTACGCAATTATTTCCCTCTTTCGATCCATTTATGAGTGTGTTAGAGTAATAAAAAAATATGCTTTTCCCTGAAAGTATTAGAGATTGCTTGTACAGTTATATAAGGGATGTGCATTTACCTGTAACCTAGCACGGTTTTTAAAAGAATTATCTTTTAAGTCATGTTATTTACAAATAAAACATATGGATGTGTCACTGCTAAACAGATGTCACTAAGGTTTTTTATTTTACAAAGAATGTTAGAATTTGCTGTGTTGTCACCGCTTGTTGAGGCTATTTTTATGAATTTATTTTGTTATGTTGGCAGCAATATGCTGTCATTCTCTTCATTTTGTGCCTTTCTGTTTATGATGGGGAAAGATTATTAGAATAAACACCTTAAGAATATATTTGAAAGTGGCATGGTTTGTAAGTTTTATTTGCTAATGGCATCCAGTTAATACTTCTAAGCAAAAATTTACACACTGTAAACAATCTCATACATACTGCAAATATGCAAAATATGCAAAAAAAAAACATTATATTCACTAGTATTTTTAAATAAACATTACTGAAACAAATTTGAGACTGAATTGTTCTCTCTCATTTATTTGGATATTGGTTAAAAGAAATGCTTGTTTCTACTTTTTACTCAACATTATATATATTTAAAAAAAATCTTAGGTTCCATTGAAATTATTTTTAAGCCATTCATCAAGACAATAACTGCCAACATTCAACCCAACATTAACTACCATAGAAGTGCTACTGTAGCATATAGTGATTTAAACGTTAATATTGGCTATGAGAGAAAGGAGTCCGAGCGCACAGTTCTGGTATGTTGCTGGTCGGAGTGTCCACCCTGTCCCTTGTCCACCACTAAAAGCACCTACATTGGCCATGTGAGCAACAGAAGTGACCATGGAGCAATGGGAGGAGGCAGCCTTCTCTGATGAATCATGTTTGATGGCTGGGTGTGTGAGCATCACTTACGGGGGAAAAGCTGGCACTAAAGAAGGATTGTCAGCAGAGGCAGTGTGCTGTTCTGCTGGAATACTCTGGGTCCTGGCATTCTGTGAGAAGTGCTGGAAAAACAAGTCCAATCCTCTGAGGCCCCATCTTACAACATACAGGACGTTGGAGGACTGATACAATATTAAGCAGGTGGTTTTAACGATATGGCTGATCTGTATAAAGCCATATTCATTAAACGAGACAGATAATATAGCATGTGTGTATGAGTATTTGATGATTCAATTTATGAACAGTAAAATTTAATGACTTGATGGAAAAGCAGAAGGAATTGCTGGGGGATTCTAACAAATATGCAACACTTTAAACCGTTTTGACATTTCATTTGAAGAGAGGTATTTATTCCCCTCCTTGAAGAAAATTGCTTAAGCCATACAAAATGACAAGCCAGGAATGTAAGCCCCCTCCCCCGTGTAAGGGCCTTGTCTGTGTTAAAATGGAAAGTGTGTCAGTCTGTATTCTGTTCTGTGTCACAGTAAATTGTATATGACTTTTATCCAAACTGGCTGTCCAGTCATGACTAGCTAATAGATGATGCTTGATAAGCCAGTATTCCCATCCATTTGAATTATTTCGTATGCTAATTGAGAAACTTTTTTGTCAGTTTTTCCAGTTGGAAGATTTATTCATTAAAATATTTTTCAAATTGACGGGATTCTTAAACACTAGGGGGCACTGTTGTTTTAAATGCTGTTGGCAGTATTTACAGTGTTTAAGTCTGTATGTCCTGGACTGACTGAGTTTACCTGTTTTTATATATATATATATATATATGTGTGTGTGTGTGTGTGCGTGCCCGCGCGCATCTGGCAGACATGAGTCTTTTAATAGAAGAGCACATTTTTTACAATAAATGTAAAAGTGTTGTTGCCTTATAATCTAATTGTTGTGATTCCTGTAGGTGATTGGATTTAGACGTTGTCTCAGTACTGCGTCGGAAACTGTAATAAGCTTTCAGTCTGTTGTTAAACATTCATTGACTCTCATTTCCCTTACACCCAGCAGCCTCCTCCACCTGCACTCTAAATTCACTCTAATTTTAGTCAGTCTGACTGATGTCACTTGAGCCTTGTTACCATGGTGTGCTTGTTCTTTGTGGATATCTTGTATTGAGCTGCTACATTATGTTTCTTATGTCATAAGTGCAGGTGAAAATGCAAGTAAAAGTGGCAATATTCTCAGTAGTTTGCAATGAAATCAATACATGGCAGAGCATGTTGCTCCTGAGCTGAACCACATGAAACCACCTGCTAAACATTCTATACTATAAGACAGAACTTTATATTACTAATCGGGATAATGCATTGTTATGGTTTGAAAGGTAATATAGTTTCTATGGCATTTATCTCTATTTAGTATTCAGACAGGTTGTTAAAGGAATCCTCTCAAAGAAAGAATGTAATCAGTTACAAATTATGCAAAAATCCAGTGAAACAGCTGTAATACAATTTAAACAATAACAAATAAATAGACAGCAAATAAGCATGAACAAGGATGTTCTGGAGCCACTACCAATGAGCATAAATCATCATGGCCAAAGTCAAGTGTTAGCTGGAGTGGTTTAAAACCCTAATATTAGGGTGGGGAGCAGTGGAACTGTGTAAAATACAAATGGGAGTAAGTTGGATAACTAATCATTCAACATCAGGACTTAACCTCACTAATCATTTCATGGCTGAACACCATCAAATAGCTATCTCTTTTTTTTGCTGTAGTGATTGCTGACTGCTGATTGCTTATGAGAAAAAAGTGTCTGCAAGTTCTTTAGCCATCACATGCCATTTCTAAAGTATTCCCAGGGTGGGAAAGTGTTACTGCAGCTCCCATATTGCATCTTTGATTTGAAAATAAATACTTGGCAAGTCTCCCAATGTTTTGCAATAAAGACAAAATCAGGGGTTCTTTAATTCCTGAAAATGATAGTGCTTTCAGCTGTGCACACAAGACATAGTAGGCATATGTTACTATTTGGGCATTTTGTTCAAGAAAAATTCTGAACCAGAAATATTAAAACTTCATGATCAAATACAAATGAAGAAAAAATGAGATACCTTCTGCTTATTGTAACAATTCAAGTAGTGAATATATATAGGGACAGATATAAAGTGTTCCTGCCAGCCCTTATATTTTAAATAAAGTGTTTATATGTTCTGAATATTTAGTTGCATAAGCACATCTACATATACATGGGATGCAATACACAGAGATCTGAATATATTTCTGGGAAAATGGCGGAATGTCTTACTGAGATCTTCTAGTGTAGCGTCCTGTGCATCATACCTGTCATGGTTTGTCAACATCAAATATGGGGTGTACAATACGGGCAAGCCTCTGCAGCTCTGCTGATGGGGATAATGAGCTTATAAAGTGTTCATTATACCAACAATTAGTAAGCTGGCTTTCTCCTTCAATCACTGCTCAGGTGACATATTGCACTTGATCTGCTCTAAAGCATCAAGTCGCGCTTGGAGTAGCACCTGGATCTGTGAAAAAGCTCTTCTAAATCAAGGGAATTATTCATTCAGGTATGATAATCAAAGGGTTTTATCAAGATCAGGACTACTATTTTTTTTCAGTCAAACAGATTTCAGAGATTGACAATGTTTAATCAGGTTTGTTTACTATCTCTGGTGTGGATTTCTAATTTTCCTTGATGATCTGTTTTGGATTTCTAATATGTGCTTATCTTACAGTGGTCTAGCCATCTCTGGTGAAAGCAGCATCTTCACCAAATGGCCTGTCCTTTCATTTTCAGTGACATGGAAAATGCTTATGAATGCTGAGGCAGTCACAGCTGGAGGAGGCAGATACGCTTCACAAGTTATTATGCCAGGAGGATGTTCCCCAGACCAATATAAATTCAGCAGGCATAATGATGAGCTGAGCATGGGGGGGAATGATAATTCCTAAGTTAATGTTTTCACTTCTCTTTCATGCCAAATGATTCTGATAATTGCTTAAGGTGAGCTATTGTATGGCACCAAAACATACACTAAAGAGGTGCACAGCTGAACATCTGTGTCCACAGTGGGTGCACATTAAAATAGCTGAATTCACTAATTACAGGAGTTGCCTACAAACCTTTACAGTTGTATGTTTCAAACATAATTACATAATATAACCCTTTTTAAAATCAATAAATACTAGTAGATTTTGTTTCGTATTTTTGTTTCTAGAATTCAATATATATATATATATATATATATATATATATATGTATATATATATATATATATATATATACACACACACACACATCACAACACTATCTCCTTCCCATTGTGTAAATGTGCATTCCACTTTGGGCTCTCATTTTAGAAGGATTGCTGACTGCTTATTGCTTATGAGAAAAAAGTGTCTGCAAGTTCTTTAGCCATCACATGCCATTTCTGCCCTTCATTAATTAGAATTTTATCAGTGCACTTCAAAGGTAGAACATTATGAACTGTCATTTTAATGTTAGCCATATCAGATTGACTTTTGAAATATGTGGAAGGCTGAAATGGCAAAAGAGTGACATTCCCTTGAGGCTTCACAGATACAACAAATCCAGATTTAAGAAAGCATTTTTTTTAATATAGAAAAGATAATTTGCTCAATCAACTGTGACCAGCCATTTATCAGAAATATAATTTTGATTTGTGTAAATGCCTTTTAGTCAGTAAAGGTCATATAACACATTTGCATTTCACTACTTTAACAAGTTGTATGAATCAGTCCTTTCAAATGAAGTTGTATTAACAGTCTTTACCCAAGCTACTCTGTATGTTCAAATATTTGTAGACACCCTTTATAATCAGTAAACTTAGCTTTGGAAAGAGGCTTGTACTATGAACAATAGGTTTATTAACAATGAACATGAAACAAAATGGGAGCTGCCTAAATTTATCATGACAAATAAAAAGTGGGCACAAACTCCAGGGATCTGGGGTTGTGGATTTGAGTTCTACTCCAGGTGACTGTCTGTGAGGAGTTTGGTGTGTTCTCCCCATGTCCTCTGGGTTTCTTCCCACGGTCCAAAAACACACGTTGGTAAGTGAATTGGCAACTTCAAACTGTTCATATGTGTGTGTGTGTGCTGCCCTGTGAAGGACTGGCGCCCCCTCCAATGACCCTCCTGCCTTGAGCCCAGTGATTCCAGGTAGGCTCTGGACCCACCGTGACCCTGAACTGGATAAGGGTTACAGATAATGAACGAATGAATGAAAAAAGTGGGCAAATACATTTCTTTTTCAAAAATGTTTATTTAAATTGGAGTGTTTGGGGTACACAACTATTCATCCAGCACCTTATTAATGCACTTGAGAATGCTCAGTTTAATGTTTGTCTGTTATAGTATTAGGTTTACAAATAATTTTAAAGTATTTTTGTGTAGTAAATGTAATACATAATTCAACCGTTCTACATCATTTTATGGAAACTGTTGCATAGTATTAAAAATTACAATTTTCATTTGGTATAAATAACCAAGTCTTTAAATTGTCTAAAGAAAACTCACATTTCTGGATACAATATTATCCCTAAGAATGATAATTGATTAGCCATGGCCTAATGATCAGATAACAGGACAACTGAAAGGTTGTTGGTTCGATTCCCATGACCGGCAGGAAATATGGGGGTGATGGGAGTGAAGGGAAACAGTGTCATCCTCCCTCAATCCACGGTCAAACCCACAACTGTCAGCCACTCTAGGTGTGTGTTCACAGCCCCTAGTGCACTAGTGTGTGTGTGTGCGTGTGTTCACTGATGGGTTAAATGCGGAAGACACATTTCATAATTGCACAGTAAAATGACAAAAGAGCATGAGAAAATTGTATTTTAAAACGTTTTAAAACGTATTTGTACGTCGAATAATTCTATTACTGTACCAGCTAATTAAAGACATGTTTCTAGAGTGTGGTATTGGGAGATGAGAAAAATTAATGAGAACACTGAGTGCCTACTAACATCAAGTGTCTTAATCCATATGAGAAATATATATGATCCACAGCAAAACATATTCCCTGCTATGGAGATTTCCCCTCTGTCACTCTGCTCAGGTGCTCTAATTATTTTGTATTTACTGTAAGTAGCCTACTATGCAGGGAGATATAGTGACATCTAACTTGTTTTAAACAAAAGACACAGGTGAGTGACGCTGTCACACAGCTCCAGGATCCTGGGTTTAATATTTACTTTGTATGTAAGTGACTAGGAAAGTTTGTTCCTGTCTTGTGCCCAATGAACCTGGGTAAGCTCCAGATCCACCCTGACCTTGGAATGTTATAGTAGATGAATATGATAGGATTTAGTCCTAAGTGCATTAATGAGGTCAGGTACTGGTGGTGGATGATCAATGGAATCTGCTAAAAAGGATTTTATTTTTCTTATTCCCTTCACTACATATAACAAGATTTGGTGTTTTTCCTGTCGTCTTCTTATTTAAATACATGCTTCTACAGCAACAAAATGGGGAGAAAAAGTATGGTTTCCTATCCAGTGGCAGTTCCTGCCAAATCTCTCAGGGTGGGCAATTGTTGCGATACCTGCTAAGGTGACTTGTGCACTGGACAGATTAAGAACTAGCCATCTAGACAATTGGCACATAGCACTGTACAAATTATTCAGGAATCTTGACAGTGTCATCTAACTTTGAAGAGTTTTATTTCTGTGGTCACCTCATGTAGAAATACCACTAGTAACCAATAGATTCATAAAGCTTGCTCTTTATCTACATACTGTACAGTGTTTTTAAAGAGCTTTATCCAGGATTTCATTAAGGTCTTTAATAAAATTACTTTTCCTCTACAGCGAATCAACAATCAACTGTGGTCAAAAACAAATAGATTGCCACAGAGTCATCCTCACAGATATTTTGAAGTGATACCAGTTTAATCACTACTCATATAAAATTATATACATCCATGCACATTTGTGTCCAAAATTAGTCAGTACCCTATTCATTATATACTTCACTACATAGTGAGCAATGCCATTTGGAACACACTTCACCTTGTATAGGACAAAAGGACGTTGGGGCCAGAGGTTGAGCTGCCCTGTAACCCACTGAGAATGTATTGAAGGCTCTGCTGCTCAAAACAAGAGCCTTAACATAAGAGTTTATGAGAGGAGTCTGGGGCAAGTTTCCACCATCTTGAAATTGGCCAAAAAAAGAAGCGGGACTTTTCAGAAACAAAACCTAACACTGATTGGACTGTGATACTTAGAGGCGGGACAAACCGTCTGGCAGAGCTTGGTTAATACAGAGCCATGGGTTTTTATTAGTGATAATACAATACTGAAATATCTATACATCTGATACCAGATCTTAATTCTCTGAAATCGATTCCCAAATCAAAATATCGATACTTTTGATACTTGAGTCATTTTGGGTAATATATATTATTAACAGGAACACAGTGGAAAGTAACTAAACTATTGAGATCACTCAGTCTGTAGACAGAAACAATAGCAGAGTGTAAACGGTGCATGTGCGGAGTCCTTCTGTGCTGCAGACAGGCACTGTCCAGGTACAGAGGGAGAAAATGTTGAGCTTTAAGCACCACTAAGCACTGTTGTTGTTGGAGTATTTCAAATGAATAAATATGGGTATGAAATAAGTAACAAACTAAATCTATGCTTCAACAAATAGCTGCATGAGTTAACCCATTCATTATTTGTAATCACTTATTCAGTTCAGAGTCGCGGTGGGTCCAGAGCCTACCTGGAATCATTGGGCGCAAGGCAGGAATACACCCTGGAGGGGGCGCCAGTCCTTCACAGGGCAACACACACACTCACACCTATGAACACTTTTGAGTCTCCAATCCACCTACCGACATGTTTTTTGGAGCGTGGGAGGAAACTGGAGCACCCGGAGGAAGCCCACGTGGACACAGGGAGAACACACCACATACCTCACAGACAGTCAACTGGAGCGGGACTTGAACCCACAACCTCCAGGTCCCTGGAGCTGTGTGACTGCAAGAGATAATCTCACATAAGCAATAAAGCCTAGATATATTTAGGTAAGGTTTCCTAAAAACTTGATCATTTAAAGTGGATTACATAAACTAGACGTAATTAAATTATACAGAGCAATTGTGATAAAACGGCGATGGTGAACTTTGAAAAATTCATTCATTCATTCATTCATTCATTCATTATCTGTAACCGCTTATCCAATTCAGGGTCGCGGTGGGTCCAGGGCCTACCTGGAATCATTGGGCGCAAGGCGGGAATACACCCTGGAGTGGGCGCCAGTCCTTCACAGGGCAACACAGACACACACACACATTCACTCACACCTACGGACACTTTTGAGTTGCCAATCCACCTGCTACATGTGTTTTTGGACTGTGGGAGGAAACCGGGGCACCCGGAGGAAACCCACGCGGACACGGGGAGAACACACCAACTCCTCACAGACAGTCACCCGGAGCGGGAATCGAAACCACAACCTCCAGGTCCCTGGAGCTGTGTGACACTACCTGCTGCGCCACCATGCTGCCCAAAATATAACATTTTATCTGTAAAATATATCTATTATTATATACAATCAGTCTAATTTGTTTTAACTGTTAAATAAATATATGTATATTTAAAATAAATGAATAATTCTGATATTTTGTCATTTTTATGAAGCTATGATTTAAAATATACTACTTTTTTAGATTTACCAAAAACATTAGGTGTATTTGCACAAAGTATCGGTATCGGTAGCGCCAATAATCAGCCTGAATTACACAGTATCGGATCAGAAAGGAAATCGGTGGTATCGAACATCACTAGTTTTACTGTAATGGAATAAAAGAAAAAAACGTATCTTCCCTTTACCTTTTGGTGGTGCATTGCCCCTGTTACTATGCCTTTAACTGCTTTTTCTTAGCTATCAGGGCAAAGATCATAAAGCTGATCTTAGAGATGGCTGATTTTGACATAGTGCCTCAATGATAAAATTCATATGTAGCCCTGAAGCGGAGAGAAGGGAGGGAATGGTTTATCCCTGGTATTAGTGTGCCACGCAGTTTGTGCAGTCAGTAACAGAGAGAGAGCAGTCTATTTACATCAGTCTCCTGTGAAGCAAGGCCAAACTTGTGTCTATTCGAAATGAGCCATATGGAGATTAATCATGAGGATATGTCATAACACCATTCACAATCATGTTTTTAGCTCAGAACCATGTGTTATAGGAGCCACAATGGCTTTATCTGTTTAAAAAAGGAACAGTATGAATTGCCAGTGTCTAAATAATTGTTTGCTTTATAATTGTAAAACAATCACCACATTATCAGCAGGAAATGATAATGATAATGAATATATACCTCTTAACCTCAGTTTCACTGTAAATACACATTCATTTGGTATTTTCTAGCAAAGACCCCTTCAATGAAAATCATATTTTTAATGCTAAATCCAGATTAACTGTTTTAACCACGTTCAATTGGTATTTTATCATGCATGATACAGGCAGTAAACCAATGGCTAAGTGTGTCCCCTTGAAGCAGGGCCTTCAAGCTGCAGGCAAGTGGCAGAAGTCTAAGTGGGGATAAGAGTTGGGGACCAATTGCATGTTCATAGTGCTGTGCATACTGAATTAAGCTGATGGTGGACAGTTAAATTTAAAGAAAATGTCTTTATGTGTATTAAAATTAAATAAAATTGTACATACTTCTGTTTAAGTATACTAGTAAAATCATATGGAAATGGCCAATATGTGCTTATTTCATCCATCCTTTTTCAGAGGTTTATTACTGAAACCTCTGAACATGCTTTTTCTGCTTATTGTTTCAGGTGGTTTTGGAGTGTTTTGATATCTGTGGTACCAAATGCTGGCTTGCTAGTTGCTTGATTGAGGCTTCAGCAGCTGTACTCATCTTCTGTGGGATCAGTTGTATTTGCTGTTGTCATAGAAACAAATGCTTTGTCCAGCCATGAAGGTGAGCCGAGGTATTATGTGTCCCCAGATTAAAGGATCAAGAGTTCTCATGCACCACAATTCTAATAAAAGTGACCACAAATAAGGCCATTTCAGCCCTAAGTGCAAATAAAGATTTGCTGTCTGTTCTAACAGAAAGACAAGAAAAACATGCATCTAAATCAGAAATAGCCCCTTACCCCTTACACACTGCACTTCACTGGTCTTAGCATATGATGGTTTATGTTCCAAAAACAGTAAATATCTCTTTGGTGACATTTGGAATTCATCCACATGTGCACAGTTTCATACTCATAGTGTATGGATTCATAGTGGCACATTTGATGGGTATAAATCAAAATATTATAATCACATAATCCAGCATAAAGGGACTAAAAAGTGAGACTGCCCATCTAAACAGCAGTGATATTAAATGCTGGATTCTGCTAATTAGGGATCATTGGCATTTGTTTGACACTGCTATTAAATGCATGAACTGAATATAATTCTCTTTCATACAACAATACCTTAAAAGCAGTAGGAAAATGGGCTTTATCAACTCACAAATTCACTACCCATTTTGGTTTGCACTCATTCAAACTGTGAATGGCACCTTGCCTCAGAGAGCTTGCAAACTTTTCATAACTTTGTTTTGTATTTGTACTGCAAAGTAAAGGATTCAGAAGTGATAGTATAAAGCATTTATTCTTTTCTGCACTCCTTAAAGCATGTTGCCACTTGAGTCTGAATCTACTAATGTGTTTCAGATTAGTGTTTAGTAATGTGTTTTCAGATTTTCTTCTGGGAGAATTTTGTCCTTGGTCCAGTTTTCTTACGTACACAAACTACACACTTAATTACAAGATTGCTTAAAATATCTCACCAGACGATGACTGTTTTAGAAATTTGCAGAAGGTGCAATGGGTTTAATAATGACAGCAGCCTTCATTGCTCCACTAACCAATGTTAAGCCCGATTTTCCTCACTTCGCAAGAATATTCCCCTCAGTGAGCAACTGACCTGGTTTCTCTTAAAATGCAACGCTTCCTGCTGGTGGTACTCTGTGTCCTGTAGTTAGAGAACAGACCACAGATTCATGACTTAATCGTTTTTGCATCCACACACTGCATCAGGTAGAGTTTGACGTATATTTTAAACATATGGTCTTAGGTGCAGCATTAAGATATATTCAATGTTTTGTGTGAGTTTATACGTATGTTCTGTGTCTATGCTCCAAAGAGGGAAATGTTTAGTATAAGCTGCCAGTAAGGACAGGAGACTATATATATTTTTTTCTCTCTCAGTCCCTTGTGCAAATGTATGTGCAAATGAATGTGCAGATGTAAACCAAACTCCATTTTCCTATATTTGGAAAGGTAAAGAATCAGATATATTGGAGTGCTAGCCAAGAGCCGGGGGAGAGAGAACAGCGCGCTGAATCAGACACCTCTCTCATGGGATCCTTAAGGACCCATAAGACACTGTTTCTGTAAATAAAGATGTATTTACACCTTTAACCGTGTCTGCAGAGATTCTTTTCCATCACCTGTCTTCACAATACAGTAAATAAACAACAAGTTCATAGATCAAACTGCTCTCCAGTGAAACATTTTGCAGTTTATGAACAAAACGTGTGATTGAATAGTTTAATCATCTTCTGAGTCACAGTTGATTATGAGGACAATTACACTCTGGTTGCTACTGTTGGGATTTCTTTCTGACATATTTTTAGAACACACCCACTGCAACAAAACATACACTCAATTTAAAATCTTGATCATGTAGAAAATGAAAATGAATTATATTGCTATAAAAAGCAGCATAGATCTATACTTCTATATTGTCAGCACACGACAAATAGAGACAAGTGCCAAACAGAAATTCTTTCAGTGAAGCAAGTACGCGCCTAATAAATACAATGTAGACAAATCTGTAGAGAGAAATTCAGTTCTGTTTCCTTTCAGCTCTTTTCTTCTGGAGCAGTATATTCCTTCTGTTCCTCTTTCATCTTTTCCCCAAAGGTGTTTTGTTGGATTCAGGTCAGGTGACAGCATATACTTTCTTCATTAAAAACATTTCCATACTTCTTTGCTGTTTAGGATTATTGTCATGTTAGAACATTTCTTTCCTGTTAAACAGTAAAAGCAAATTTTTCGTTTAATGTTTTTGACATTTACCAAATATCAGTATATCAATA
Source organism: Hoplias malabaricus (assembly GCF_029633855.1). NCBI lineage: Eukaryota > Metazoa > Chordata > Actinopteri > Characiformes > Erythrinidae > Hoplias > Hoplias malabaricus. The sequence goes on along the minus strand of NC_089811.1, from coordinate 30,560,564 downwards.
TTTGACGGTATATAGAAGTATGAAGTGGTACACATATGGTTTTTTCTTATATATGTAATGCATTCATTTGATTTAGCAGTTACAATTTTAATTCCCTATTAGAAATATAACTTTGTGCTCAGGTGGGATGGTGGCACAGCAGGTAGTTTCGCAGTCACACAGCTCCAGGGACCTTGAGGTTGTGGGTTCAAGTTCCGCTCCGAGTGACTGTCTGTGAGGAGTTTGGTGTTTCCTCCGGGTGCTCTGGTTTCCTACCACAGTCCAAAAAACACGTTGGTAGGTGGATTGACTATGTGTGTGTTGCCCTGTGAAGGACTGGTGCCCCCTCCAGGGTGTATTCCTGCCTTGTGCCCAATGATTCCAGGTAGGCTCTTGACCAGAGGCGATTGTTCTAAGACTGCAAGGGAAGCTCAGCTTCCCCTAAAATGTCAAAAAATAAGTGATCAAATATATTCTGTTGTGTGTACATGTCAGTGAATAAATATGCACTACAACGCGCTCAACTTTTGTTCAGAATCAGCTTCTTATCACTGGTAAAGACGCGGCTTTACTCTCATTTACTCCCGCAGCTTCACAGTGCTTTAAACGGCGTCCACAGAGTTCAATAGCGAAGCAGCGAAGTGCAGCGAAACGAGACGGGTCATTGAATAAGTGCTTGGCTTTGTCCCGCCCATCGGACGCTCAGCGTCTCTGGGGGTCTATGGGGCAGTGGGCTGGCCTCGGCTGGCCCGGACGCTCAGCTTCTGCATGATGATTGGAGGATCTGTCTGAGGCTGAATCCCTTTTTGATTGACAGCGAAATGAGCGAATCAGCGATCCTTTGGTGTAAAGATCCGTGGGAGCATTACATTTTCATTCTGTTCTGAGTTGAACCAGACTTTCTTAAACCTCTTAGCGGCATTTTCTTTGTTAAAAACGACTAGTGACAAATCGAGCTTCTATTTCTGGTGGGTTTTTTTTGTAGCTGCTTGTGTTTGGAGACTGACTTCTATCACTCTTTCTGACTTCTATCACAGTTTCTGTCCAGCGGGTGCTGCTGAGCCCCTCCACCGTCACAAAGCACTCACAGGCGGACACACTTCACATGGGCCAAGGCTGTTTAAGTCAAGTCCCAGGAAAAGACGCCTTGTTGGTACGACAGGGTCAAAGATCATTTTCTTGAAAAGGAACAGGGGGTAGAATTTACGTATAAATAAACCGACACATTTTATGATGTAGGCCGAAATTGAGCTTGCCCTCCTTGAAAGACCAGCATCCGCCACTGCTCTGGACCCACCGCGACCCTGAACAGATAATTACAGATAATGAATGAATGTGCTTTGTGCTCCTTTATTCTTTTCTGCATTTATTAGTCCTGCCCTCCATATTTTATGTACAACACAATCACATAATAAAAACCACATTTAAAAAACATTGATCTCTGTAACAATGGCTATATGGCAGTCTGGCAAAAGTAGGCTTGCCTAGTCTAGTTAATTCTGTCATAATATTTGTTCAGAGGTTTGGAAAAATATCCATTTTGATTTTATTGTTTTCATTTAATTTTTTAATTTTGTTAGGATTTACCTCCCATAAATTATCACACAGTTCAAAAATATTTCAGCATTACTGAAGAAACTGTGAAAAATATTTAGACCAAACAGTCCACTGCTACATGAAGGAACTCAGTCTGAATCTCTATTAATTGTAATGAACTACTACATCCCTTCCAAAGAATAGGATTCAAACCATGTCGTTTCAATAAAAACCCATCCATTATTTAAAATGCAACCACCTCTCACAGGCAGTGTCCCCACTGTGCTCCGGGATGTGACACCGCAGGCATAATAACAGTTTATTTTCCACTGCAGTACACATTATAAATTACTAGCTATAATGACTCAGCCTTTTTGCCCATTCCTGATATCTGCTTTACCAACACATATTTTTATTGTTTTGTTGTTTTTCTTGTATTAATTAGGCATGCTCCTTGTCCCTGAGAGGTCAGCATAGATAAGAATTCCAATGAATTTGTACAGAGGGAAGTAAATTACTCTAATCTACTCTAGCCCTCTTAGTAAGACAGTATTTCATAAAGAATTAATAAGCTTGCCAAAGTCCCTAGTGTATTAGTGCTAAGATAAGCCAGCTGCTGCAGTTTCCATTTTCCCTAGGGGGAATTGTTCAATATATTGTCTGACACTGACATACTTCATAAGGGAATTCCACCAAAGTCCTCCATTTTAGGCCATTTCGTTTTCTTCTCCTTTTAGATGAGCACTCATTATCCACCTCTTGCACAGGCACAACACAGAAAAGTCCTCCGAGGTAGAAACACATTCTCAAATTCTGAATGTTCCATTGTCATTCAGTGTGTTTTTGGACTGCAATCAGTTCACGTTATTTTTTTCCTGGAGGATCCGCAATGCATCAATTTACAGAATTCATTCTAAACTATGTTAGAATGATGAGAGAATCAAATTGCTTTCAGGGTCAGATTTTGGGACAGAGTCGCCAGTAGCTATATTGTATTTACTATCTGTAAACCTTATTATTCTGGTGGTATATATTATGAAACCTTTACTCTTTGTGTACACACTAGATTTTTCTGTGCTAAATTAGTCAGGGGTAAAAGCAATATTCTGATTATGTCATGCCTCATGGTTTTAATTAATCTACTGTTTATCACCACAAATTCGTTACTCATTTATTTTACACTCAATTCAATTTCATGCTCTCCTGAACTAGCAATTTTGATTTTGTTGCCCCCTATTTTGAACTGGAAAAAGAAGTTTAAATAAGGTGAGTAGTGAACTGAATAGATTTTTTTGGGTAGCTTTATAACTACTACTTATGTAAGCTAGTGTCTTCAAAATTACAAATTACATCAATAAGATCCTGACCATGTTGTTCATATTTGCCATGAACAAATGCATGTTGGGTTGCAGAGTTCCTGCCTTCTGTTTCTTACATACTGGAGACTGCCTGTAACTTTTTCAATTTTCTGGTATTTAACGCTATCATTTTAAATGACCAAGATCAATAGACCCCAGCATCTGGAGAGACTGCACGTAAGCAAAATGCTCCCACTGCTTATTGAGTTGACGCCCCACTAGTTTTTCAAAGGAAGAGGACAGGGCATAATCACAATTGATTGTGACCTGCGGCATGATGGGCAATCTCATTGCTATCACACAGCCTGATGGCCCAGTCAGATGAATATCTCTGCATGAACTGTTTCAGGGACACTCCACTTACACTGCCATTTGCAGGCCACATATGGTGGAGCAGAGTGTGTCCCCAAGCTGCAGAGGAAAGATAAGGTTGGGATGAGGAAGGAAGCGGCAGTTGGTAGTCCTACACTGGGAGGTGTGTGTAGAGAGTGTGTGTGCAGTAATTAAATCTTTACCCCCTTCTGGGATACTAACACAAAAATCGTTCTATCTTCAATTCTCCTGACCCATCTAAATAGGGCAAAACTGATGCACACAAATAAGCCTCATTAGTATTAAACCAAGTAATAATTAAGTATGTCTGTTATCTCTGGATCTTAAGGCTTGAATATTGTGATTACACACTTCCCTGATATTTCTACATACATTCTTTATAATGAGCAATCAAAATAAACAGACAACTTTACACTTAAAGCAAGTAACTAAAATCAGTTAAAATTATTACATAAAAAACAATTTCTTAATGTGTGTGATTAATGGAAATAAACTATAATCACCAAACAGGGGTTAAATGTAGTCAGTCTTGGTTTAATAAATAAAAAAAATCATGCCCTTCACTGCCTGTTTCATGTAATAGATGATTCACCTTTGCATTTCAAAGCAATTTAGAGTTACCTACCCCCAGAAAATGATCAATATTTCATGCTCCAACATGCAAATCATTCTTTATAAAATTGAAACTATCCTACAAGCTGTGCATCTCAGTGGATATCTGAGAACAGACTGAATACCTGCTTGACTCTCTTTTTTTGGAGGGCTACCAATATATCCATCTAAATCTCATACGTAAATAAAAATCCCCACTGCTGAGTCCCCTTCATTCATTTACTAAACCCCTATAATCTCATCCCTAGTCATCTAAATTCCCCTAAAACCCGAAAATGTGCACCAACACCTTAATAAACTTTATACTGTATTCATTCACTACGCATAGATCTATAAATTTCCAGTTAGTTCTCACCTGTCTCCTCTTAACAATCCACTGATTGTCTGAAGCTCCAAGACCTGCTCTGACATTTGTTCATGATGTTTTAAGATAGAAGAAACCCTGGCTGTCTGAATTCATTTTTGGAGTTTTAAAAGGTAGACTCTCACTCATGATAATGACTCCTTTTCTTACCCACAATACAGCTTCTAGCACATACAACACACCACATGGAAAGGACGTTCCTAGATTACATTTTGTACTTCACTGCTGCACCCCACAAATTGCAAACATGCATCTAGTAAAAAGCTGTTTGAACACTAAACAGGCTAGTTTAAGTCCTTTAACACTAAAGTAGGTGTCATGAATGAGAAATTAGACACAAATTAACAATGTTTTATTGATTGCATTCATTCTGTTTATGTGCACTGGTAGAAAAAATAAAAACCATTTGCTAAAACTATATCCAGAATTTTCATCTGACATAAAAATGGGCTACAATAAAAATGTGCAACTGAACTTCTGAAGCTCCCAATTTAATATTTTTATTTTTTTTTAGAATTGGCCAATTCATAAACAACAGCCTTTATGATATGCTCATGTTATTTTGGGTGGTATTTCATTAAATTTATATTCTGTGGGCAGGACATATCTGTTTGTTTGCTTATTGTGCATTGTGTATTTTTGTAGATTACAGGGTAAGTGTATACAACCAAAATCTAATATCTCTGTCTTTAAGCAATATTACCTTGTTATGTAGCTGATCTTTCTTTAAATATTTATGAATATTTATACAAATATCCGTGCAAACTCGAGCTAAACTGGCTCTGAATGAAATATGTTAGCTGCGCTAATTTTTGTAAAGAAGCTGTGGCATGGGAAATGTAGTGCCTGTAGTGTATTTGCATAGCAGTTCCTGTTCTACTCAGCAATCCAGGATAAAATTTATTTTTTACTACAGTTAATTTAGTGGGGCACAGCGATATTTTACTGCGGCATGTGCCCCAGTAAATAGGGTCTAATGCCACACGGACATGTAAAGAAGTTATATGATTTCCTATGAAGGGTCTATGTATACTCAGGATACTCGCCAGGTGCCAGAATATACTGATAACTCAGAATTAATCAGTGACACCTCGTTTGTAATATTTTAATTTGATGATGTGTATGTTGATAAGCAGAAAACATGATCATGACTGTCATATTTAAGCACACAAGTGATAGAATTAAGTTTTATTGAATTAAGAATTAAGAATTATTTGAAACACACGGAATTTATATCATTTGTATTTCTTAAAGGAAGACCTTCCTTGAAGGAAATGGGAACCGGTAATTATCTTCAAATCAGCTTCAATCTACCTCCAAATTCAATTGACTTCTGCACTCATACAAACAAGCATTTGTTTAGAAGCATGAAAACAAGGAACAAATCAGATAGTTTAAGGTGTGTTCATTGGGAATTTATTAAGATCTGTGTCTTCCTGCTGTGTGGCCTGTATCTTATTCACTGTGCCTCATTTTAAGGTGACCTGAGGCAGGAGGTTTCTGTTATGAAAAACAAATATTTGCTTTGAAATTCTTTTCAGTTATAATCAAGTTCAGTGTCTGCTGTGAGACAGAACTAGTCTATCATCCCAAAAGCAGTGAATAACATGCTGGAGGAACAGCATTTGTGGCCCTGCACTCTGAAGAGTGATAAAATTCTTGTTTAGAGTACAGAATAAGGCACAGAATTTGACACTGAAGGTAAACAGAAGAAAGACCACCAGTGCTGCCAAGCTTTTAGATAAAAGACATCTCTGTGATCATAGTCTTTCTTTCCAAAATTAATCCAAATAACATAAAACCATAAACTGAATAAGGAAACATAAATACTGGGGATTGCAGTTAGATGTTTAGGGATACATAACCGCATATGTTTGAATATACAAACAAGAGAAATCATACTCTACTTTAAATGCAGCAAATAAAAACATTTTATACGATATATAAGAATACAGTACTGTGCAAATGTTTTAGGAACCAGAAACTGAGATTACGCCCAACATTAGGTTAAAACCAAATAACATTATTCCAGTGAGTGTGATATTCTGTGTGTGAATGTGTTGGTTTAACTTTTTTCCAAATCTCTCCTCATGGTCAATATTATTTGAGGTTATCATCCGATTCATAGTTTTACCAGGTAATAAATAATGATTTTAAATAATGTGTGCTGTTGATTTAATAAATTCATACAATCAAGAAGAATTTATACAAAAAATTTTTCTTCAAACTCACTCACACTTACTATTTTATAGAAAAAAAAATCTTACATTTCTTATTTGTTTATATAAATAGTATTTACTGTGATTATATATATAAGTCATTAGTTTAAATATACATAATTACCTTAGGTACTTAAGACTTCTGCACAGTACTGTATATGCACCTGTATTTTAATTAAAACACAGTATTTTTACACAGATGTGCTCTCTTATGTGAACTATTGATGGTCTGTCAACTGATTCTGATTGATCAAACTTGTTTTAAAAGATGCACATGATTCCTGCTGAGCACTGCTTTTAAACCTCCAGTAAATCTGCTCTTGACAGGCCTGCTGTTTATCTCCATCCATTGTCAGGCTTTGAGTCAAAAAAGGAGCGGGTCTTTGTTCATGCTTTTGATTAAAGCCTGTAATCTGTGAAAGCGACAATCACATCCTAGGAGGTGTGAGTTGATTGGTCTGAAAAGTGCTGGACATATGGATGCAGCACACAGAAAAAGTCTGCAGTATATCCGAGGGCATTATCCACCTCTGAAAGAAATAATCTTGAAAAGAAATGTCCACCATGGCTTTCATCTTTATTGAACCAATTGGCTCAGCTACAAGAAATGTCGAAAATATCCATTGATTTCTCTTCATGACACAAAAGGGCAGAAATTGAGTACTTTGTAGGGAACATGGGCTTTAAATGGTCAGGAAACCCTCTTTGTGTTAATAATGGTTAGAATTCAATTTAATTCACCTTAGCTTAATTCAGGTTTGTTCCCTTTTCCTCCAAATGTTTTCTATTGTATGCTATTCCGAAGGGGAATTAAGGGTTTAATGACATGTCTTGTCTTGCCAATGAACGAATCACCTCAGTCCGCAAAAAGATTACATAAACTGGTGAATGTTTCAGTCTTAAAACACTAGGGAAATATATCTATCTATATATATTAAATATTAGTTAATCCGGCTTGTAGGTACACCAACTGATGGCAGAGGAATTAAATTAACACACACATTAAATTGCACACAAAGTCTATGAGAGGTTGTAAATGCAGTAAACAGGTAACAATCTCTATGAATATCTTTGATTTCATAAGAAATATTTTAAGGACCCATAAACTTTGAACATACGGTATATCTATCAGTTCTGAATATTTGTGTATATTGAGTTATATATAACTTGAATATAACTTACAACTTGAATCCAATTGCTATATTTTCATTTTTCAATTTTCACACAAAATGCATCTTACTCTGCATTGAGTTAATCATGCAATATTATTATGGCTGGAGTCCTTATCTTGGAAAATGATTCTCCTAGAGTCTACACTTGCTCATCCCAACATGTAATCTAAGCTTGGCCTAAAGACATGAAAGTTACTGTACGCTAAAAATGATTGCTGTAAAATTATTCTTCACTTCCACAGATGAGTTGCTTCTCAATATCGCCTTGTGAGCTTGGAACTATTTCATGGGTCTAGTCTTACTCATCCAAACATGTAATCTTAGCTTTGCCTGAAGCTATGGGGGCTACAGTATACTCTTTGGCTTTTCAGTGTGATTTCCAGTGTGGGCTGCTTCTTATTGCTGCTGCCAAGCAGAATGGCCCAACAGAGCTTCAGAATTTATGTCATTGTAATAGAAATAGTAGTATTATAACCCTAAATATGTTTGTCTGAGTCTTGCTTACAGTTGTGTTTATATCTGTGAGACTTGCTTCATCTGAACTGAAAAAAATAATCTCTTTTTTTTTTGTTCATGTTTGTGAAGTGATTTTCCAAATCATTGAATCCAGCGTCAGTATTGAAATGTAATTTTATTATTAAAAGAAAGAAAGTAAGAAAGAAAGAAAGAAAGAGAGATTGGTGCCTGAATAAAACAGCTGTGCTGAATAGGGAAGCTCTCACAGTGTCCTACTTATCTACTCAAGATGTAACCTGTAAATAACACAGTGGGAGCAGAAAAGGACATCTGGCTATACTATAAAAATGAACTGAAGTTGGATCTTGCCTTAGCTATATTGCCTCAGCTAATTATAATAACACCACTGGACCTGTTCCTGTGTGTTATTTTATACTCATTCTTATTAGAGATGACAACTGTATAGAATTCGTCAAACTGATTTAGAAAGAATGGATAAAAAGTTGCAAGTACCAGAACTGTAATGGAGTTGTATCACATTACAAAAGCAGTTAGTCACTTCCAGTCATTTTTCATCATATTACAAAACCGTGGCCACCGACTCCATAAGAAAAATGTTATAAACCTGGCAGCCTCGTGTGGGGCACGCACTCAATACAGTATAAACTAATTTGTTTACAGGCTACAAAGTAATTTTATTCTTCTTCTAATATGAATTGCTCTTTATATTTAAAAATGTACAAACAATAATCATTCACTTTCATAGATGTTATTTGCTATTTTTGGTAGTTAATATAAAATACTGCTCCTTTAATAGCCAGTTATATTGCTGTCCTAGAACTGACACAGTCTGTTGTGTAATTTGTAATTCATACTGTTCCTATATCATTTGGCCATATTTAGTGCTTGTTCCCTGAACAGCATAATATCAAACCCTTGTTTCATGGTTTAGAGCTGGAGTGGAATATGGGACCATGGGCACAGTCATGCAATTTCTACACTAACATAAAAATGTGCAATAATCCCATACAAACAGATCTGCACTGCTCTACTAATTTTCTTTCTGTCTGAAATAATTTTTTTACAGACAGTGCTCCTAAACAACCGATTGTAGGGTTATTGCTTTTGTGAAAAACAAAAAATTATGTCAAATATCTGCTCTCATAATATGATGTGTATGTATGTGTGTGTGTGCATTGTATTTTGAGGGTGGATGATTAAAGTTGAGAGTTTAGGCCTGTTCAAGATAAAATAGGCAGAGTTATGCAGAGTGGACCAACCATATTAATTGTATTCATGGCTTTATAATGTCAAATGCAGTTTTTAATAATGTAACACACTAAGCTGATTCCAGCCTTCATTATATTCAGGCCTGTTGTTTTATTGAATGCATCTTCCCATGGTGCTTAAAACCAGATTAATCTGTGAGAGGTCTACCAGACTACGAAGGGGTGACTCTCCTTTGTAATGTGAGGAGAATGAGTTGGGAATAAAGAGCCCAATGGCAGTATAACCATGTGGAAACTTATATCATTACAATTGAAAAACCGAAGGTAAAATCTAAATGAACATTTTGCTAATAATGGAGGCATTATTGGGAGGCATCGTGGCGCAGCCACACAGCTCCAGGGACCTGGAGGTTGTGGGTTCGAGTCCCGCTCTGAATGACTGTCTATGAGGAGTTTGGTGTGTTCTCCCTGTGTCCGTGTGGGTTTCCTCCCACGGCCCAAAAACACACGCTGGTAGGTGAGGGCGACCCCTACAGGGTGTGTTCCTGGAGTGCATGTACAAACTGATTTATCAGATAGGTTTCTGTTTTACCACATTCATTTTTAGACTGCAAGGGCTAAAATATTGCTAAACATAACTACAATAAGAAACAAAGTGTACGGCACGTCACGGTTCTAAAACCTGGTCCCTGGTCGCTTTTCCATTGCCACAGTACCACCTGAAACACAGGCACTACGTCATTTTCAAAGCAACAACAGAGTAACAATGGAGACAGAGTACGGGATTGTGTTCCCAATTCTCGGTTTGTGGCTTTTTGTCACAGCAAACAGAGAAATTTTGTTTCAGAATAAGCTGGAGGCAGTCAAACAGAGGACTGAAGAAACATACAAGGAATTTCTACTACAGAGCTCAGACGAAGAAAGCTAACTATGATGACGACTATGAAAGATAACTATGCAGGGAGTCAGTAGGAACTCATGAATAATGCTGCATTGACACATAAATCACTACTGTTAAGTACCAAGGAGTACCAATTATTACTCAGTAGGCTATAGTGAACCAATGCCTTGCACTCCCCTCATGAATGTAAGAATGGTAATCTTATATGAAATTATCTTAAGAATTAATTTGATTCTAAAAGTCAGTCAGCTTTATTGTCATCACTGATGTATTGAGGGAGAAATGAACTGTAGTTTCTCCAAACCCAGTGCTAACTAGTTCTAACTAAAAGCAAGTTCCCGGTGTTTCAGACCTGCTGTTGTCTGGGCTGCCACAAAACAACCCCCTTTAACAGGGACTGTGATTCCGTTGGCTGCAGCACTAAACCATGGACAGCTAACCTTGAATGCTTGCTGGCTTAATAAAAGTGACAACCAATGAAATGCACGTCCAATGTTTAGGAGCCGATAACACCTGGGCTTCATTTTAAAAACACATTTAGAAAACCGAGCCTGTATCGTGTCTCTGAACTCGCATTAGTTTTCTGAACTTGCTTTGTGTTTCTGAGTTTGCATTTGTTTTCTGAACGTGTTGCAAGGCGCAAAACCCAGACACGTCCAGCGGATTGCCAGAGAAGCATGATTCGTCATTCCAGAGAATGTTTCCACTGCTCTAGAGTGCAGTGGCAGCATGCTTTACATCACTGCATCCGGCGCTTCACATTGCACTTCGTGATGTAAGGCCTGGATGCAGCTGCTTGGCCATGGAAACCCATGATACTCTCTATGTACGGTTCCTGAGCTAATCTGAAGGCCACATGAATTTTAGGGTTCTGTAGTGATTGACTCTGAAAAATGTTGGCAACCTCTGCCCACTATGTGCCTCAGCATCCGCTGACCCTGCTCTATCATTTTATGTGGCCTTCCAGTTCATGGCTGAGTTGCTGTTGTTCCCAGTTTCTTCCACTTTATTACTAAGCCACTGAGTTGACTGTGGAATACTTAGTAGTGAGGAAATTTCATAACTGGAAATGCTCAGGTAGCATCCTATCACAGTACCATGCTGGAATACACTGAGCTCCTGATAGTGACCCATTCTTTCACAAATGTTTGTAGAAGCAGTCTGCATGACTATGTGCTTGGGTTTATAAATGTGTGGCCATGGAAATGATTGGAACACCTGAATCCAATGATTTGGATGTGAGAGTGAATACTTTTGGCAATATAGTGTATCCACTGGGCAACTAATTTCTATTTATGCCTTCTTCATGTTTACTACAAAGTAATGGTCACATTTAGGTGTTAATGCAGCACTGTTCATTAGTTCCAGTTTAGTCTCTGCATAGAGATACCTATTAGCCATTGAACAGTATTTCAAAAAGTTACTGTCCATTTTTGCTAGTATACCACTGTTACAGAAGGAGTGGTTGAAAAGGTTTCAGTTGTGTGATGCAGTATGTATCCTCACAAACTCTGAGTGACTGTCAAATATGGATGTACAATCTTTGGAACTCCTGGAGCCACACTGACGTTAGTAACTAGGATTCTGTTCCATTGCTAGACATTGTCTGGTGATGGATGTCAGTGGAAGGAGGATGTCAGCAAGGTCTTGAGGAATGGGAGTAAAGCTGAAAAAGCTTCAGGAAGAACTTTTAATCCTAATGCATGAGGCTACACTGAAACCTGAGAATAATTACTGGGTGGAATTGAGAGACTGATGGATGGACTGGGAGAAACACTACAATTCATACTCTACATGAATTGAGACTAGACTTTCCTTAAAATCCCCCCAAAACAGTAAGTTTTTATTATTGTTTGCTACGTTACTTCCCAACTGAAAAATAAAACCCAAAGAACCTTAACCTCTTATTTAGCTGATTTTTCATTTTAGACGCTGGAAGGCAAAAAACACATATATCTCAAGTACTACAAGTCCGAGGTCAAGGTACCAAATTAAAGCTTAAAGTCGCTGCTTTTCGTTGTTTTAACTATTTTTTATATAATGCCGCTCGATAAATAAGTATTTTTGGTCAAATTATACCTTGCCAGGAAAATTGCTATGAAAAATATATTAGTGGCAGTACAGATATTCAAATTTGTCACCAGACGTCCTCTTTTACGGACATGTCCTCCTTTTTAGACTTGAAAAATTGGATTTTGAAAACGTCCGGGATTTTGTTTTTCTAGAGCTTACATAGAACTTCAAGAAACGTTTCATACACAAACTGGACAGACAAATCCAATGCTGAATTATCTGGGCACAGTAACAGAAGATCAACACACCATTTGAGCACAAGAACCCCATCTGAACTGTGGGCCTGTCAAGCCCTCCATCATAGAATCTACCATGAATTCTTCACTGTATCAGAGGGTGCTTGAGGAAAATGTGAGACTATGTGACCAAAAGCTGAAGCTGAACATGGACCATGCAACATGACCATCAGCCAAAACAGTCCAGTAAATTCACAAGGAATGGCTTGAAATAAGAAATGTAGAGCTCTGGAATGGTCAAATCAGGATCATCAGCCAGGATCATAATCCTACTGAGATGCTGTGGGGTGATCTTTATATTCAAGAAACATCACACAGCTGAAATAATTCTAAATGGAGGAATGAGAAACTCTCTCTCCCCCGGTTGATGTTGGAGACTGGTAGATGGTTACAGGAAACATTTAATTGAGGTTTTTTCAGCCAAAGGAGTACATACCATCTATTAGAGCATAGGGGGTCCTAACTTTTTCCTCACAAGAAATTTACATTTTTGTTCATTACCTTTACAATTTACGTCTATAAGTAACTTACTTATGTCCTAACCTTTTCACATGACTGTAAATAGTGCCACAGTATTTTCTGTTTTTCTTTTTTTTTTCAGGGTTTGGACTAGAACACTTGAGAAGGCTCTTACTTGTTTCAGAATGACCATGACCTTGTGCTCAAAGGAAGGTCAATAAAGACCTGGTTTACTGAGTTCTGTTTGAAGGAATTCCAGTGGCCTGCAAAGAGCACATGCAGGATTTCTGTTTCATCTAAAGTTAAAATCAATGGATTAGATCTTCAAAGTTCACATTAAAATTTCAATAGAGTTTCACATTAAGCAGTGAAAGAAGCTTTTGTCTCAGATTCAGAAGGTATTTTTTTTTTACCTTGCAATCATTGTGGTAATTAACTGACCTGAAATAGGGAGAACAGAGCCACTGTACTTTGAGCTCAGCACTGCAGAAACTGTAACTTTGGAGGGGAGTAGGAAACACACACACACACACACACACACACACACACCACCGGACAGTGCTGTAGACCAGAAACAAAAACACCAAATCTTACATAGAGCTCCTTTAAGGGGCGAGTTCCACAATGAATGTGCAATGTATAAAGACACATCCCCAGCTGGGTAAGATATATGAAAGCTCATTTTTATCCCAGACTTTAATTAGAATAAGCAAGTTTTTGTCAGCCAGTCAAGTTTGATGAAAGTGTTCTGATGTGCAAATAAGTTACCAGAAGTTACCAGACAACTTTGATCTAAGATCATTATAAAGTGCTTAGGGAAACTGGCACAACAAGCAGGAATGGAATTAGTATGAATTTGCATGCTAACAGATTTTTAAGGCATTAGCATATCCAAAGGAAACTGTTTTTAGGAGGAAAAAAACTAAATGTAAAAACCTAGGATATATATACATCACTGTGATCAGTATCATGCATATTCCGGTATTCTAATACAGACAAAGAAAAAAACGAAGGGTCAATGTCTCTTAGGACATGAGCTTTTTCGTCCTTCCAGCAATCCCTTCCTTTCTCTCTGCAGCTGGAACCTTTTGTTGATTACACTTGAAATTATAATGACATCCTTTTTTGAGTGCAGCAACAACATTTGCATCAAAACATCACAGACCAAATTTGTATTACAAAAAAAAAAAAAAAGAAAGAAAGGCTCATAGAAATCAAACTGTGATTCTTTGAAGTTACCATTGTATCACTGACCCAGTTACCATATTTATGCGCACTGGCAATATTCCATCAGAGTGGGTGGAAATTTCTGTCTGGAAGCTCAGTGTGATGCCTTTAAATACTTCCATATTGAACATGAAGGAGACTTTTGTGATTCGTTTCCAATTTTGGTAACATATTTAACAAATCTATTCATTTTTTTGTTTTAGAAAACAAAGAAAAAACATTGACAGAAATAATTGGCTTTAATTATATTCTACATATTCACTTATAATTATTTCAAGAACACGCTGACCTGAGGAACTTAAGAAATATGACAAAGGTATTCTGACAGACACAAATGACAGAAGAATAAGCTATATTTTTAAACGATTTCTTTGCTAATTTATTGAATTATTTCAAACACAAAGCACACACAACAGTTAAAAGAAGCTTACATGAGATAGAGAAATGTTGTACATTGAAATCATTACAGATTATCATAAATCTTAATTTCAATTTGATGCCAGAAAATATTTATACATGAATAAAACTTGTTTACTGTACATTGTATTTTTCACCAGTTAAATAAGAAACATTAATAAATGGGATCAAAAAAAAACATACAAGTTAGAAAAAATAAAGTATCACTACCTGTCTGATCAATATCAGACAGAGAACATCCCAAAGCACAAAAATATTTTTGCATGACCCCCCTGTAAGTAATTTCCCCACAAGCTTTTGTTACTTCAGTGCATCATCGCCCAAGAGGCATGTTGGTTTTATTTATTTATTTAGCTCTTTTTCCCCTACCAAGTACCATCATGAACACTCATTTAAGTCTTAGATATTTATTTTGTTTTCAATAAACACTCTAGTCCTTTCCTGACAGCACATGCATAATGAAGTATCAAAATCAGAAGGTCACACTGGCTCTGCTGCTTATGTTCACATTCTTGAAGAGTTTCATTAGACTAAGCAATGTTTAGCTCTTCCAGACCAAAATCAATGAGCCTTTGCCCTATTAAAATTCGAGAGACAGAAAAAAATCCTAATGCACAAAGATGACCATTTCTAGCTTTTCAATTTAAAGAGGAATTGCACTCAAAATTATAATAATTAATAATGTATTAATTGCTATAAATAAAAATTATTCAGAGTGTGTTGATGTGACATACACCATTTTAGAGAAACAGAGTCTGAACTGTTCACAACTGTGGTGATTGGATTCAGTAATCCAAAGCATATAAAGTCTCTAAAAGTTCCCTCACACAAAGCTATTACATAATTATGGTTATTATATAGGCTATAGTCTGAAGGCTGCAACGCTGTTTCACAATAGTTCTGCTACAAACCTTAGGCTTTTTTTAAAATCCAATTATGTAAGAGTCACATGCACCAAAAAAAAAAACCCATATTTTAATATTAATTGCTGTTAAACTAAGATCATCATCTCAGACATGTGGTGCACTGGTAACATATAACAAATGTTACAATTAAATTTAGAATACCTATGACTTCCACTGTGAAGAAAACAGAGGAGTCTTTAAGTTAATCTAAACTGTACACCAAATCACTTGGAGTGGTTTGGAAAACTGTTGGAATTCCTCTTTAAGTAAAGCTGTGTGGCTAAAACAGTACATCTGCAGATTAAATGAATGAGCTAGTCTAATATCGATGTCCCCTACACTAGAATTACACTAGTGTGGAAACACCTCAGTCTCGGCAGAACACATACTCTGTGTAACTTGTCCATATTTTGTCCTCACTCGGCTCATTGCTAGAGTACGCACAGGTACCAGTTGAACTACATGCAACCATGCGGAAACCAAACTCGGTCAGTTTGTCAAATGCCTGCTCGAGGAAATTGTACTTAAGATAGTAGCGGGATGTGTACCTCTCTGGAGGCCTGTCTGGGTCTCTACTCTCATTGAGGGTGTCTCCAAACACCTCTTTGGCCAGAGATGTCTTTCCACATACTGTGATCCTCGCCACACGCCTGAACTTAGCGTCAGACTGAATATCCCGTCCAATGGTGTATGAGCCCCTGTATCCCACTGTGATGTAGCCAGACTTCTTGTTCTCCTGGGAGGGTGATGGAGAGGGGGATGCAGAAGGTGAAGGTGCGAGTAGAGTGCCCCCCGGTCCGTTGTTCCCCACTGTTGACTCATCCCAGTCACTGTGGCATAGGTCCTCGCTGATGGAACTCTCTTTACACTGGGCAAAAGCACTCTGTTAACAGAGTTTTCAAGTTATATAATTAATATTTATATTAAAAAGACATAGCAGTTTAAATGTTTTAAATCTGAAATCCAGTTATATCAAATATAAGTCATTGTGAAAAAAATCTAAATGAAGAGGATTTAATTTCAGTCTTACTATAATACAAACAACTATTCTTGCAAGCTAATGAAATAACAGGCGTCTCTAATAATAATAATAATAGAAACCTTTTTAAATGTGTACTACACTGTTTAAGGTAAAACAAAAAATCTAACATATTAAAAGCATTTAGGCTTCATGTTGAAGAACTTACAGCTGAAGAATTTTTAAAACTGTAATAAATAGTATACATTTTACATGGCCCCCATGTTTCATAAATTCTGTGTTTTACCCAAATTTGTGGGAGCGTGAATGTTCACCGCTGGTAAATACTGTTATATAGGCTTCACAGTCCCATGCTTTGTTTGATGTTCATATAGCTTTGACCATGCTGTGTTCCCTTTGTTGCAGTGTTTATTGGTAAATTTAGGGATTGGTGTTTTTTGCCGTGTTGCATTTTGTGTGCACTGTGTGGGGCCAACATCTGGTTGTAGAAAACTGATCAAATTGTCAATCCCATGAAAAAAGTATTCTGCCTTAGGACACTATATTGTCCACAACACGAATGCTACACAGGTGAGAAGTTGACTCTTGCTAAGAGAACAGAGGAGATTAAACTACCTAAAGGTTTACAGCATCAAAGAGCAAATAAGGGGACCAAGCATTGTGCCTGCCCACAGTCTCATGAAGTCAGTCAGCCACGGACCCACCAGCAAGTTAAAGACAGTGCTCAAAAGTGAGCATAATATGGTGAGGGCAGCCCAGAGGTCTGATTTCAGTGGTGGAGTAAAGACTCAATGAACTCACTGATGAAGAAAAGTGGCACTCAATATCGGACCAAAAAGAGCATTCAATGACAAATGAAGAAAGTACTAAAAGTGGCAGCAGCAGCAGGCAGAGAAATACAAAGGTGGCCATGAGATCCAGGCCAAGTAGTGGGTTGAAGATAGTGGGGTTTGTGAGTTCATCATGAGTTTCAGTGATGACTGTGCCACTAGTCAATATCTGACAGTAGAATCGCTTGGATGCAACAAGCGATTGAACCATGCAACAAGCTGAAGCTAACACTTCATTTTCCCTACAGGAAGAATGAGAGCTGACCAGTGTTCAACCGAAATCAGTCACCAGCGGAACAGAGGCCAAGAAGGGTAAGCAGCAGTTGCAAGTGTGTGTCAGAGTTCAGTTATATCAGCAGAAGTTCTGACTAGTGCCTATCCAGGAAGATGACTGCATCAGTTGATGTTATACTGATGATGAGGGCCATCCTCCTTATACCCAGAAGCATTCTTTGACTGGTAAGCACAAGCTGTGGGTGGCACACCCCTGTGACTGCAGTGAAGCAGACAACAACATTATAACCAGCGGCAGAGTAGGACTGCAGACACAAGGAGAGGAGAGTGTTGCAGGATTGGTGGTGCCTGGAACTGACATCAGTGATGCTCTATAGTTGCTGAAGAGCTGAGGGCTTGGGGCAATATCTCTGGAGAGAGGACTGTGCTGTCTCTCGTGCACCCTATAACCTTTAAGGGACTTTGCTGTGGATACACTTTTGAGCCACAAAGTTTGTTTTTTGGAGTTGAGGGACTATGTGGCATCTGTTATAATCCTCAAGCAATGGTGAGGAGTTAAGGGACAAGGGCCATCCAAAGGTTTCTCCCAGCATGCTCCACAGTCATCCTGGTAAGGGACTTTGTTTCAGTATCAATTGCCACTGCTGTTTTTGTATTCCATTGTCGCCTTTTGTCTTTCATTAAGTGGCCTGTCAGTAAGGTGTTTGGTATCACACCTGTACTGTGAATGTCTATTTAGAAACAGAGTTCATACTGTTGAAAAGTGCAAAACACAAATGCAGTGGTAAACAAGCTTCTGGGTGCAGATGATTGCTCATTTATGGTCTAAAATCACATAATTAACTAAATTCTGCACATTTTAGCACAAATCCTCAGATAAAATATAAAATGTAAAGCTTTACTTGGCTGCTGTTTACCTTTCTGATCTGATTCGCCCTTACCGTCCCTCTCGCAAACATTATATCTACCAACACTGGACTTCTTACTGTCCGTTAAACCAGACACCCAACCATGGGTGGCAGATCCTTTAGTGCTGCTTCCAGTCTTTGGAACACTTTGCCTCAATCTCTCTGTCTCTGCTCATCAATGTCTTCCTTTAAATCTCAGCTTAAAACGTTCCTCTTCTCTTCTCTTTATCCTTGTTATTTTATTTTATTTATTTATTACCCTCTGTAAAGTGTACTTGGGTTTGTGAAAGGCGCTATTTAAATTGAACTTCTTCTTCTTATTATTATTATTATTACTATTATTAATTCAACGTGTTGCTAGCCTGTTAGTTTTGCGTAATTAAAAAAAATGTAGTTTGTGACAAAATAACACATTTTATATATTAGTAATTTTCTATAACACCAATAAAAACTAAAAGGGCATTAATATGTATAATATGTAGCCTATAGCTTTGTTTTTTCCACTTACAATGTAAACAGCTGAACCAGGAGTGTGAGCACTTCTAAAACTCTATGTGTAAGTGTAGAAAGATAAGAGCTCCCCTGGACTCACTCTGGGGCTGAGGCGCTTGGAGAGCTCCCGGAGCTGGAAGTAATCCGCCTCACGCTGCAGGCGGCTCTTCTCGGGAAAGTATTCCGGCAGAACCAGCTGGAGGTCTCGGAGGTAGTCCAGGATGTATCGGAACAAGAAGCCATCTCGGTCTAGAAAGAAGCGTCCTTTACTGTCGCGCGCCAGCTCGCGCGGGTTTTTCTTACTGAACATGGACCATAGCAGAGAGTCCGGCACCGAGACTAGGGTCCGGAGCCGGGTCACGTACACCTGACCGCCCACATTAAGCTCGATGATCTCCGAGAACGGAGCTCCGCTTTCCGCGGCACCGGGACCGGACACTCCGCGCTCCGGTTCCGCCAAAGCCATGACGCGCACTCACACACACCCTCCACACACACTCAGAACGGGAAAGATCTCAGACACTGTGGGGCTTCCTATCTCCCTTTCTCTCTCCCTTCAACGCACACACACATATAGAAGGGGGAGGGGGAAGGGGTTAAATACACAGAGTGGAGGAGTATAATACATCCGCCTTGATGGAAAGTGTTCATAGACACAGTTTAACACTTTACTGACCCGCAGACGACCCCAGGTCCCACACTGACACTATTTTTAGGGTAAAATGCCTCACAACTCAGAAATGAAATACGTAAGATCATCACAGAAAACCACTGATGTAGATTATATGTAGGTCCAAATATTTTTAGACACAGCCATTGCTGTTCAAACGTACAGTACCAGTGGAACAGTACCATACAATACCTATAGAGGACTGGAATTTGTGATCCAGAACTAATAATCCGATACCAATACAACCCAGTAAACATTTAGCCGTTGAATCAACGTTGAAATAACGTAATGACTGCCGTCTAATCAACGTTCTCTTAAGGTTGAAAATGAAAGTTGAAAAGACGTCCAAACACAGACATTGAAACGATTATTAGACGTATTTTGGACGTCCATTGACGTTATTAATTGGTCCCGAAATAAATTACTTGTATAAAACGCATTTTCGACGTCCACTGACGTTATCGATTGGTCACCACTTAACTAACTTATTAAGATGGATTTTGGACGTCCATTGACGTTTAAAATATGTCTTTGACGGACCGACTACTTTTAGACCTATTTTGAACGTCCAGGGACGTTCCTTGTTCACTGGGAAGCTCACTGTTCTTTTTTTACCTGGCTGAATGCAATCAAATTCTCAAGGAAATGTTTCACACTTGCCATAAAATATGATAGAATAATGTGTGTTCCCGCCTTGCGCCCATTAATTCCGGGTAGGCTCCGGACCCACCGCAACCCTGAACTGAATAAGCGGTTACACACAATGAATGAATAATTGAATGAATAAGCCTAACTTACAGAAACAGTGTAAAAACTTTATTTGAGGGGGCACTGGTGAAAGTTTAGCTCTGAGACAGAGAGCACACAATGTTCAAAAACTCAGTGCATTTATTTATTTATTTAAAATAAAATCCTTTCAGAAGTGGTCACACATGAAATAAAGGACAATACCGCCACCTGGTGTTGATTAATTAGTTTTGTACCTCAGCTGTGCCAGAGTTATGAAACTGAATGTCACCCCTTCTTTCCGCGAACACCAGACTTATTTCCCTTTCACCACGCGTGACCGTGACCACACTAAGGGCATTTTAAAGATAGCTCATTGTGCTGACTATATTCTTTCTTGTCTCCGCTGAATAGCTGCAAAATTATTAACAGTAAACTTTATTGTTTAACACTGTCCATCAAATATCACATTATTATTATATAACAATAGAATAAAAATAGCATTATTATTAATTATTATAATTTAAGATTGTTAAAAGTGAAAAGCAATCATACTAAAAGAAACCAGCAGATTTATTACATTCTAAGGTACAAAGTTTTAATAAATGTTAATAATTTTTGTTGCGTAAATGAATTAATTGAATACATTTTATATAAATGATTACCCTAAAAACACAAAATATGCTAAAATTTAATTGTACCAATGAAATATCAGACTTACCATAAGAACTTGTAAATGACAGATAGATATCACATATTTAAATAAATATTAATATAGGTTTCTTTTAATAAAGAAAATTAAGTCCTGATTCCTAACGATATTTGGCTAATCTGTGCACCAGACACATTCATTTCCTTTTGAGGAAGTACGCTACTGATTTCTTTATTAAAACTGTACAACTGTTCTATTTATACAATAACAGATAGAATATGACACACATAATTTACTGCCAGTTTGTAATACAGTCGGGATTTCTTTTCATGAAAACCTATTTTTAAATACAATTGATAAAATGATCACAGTCGATCAAAAATATCACCAAGATAAAAGCCAAATCACATTTTGCCATATTACATACCATACATCATCCAGCGCTATGCTGTTGTGTAAGGGAAATTCATGAAGTTTGGAGGTTACGATAGGTCAGGATTTATACATGCATGAATGGTCTTTGATGAATAGTTGCCTAATCTGTTGGTGTCCTATGTTTTCCACATCCAAATTCCCAAAGTTGCAGAAAAATGTACAGTGAAGTTCAGTGGGACAGAAATAATAGCACAAAATGAAATTCAGCACTGGGAATTTTGTTGCGTATGTTTTTGAGTCACTGAACTAAATTAAAATGTACTTGCTTAAAGTTCAACGGGTCATCACACACAAAAAAGGAAGGAGATTGAGGAGAGAGGAGAGTTTAAGGTGTAAAAACAATGTTTTTCTTGTTAAACATTTTGTAAATCATTGTATGGACCAGATCTGTCGGGTTGTGCGTACTGACCACAGTGACAATAAATTCTGCATATTTACAAAAAAACAATAAAAGTTTAGAGTTAGATAGTTAGATAGATTCTGTCAGGTTTTTGTTTGTTTGTTTATTTGCTTGTTGTATGTTATTCCTCCAACAGGACTAGCAAAAATGTTCCTTTTAGAGAAGATAATTTTGAAAATGTAAACAAAATGTTATCAACACCACATTTTTAATGCCATTATTTCCTATTTTTACACATATATCTGTCAACAATTCATTTCCTTTCTTTTAGTAACCCTCTACAAATTAACTGCTGTACCATTTTAGGTGGTATACGTTTATATATATGACATTAATCAGAGGCAAGGGACAATTCCAATCATGTCACAGATGTGGATGAATGTAGCATTAGAGTCTTGTCCAAAGACTGATTGGTGGAGAATGGTGTGCTTACCCTCACAGGGAATCAAACCCACATACAATTCTCAATTCAAGTGACCTTTTTTTTAAACTCAGAATACATTGAGGGTGCCCCTCATTTACAATGTACAATGGGTATTGACTGCTCTGCCAAAATGAATGTCTTTATCAGTGGACAAGGCTGATCAATCATTTAAAAAATCAAAACAGCCTTAGGCAGAGTTCACAGGAGGACCACGGAGAAATAAAAGACTCATGTATGAGAGCAAGAGGATACAATCTCTGGTTTAGGACCAGTATGAGCAAATAGGACAAACATGATTAATGGTAATTGACTTGAATAGATAATGCTATTATTCATAAGGGAGTACACAGAGCAAACAGAAATTATATTAATTATATTTTATTGAATCATTGAACACTGCTAATTTTTAGTTTGCTTTGTGTGAATCAACAAAAAACGCTCACACTCAGCAACCTAAAAAACCAGTGATTTTCGCTTTTACTAAACATTTAAAGCTGTAGTTTCCATATCCTCCCTGCAGCCCATGTTGTCTGTTCTGAGAACTTTTGAAAATTGCAGAAGTGTTGGACATTAGGTTACTTTGCCACTCCCTTTAACAATGTGTTTTGTTTCATTTTCATAAAAAGAGCTTCTGCCAAAATTCCAAAACCCATTCTCACACGGGCCAGACAGTGATCTGTGGACACTGCATATTGCAAAATGTGACATGTGATTAGGTTCTTCAATATGTTGTTAATTTAACCAGTCTTTGCTTTCTACTAATTATGCCACATGGGGAAACTTTGAAAACAATATAATCAATAAAAATGTGTGAATTATGTTTCTTGTTTGATTTTTTATGCCACTTTTGAAATATATATATATATATATATCTCATGTGACTGGTCTATATGGCCTTGTGGTTTGTGTGGCATTGTGAAATTTTGTACTTCTCTGATGCAAGTGCTTTTTCCCCACTGGTTTGTTCACACTGGAAAGTCAGTGGGCCAGTTCTGATAACAGGCGTGTATATAAGACAGACCTGTCCTTGTTCTCAGACCTACTTTAAGATTATACGTCCACATCATGCTACGCAAGGTACTGATGACCATATGAAAGTTTTTATATTAATTCATTATTTACCCATTTTACATAGTGTGAAATAGTGTTTGTAGAGCAGTTAATGCATTATGGGATTTTTATATTCTATTTTAATCCTCATGCATCATGGTTAATATTATCTACTTGGTTGTTTACAGACTGTTACAGAGAGTTTTGGAGCAGTGATCTCATCTCTGAATACAAGTCATCTGACCGATGGAGTTATCAGAAGAAGCAAGCGAATGATGCTAGACACACTTGGGGTGGGATTGCTTGGAACCAGAACCCCAGTCTTTAATGTGGCCTTGGAGCACAGTAAGGTATGATTCAGAGACTTAAGTTAGAGACCATTGAATGAAAAGCTCAAAACAGAAATGTGTTCATGGTCTTTTTTGATTTTTACTTTTAGAAGTTCAAAGCTCAGCAGAACAGCAGTGTGTGGGGTAGACCAGGGTTATTCCTACCACCTGTTTATGCGGCATTCGTCAATGGAGTTGGGGTAGGTTATTACTCAAAATGCTCTTTTACAGAAACTGTTGCAAAGATCCTAATGGCAGCTTTTTACATTATACCCATGTAATTTATTTTTAAAAAAATCCGATCAGGCTTTTAGAAATGTGGTAGATTCTAAAGATTGTGCACTTATTAAATTATAAATTAGCTTTAGCCTCATTTGAGAAGTCATTTTGTAGAATTTATTAATGTGTCTGTTTGCTACATTTGAACGCTATGTGAGGTTTAATATTCTTTAATAACTTGTACGGTCAGTAAACTTTTCTGTTTTACATTAACAAATAACAAAAAATATGATTTTAATCGTACTCTCAGGTGCACTCTATGGATTTTGATGACACCTGGCACCCTGCCACTCATCCCTCTGGAGCTATCCTGCCTGCTCTGCTGGCTCTAGCGGAGTCTCTGCCTTCAAAACCTTCAGGCTTGGACCTGCTCTTGGCCTTCAATGTGGGACTTGAAGTTCAAGGAAGGCTTATGAGATTTTCAAAAGAGGCTCATAACATCCCTAAGAGGTAATTACTTATGTTACTGTTAGAATAAGTAATGGGATTAGTTTTAGAACTAGGGTGAGGGCTGGGATTAGGTTTTGGGTGGAGGTTAATGTTAGGATTAGGAGAACTGAAATTAAAGTTTTTAAATATGAACATCAGTTAAATGATGGAACTAAAAAACCTATAAAGCATCCTATACAAATAAAATGAAGTGGATCTAGACTGAGAAGCTCAGCAACTGAACAGGTGTGGAACAGGGGTCAGGGCAAAAATGCTTCGCAGAAAGGTCAAGAGTGAGAGGAATAAATTTTCCCTTGAAAATAATAGGTTGTAACTTTATTTCTGGTTATTTCTGACAAGAAATGTTTAAAACCACATTTGTTGTCAAAATGCTGAGTGTTTTATTGTTCTTTTTCAGATTTCATCCACCTACGGTGGTTGGAGTTATGGGCAGTGCAGCAGCTACAGCTAAGCTCCTGGGCCTGTCTCCAGCTCAGTGTATGGATGCCCTGGCTATTGCCTGTTCATCTGCAGGTGCTCCTATGGCAAACGCTGCTACGCAGACCAAGCCACTCCACTTGGGTAATGCTGGTAGATGGGGGCTAGAAGCTGCTCAGCTTGCCCTACTTGGTCTTGAGGGCAACAAGCAGATTCTAGACCTGGAGTCAGGCTTTAGAGTGTTTTATCAGGATTATATTCCACGTAATTTAGAAGAAATCTCCCCAATTTCTGACTACAGGTGGGTGCTGGAGGATCAAGATATTGCATTTAAACGTTTTCCTGCCCATCTTGGCATGCATTGGGTGGCAGATGCATCAATCAAAGCAAGGGCAAAAATACTGGCAAATGATCCAAATGTAAATCTTAACCAAATCAAAAAGATCACACTGAGAGTCCCTTCATCCAGATACATAGACTGTTCCCTTCCAGTCACAGAGCACCAGGCCAGGCACTCTTTCCAGTTCAACTGTTGCACTGCACTGATGGATGGTCAGGTCAGTGTGGACTCATTTAGCAGTAAACTAATGCACAGAAAAGCTCTGAAAGAGTTGCTCTTCAAAGTCAACCTGGAAAACCCACAAGACAACCAGGCCAGCTTTGATAAAATGTATTGTGAAATCATGGTGGAGATGGAGCAGGGAGAAACCTACACAGCTCGTTGTAACACTTTTTATGGCCACTGGAGGAAGCCGCTCAGTCAGGAACATTTGGTAAAGAAGTTTAAGGCTAATGCAGCAACCGTCCTGACTGCTGATGCAGTGGATGGGATTGTCCAGATCATTGACAGCCTGGAGGCTATCCCTGACTGTTCTGTGCTTGGATCATACATGCAGTTACATCAAGACACAGAGAGAGCTGATGCCTGTTATTCAGCCTCAGCTTGAGTGTTCATGTAACATTAGGTTTACTTAAGCTCATTTAGAAAGATCTGACTTTCTGAACATTGTATGTTTACATTGTGGTTGTATAAATGTAGATGAATTTTGTAAATTTATAACTTTAATGTTTAAAGTGTAACATTTTAGGGAATATATTCTCAATTATGTAAATACTAGATGTTTATTCTTCCATACTATCAGAGACATGTATAACTTACATTCTGCTACATTCTGGTTAAATCTTCTGTATAATGTATAGATTACGATTCATTTTTTAAACATAGAAATTTTGCTATTTTAACCAAATAAACCAAATGTATGATTTAGGTTTTATGTTTACACCTAAAACAAGATATGGTTATTGAAATTGTATACAATTTATTTTGAAGAGGTGCATGCTAAATAAATAAATCCTAAACATATAAAATTAGGAAATGCCAGAACGTTTTCATAAAATACACAGTATTTTGTCACTTAAGTGTGTCGTAACACATGGCTCTGCGGTAATGCCCTTTAGGAACTGGGAGAGAAGGGAAGTCCAATAACACTGACTCTGTGTAGACAGGAGGAGGAACTGATGATCAAACTGGGTGTCTCATGTTAGAAGATCACGTGAAATTTATTAAAGAAATTACAGTTTGCCAATAACAAAAAAAACCATAACAAATCTACAGCTTTCTAATAGTGCAGGTGAGCCTTTGTGTAATTTTTAAACAGAGGCACTTGAGGGAATTGTGATGTTAGAAGGCATTCAAGCAAGTTTGAGAACATCTTGAATCATCACACCAATTCCATCAAATATTTCATGGAGCGGTGCCTTGCACATGAAGGCACAGGTTGTGACAATCTTATTTTTCTCGTCCACATGGGTTTCATTAACATTTTTACAGACATGCTTGCAACCAAGCTGAGTGATGGCTTCAGCAGTTTCTGGGACATCTGGAAACCTGGAATCAAAAAACAAGCAATATGTCATAGCATCCTTCCTCATTATCATTTCTGCCTCCTTTCTTCTTCGGGCTTATTCACACCCAAGTCTGATAACTATGGACGAAAATTATGAACAAACACACATATATTAATGTTGTCTTTCACACAGAGGCAGAAACTGATGGACTGCTATGCTGTGTCAGATTTTCTGCTTTTTACGGATGCGTTAAAGTCAGGCTGACCAATCAGAGCAGATGGTTGCAGACCAAACAAATGTGCAGGATGACAGCACCTAAACAGAATGCAAAAGCTTAAAGAACATGCAATGTGGCGGTTAAAGAAAATATAATCACTTTTAATAAGAGGATCAACATGCAGAAGTAATCCCCCAACGACCTATGAAAACACAGCTGAGCTCCCTGTGTTATTCTGTAGATTGGGGTGAAATTGGGGTTTATCTGCAGTGCTTAAAGTAAAATTATAAATTCATCATCACTTCTACTCAATCAATTCCTTCCAGCGTCATTTCAGGACGATTGAGGTGTTGAGACGACACACACACACACACACACACACAAAAATGTCAGACTTGGTGTGAAGGTTCCACTATGTTAAAAATAAGTTGTTTGTGTAAAGAAAAATCTCTGGTCAGGCTTTCAATGATTTATATACTGTAGAATAGCAGTTTAGAGATTTACACCTGGGACTCACCGTGATTTCAGTGGCCTCTCCTTTAACAAACCTGTCCTAGCTCATCAGCTTAGTATCAGCTTTATCTGGAGCATCTTTTTTCATACACATCATAAATCTGGGTTATTATAGCAATATAAATCTGGTTTCGGGAAGAAAATTATTATAACTTTAGCTCAAATCACTTTATTTCTTGTGTTCATTTTTATAACATTCTAACCATGTTTTAATTAATACATTATCTGGAATCAGTATCTAAACAGAAACAGTATGATATGTTACTTGGTTTTGCATATGTAATGAGAAATTTCACAAATTGGTCATAAATTTGCAAAGAAATTTACTAAAATATAAAAGTAAAAAACTTCTTATAAAATTCTGAGGATGTTTCTGAGGATTTCTAGCTCTCCAGTCTGTTTACGTGCTCAAAATAGGTCTAACGTGTTTACACAGCCCCAGTGTCAGGTAATGGGTACAAAAAAATAACAGTATCTCAATCCATAATACTAGGCCTTTTCTCTCTCTGCTCATGGCACAGAAAAGGCATATGAATTTTCTTAGACAACGGAGAGAACTTCAAAATTTGAAAAGCACAAACTCAGATGAGGATATTGCTCTATTCCTAATACATAGGTGGGTAATATTGACTTTTTTTTCCTCCAAATTTAGGAGGTGGCTAACTGCATGAAAGTAAACACAGAAAATACAACAAAACTAAACAACTCAGGTTACAAATAAGTTCTCTGGTAGTTCAAACTGTGAATTTAACGTTAAACTTCAGCCATGTTAAATTTCATTTTCAAGTTAAACTTTAGCCATCTACAAACAACAGTCGTTTTTTTCCAATTACAATTTACAATTCCATCTTAAAAGACGCAGACCTTCCGAATGTAAACAAACCACAAAGAACAGCATTTCCCCACAATCATAAACATCCCTATTAAGGCTCCCTAACTAAAAGTGATTGTATGACTCACATCCAGATATGTTGCCTAATGCCTGATAAATTGACTTACTGTAGTTTTGAAAAAGTTTTTGGTCCAAATGTATATTTTTCTACAAATCCATGTAGAGCAAAGAGTTACATATATGTATATGTAAGGCACCCAAAGAGTTTAAATGTATTTTTCTATTACTGACATTATACAAAGTGAGTCGTGCAAATATGTGTTCATGCTGAGAATTTCACTTAGTAGTTTATTGACTTTTGTATACATTTGCTAAGATACTCCTACGACATGTCCACTTACCTTTTGTCCTTGTCATGGCCAACAGTTACTTCACAACCTGGGAAAACTTTAGCTGCCAGAACTGGGGAGATGCAGCATAAGCCGATGGGCTTCTTCTCATTATGGAAGGCCTTCAGAACTGTCTGAACTTGCTCATTAACAGAGCAGTCTTTACCTTGCACTGCCCAGTTGCACAGGTTCTTAGCAACTCCAAAGCCACCTGACAACAATTAAAACAATAACATATGAAACATAGTAGTTTTTTAGTTTTTGCATCTAAATATTTGTCATTAAATACATTATTTATTTTGTGTTTACCTTCATAATGATCAATACTGTACTTCAGGTATTTTACATAATGAACTAAATATATTTTTTTCATATTTCACTTACACAAGTAACAATATTTTGTCTGAACATTACTTAAATCAACTATACACAGGTTTAAGGCCTTTTGGAAGTTTCATAACATGAACTGGATAATTGCTATTAAGGTGAAAAGGAAAAACAAAATAAATACGTATCAGGTGCATGTTCTAACCTGGAAAGATAATTGCATCAAATTCTTTCACATTGAGTTGGGACAGGTCTTGGATGTCACCTCGGGCAAGTCTAGCACTTTCCACAAGCACATTCCTCTTTTCCTCTGTAGGAGCTCCTTTCACGTGATCTACAACATGCATCTGATCAATGTCGGGTGCAAATATCTTGACCTGAAGAATAATAAAAAATGCAGACAAACATTAAATGATGGATTAGGAACAACTACCTTGTATCTCACTGTCCATTTTATCAGCTCCACTAACCATACAAGAGCACTTTGTAATTCTACAATTACAAACTATAGTCCATCTGTTTCCATCTTTTCTTATACTCATTTCATCCTGCTTTTTAGTCAAGATGCCCAAAGGACCACCACAGACCAGGTGTGATTTGGGTGGTAGATCATTCTCAGTGCTTGCAGTGACAATGACCTGGTGCTATGTTAGTGTGTGCTGTGCTGGTACAAGTGGTTTAGAAAGAGCAGTGCTGCCCCAGTTAATAAACACTGTGTTAGCCCATGTAGATGTAAATCACAGACAGTAGCTCATCTGTTGCTGCACAATTGTGTTGGTCATCCTCTAATCCTTCATCAGTGACACAAGACACCGCCCACGGGACGCTGTTGGCTGGATATTTCTGATTGGTGGACTATTTTCAGTCCTGCAGTGACACTGAGGGACACTTACAGATGATCTGCTGTGTCTGATCCACTCATAAGAGCACAACACAATATAGCACACCGCACCACCACATCAGTGTCACTGCAGTGTTGGGAA
Source organism: Hoplias malabaricus (assembly GCF_029633855.1). Classification (NCBI taxonomy): domain Eukaryota; kingdom Metazoa; phylum Chordata; class Actinopteri; order Characiformes; family Erythrinidae; genus Hoplias; species Hoplias malabaricus. The sequence goes on along the minus strand of NC_089811.1, from coordinate 30,530,704 downwards.
TGTTCTACCACCCAAACCATACCTGCTCTGTGGGGTTCCAAAGTGCTCCATTGGAGCCAATAAAATGGACAATGAGTGTAGACACTATGTAGGTGTTCCTATTCCAGTGATTGGTGATTGTTCAGTGTAATACAATAGAAAACTATCTTTAAAATGGCCAGCTCCAGTATACAATATAAACAACAGTATATTATCATAATTTAACAGTTATTGTACAAGATAGATATTTATACTGATATAATATATACTAATACACAATTTTAACAGGGCCACGTGAAGCAGCTGCACATGAGCTTAAGGTCACCACAGCCAAAGCCGATCGCTACCTGGAGGGATTCACACAGAGGCTGTGAAACAGTACTGCACACTCCGGAAGAGAGGCAGTAATAACGTGAAATGGCATCCGCATCTTACGTTTGGGTGATGCTTGTATATGCCAGTGGCATCGACAGCTTGTACGGGTGACAGTGGCATATGCCATTGACATAGGCATCATACGTACGGGTGACAGTAGTATATGACAATGGCATTGATTTTTTTTTTTTTTTTTTTTTTGTGAGTGGCATATGTCGATGTAATTAACATTTGTTTTTATTACATTGGCATATATTCCATTGTGGGACATCTGCCAGTAGCCTATGTTTAACTAGCACTTGGATGTTTAGGCGCCTAGCTAAACTTAAGTGCCTTACGTGATAGTAAACAGCCCTTAAAGCCAAACAAGTGGCATGTTACAAACATAGCATCCCATATTACCACATCGCCCAATGTCACTGTGTTTAGGGACCACTGAACTACAAGCTGCTTCCATGCTAATATCACAATAAATGTCTGTGTCCGCACAAAAAACAAAACAAAACAAGAAATTAAAGTCATTTAAAGGTACCCGTACCTACTGGCAAGGTAGGTGGTACATCGCATTGGCACAATTTACATCACTGCATGTCAGGTACTTGAAAGTGATGATGCATTAATAGCATCTAGAATGAACAAACCTTCTGACCTCCATAAAAAAAAATAATAATAAATAAAAAATTTTTAAAAAATATTTTTTTTTCTCTCTGTTAAGGTGGTTCTTTAAAATTGTCCTTTTAATAATTAGCTACATTCGGAGCTAAAAATACAGAAATGTGACAAGACAAAGGGCCTTTATTTTAAAATGGCAAACTAGAATGCCTTGGTATTAAATGATTGCCACATTCAGGGGGTGTACTATAATTTGTACGTGAAATTGGTGAAGCATTCTTTTTTAATACACATAGTATAAATTCGATTAAAATGTCATAATTTAAGACCATTTATATTTGAAATGACACAACTGATAACGTCATGACTTGGGGCTTTCCTGCTGAAATCGCTTCACCTACACGCTCTTGTCCTAATGTTTACGTACATAAGATCTCGACGTCACTGTCACCCGAACGTAAGATGCCGAAGTCATTCCATGTTATTACCGCTACTGAGTCACTATCTTTGTGTTGATTTGGAGTAATCAAAATAATCATCCATCAGGTGCATGTGTCCACAAACACTTTAATTCAATATAAGTTAACTTTATCTGCTGTTCTGTGCTTTGGGCTTAACTGAATGAACTTACACTCGCTCCACTGCGGCTTAAATGCACAAGCGCCGCGGAAGCCTCGTGGATCTCGCTGCCGTCGAACACACCGCAACCGGCCAAAACCACTGCCACACGCTTAGCCATTTCACAGAGAGCACGATCTACACTCCGCTGTAACAGAAATAACCCAGACAAGATGACAGAGTGTGAAGAAGAGGAGCGGAGAGTTGTGTATAACCGAGAGCTCCCCCAGAAGATGAGGTGGTGAATATGCAGGAAGGAGAGAGAGAGAGAGAGAGAGAGAGAGAGAGAGAGAGAGATGTTAGGGTTGCCAAGTTTACTCTACAATTTTCAGACAAATAACCACCAAATCAAACCCTAAAAATGCTTGAGAGTATGCTTGTATGCTTGTTAATAAAAAACGAAAAAAATGAAAAGGTAGTGCGTAGATTTGTTACTCAAGCATAACTATTTGTTATATTTGTTACAACTATTTGTGTATATATATATATTTATATATATATACACAAATATATATATATATATATATATATATATATATATATATAAAATATTCATTCATTCATTATCTGTAACCGCTTATCCAATTCAGGGTCGCGGTGGGTCCAGAGCCTACCTGGAATCATTGGACGCAAGGCGGGAATACACCCTGGAGGGGGCGCCAGTCCTTCACAGGGCAACGCTCGCACATTCACTCACACACACACACCTACGGACACTTTTGAGTTGCCAAGCCACCTACTAACGTGTGTTGGGCCAAGGCCGTTTAAGCAGCCTAGCTCTGCTGGCCATTGAGAGGACACTAGTCAAGTCCCTGGAAAAGACGCCTTGTTGGTACGACAGGGTCACAGATCATTTTCTTGTAGAATTTACGTATAAATAAACCGACACATTTTATGATGTAGGCCAAAATTGAGCTTCCCCTCCTTGAAAGACCAGCATCCGCCACTGATATATATATATATATATATATATATATATATATATGCACATGTTAACCTTACTCAAATTCAAATTTCATTCAAAAAATATTTACAGCAGGTCTCTAAATGTGCCAGCCTAAAGGAACCATCTGCCCAGCCAACCATCTAATCATTGAAAACCTGGACAAAATGTTCCATGTTTGTTTGTTTGTTGGTTGGTTTGTTTTAAATCTAACATTCAAAGTTGGTAGGAATGAGTATGTAAAACTGAAGTTGGACAAAATTCAGATCATATAACATTACTTTTCAATGGGAAACAGGGCTCCCTATTCACTATTCCTTATGTTACTCTCTGTACTGCACTATTATAGGGAACTGAATTCAGGACGGTAGTGAATAATTTCAGAATTTATATGATGCCCTGTGATGAACTGGTGCCTCATCCAGAATAATTCCCTGCCATTCACCCAATGATTCCAGGGAGGCCCCAGACCTACAGTGTAATCCTACAAAGAAAAATATTGCTACAGAAAATGAATTACTGAAAACAGACTTACATTCATTTACAATTGTCAGTAAAAACTACTCAATTTGAATTATAAAGTTTGACAATACCTTTTTATAAAGTTGAATTTAAAAAAATAAAATAAAACAAAACACTGATGCCTTCAGCTTTTGGCATGCACTGTTATTCTTAATGCAAGAAATACAGTAGATTAAAGCATTCATTTTGTTCTGTTGTGGCCTACTAAAGATTTGCAAAGTGACAAAATAAAATTTACGACCAATCTGGCAACCCTGGGCAGCTAATGCACTGGCCCAAGTGAAGGAAACAAGGGGAAGTAAACAAGGACGAAACAGGACACAACTGCTATTGAAATGGAAGAAATATAACTCCTACAGTTTTCACTGGTGAAATGACGTCTAACAAAACAAAATGAGTCACACAAACGTTTCAATGAATGCAGTATTTCGGTCGTTTCTGCTCCGCGATGTGTTTAATATTTGAGCGATGACAGAATATTTACCAGTGAAACGTTAGCTAATATGCGGCACGTTGCGGTATGTAGCTACATGGTACCAAGCATGATAAGTTTGTAACAAAACAAGCGGGGTCAGTGTCACGATGGCTTATCGTCTGTAGTGATGGGGAGGATAAACACAAAGCGGGTTGCGGACTGACGGGTAGGTAACGGTTGCTGTTTTTAGTGCTGCTGTATAGCCATACATGAGGGACATAGAGGGAATCTCAAATGACTCGATCATACTCCCTATGTAGTGTATTAGTTAGGTCAAGAAATAACGACTTTTACTCCCATTGTATATCGAAGAAATAGACATTTATATTCAGTGATTAGCTGTGAGATTCTTTAGCTAAAATTAAGCCCTGCGAAAGGGAGCAGACGTCTTAGAAGCATGACCTGTAATGTAGACTACAGAGGTAGCTGGAAGCCATTTGAGATTCGGCCTTGTTCAAGGCATAAAACAGTCGTTAAATATTTAGCTGAGACCAGTGACTGTAAAAAATAGTTAATGCATGTCATTAGACAATCATGTACGTTAAAGGTCTAGACGTACATTAATCCAGTATTGTGAAGGATGAAGATAGGCCATGTCTAAACAATTTATATCTTTAAAAAATTGTTAAGAAATTGTAAAATTTCCCGTTGAATGTTAGACATTATTATTAAAGGTTTGTACCTGAAATTGTGTTTGTTTAAATGAATATTATTATGATTATCTTTTATATTATGACTGACATAACTGAAACATTCATGTCATGGATGAGGAGGTATTTTTGGTAATATCTGACTACTGAATAACTGACATTCTCTGCTGTCTTTTGTAAGTGATTTGATTGATACCTTTCAAAGTTGTATTAGGCGATGAGTGACTTAGTCCTCAGTGTCTGTTTGCTCACACTGCTTGCAGACCAAGGCTACTGTTGGGGCTTTGGGTCTCTCAGAGTGTGATGTGAGTCCTGATGGTGATCTCAGAGCTCAGTTGAAGGTTTTCACTGGTAGCAGGACATTGTCCCAGACATTCATTAACCATGTGTAAATAATTAAGTTGCCCCATGTATAGTTTGACTTTTAATAACAGAAAGCAATGAGGTGCGAACACTGAGGTACCGTCTTTCTTACTTATTTCCCTTAGGCTTTTGAGGCTGGTGTGAATGATGAAGGAAGAGCATATGCCAATGGATCCTTCAGCATTACCTACAGGAAGCGGCTCTGAGGCTGAAGAGAGCGTAGTGGGAGGTTAGTATGTCACATGCAAACTGCCTGTTGCCCGTTATCCTCAAAATGAATCCTACTATTCCTTTCCGTTGCATTTTGTTTTGTGCTTTGTACAAGAAGCATGAATGAGGAAATGCATTGTTCCTGGCAGTCTTGCAGAGGAGCTGGACAGAATTGTCCAAATGCATGTGTTGCTTTCATGTGTCTCGTTCTATTACCAGACATAAGCTGTTTCTTCAAGAACACAATCTATATTTATCATTAAGAGTAATGCCTAGCACAAGATAAACACTTTTACCAGTTTTGGAATCAGTCCAAAACCTGACAGTATACTGTCACTAAAAATTGTTTCTAAAAATGTGACTAATCAATATATTTATCTTTGCATTACAACATATATAACATATACATTACTGTGCAAAACATGTAAACCACTCTTCAACCATGTAATATAGATTCAAAGCAACCATTACTATAAAATGTAAATGTTTTAGCATTAGAAATAATAAACATCATCACTAAACATCATCAGACCAAAATAATATCAGATTTTAATTTCTTGGGGTGTTTTCTCTTTTTATTTATTGCAGCTTAATTTCTTTTTTAGATTCATTTGATATACTCTAAATGTTTCAGAAAATCAACTGGAACATTATTTCACAGACTAATTTCAGACTTTTTCTGCTCATTTTCTGAGTAATGCCAGGTCTATTGATGGTGGGGACAGGGCTCTGGGTTGGCCTGTCTGTTGTGAGAACAGAAGCAATTCCTTTACCATTTTTTATTTTGTGGATTTTACGACGCATGTAGAGATGTCCTCTCACAATGGAAGGATAGACAGTAACATTTGTAACATATGAAGCAAGAGTAGAGCATGATTTTTCTAGGTACTGTTTAATTGATAAAGCTAGGTTTAGTGGTGCAGCAATTTTTTTTAATTGTTATTTTTTAACTAATTGATGTTTGAATATTACTGTAATTATTTTATCTTCAAAGAAATATATCTGGAAATATAACCTGAAAGGTTCAAACCTTGCCTTTGGTCAAGACTTTGATTTGTGAGGAGTTGGTGTGTTCTCCCCCTATCTGCATGGGTATCCTATCAAGTTTCCTCCCGTAGTTTAAAAACACACATTGTTAGGTGAAATGGCTATTCAGAGTGTCCAGAGGTTTGAATGTGTCAGTGCTTGTGTAAGGATAATGCCTTCTGATGGACTGATGACCAAGGGTGTGTTCCTGCCTTGTGTTCACTGATTTCATGTAGGCCCTTGACACTGAACATCATGACACTGAACCAGATGAAGCAGTTACAAAAACTTAAAGCCTGTTTTCAGTGAAAATGTTGTGGTTGACATTTGCACAGTTCTGTTAATGTATATCTAATACTTTCCTGTGTCAGTCTAACACTTTCCATATGTATTTGCTTTAGTTTGGTTAATTTTTTTGAACTGGGCTATTAGATTGTCATGAGTACAACTCTGGCTCTGTCTACCCCACAAACAGAGTTTAAGTGTGAACGGGTTGCTTTTACGGACACTGTAGAGGCGCTGAAGAGAAGTGGGCTGATTTGCAGAGGGGTATGGGTAAGTTCCATCAGCTCACAGGATCATATAAACAAGCTGTCCGTTTGGCATATATTTGTTTTTGTATTTTAATTATAATAAAAATGTACATTTCATGATCTAATTTATCCCTAGATTACTACAAAGTGTGTTGGATTGGTTTTGGCATTACAATGCTGTAACTGCTGTTTTGCATTTGTAGACAGTAAAAACTAAACAGATTCTAATGGTCAGAGAATATTTACTGCTGGGACAGGCAGAAGTTACAAAAGTGTACAAAAGTAGCTTGCTGGAGCATGATCCACACACAGCTTTGGAGAACTGGCAGCATACAGCCTTATGAAGGTTATGTCTTAACATCAACAGTAGCTAGTGTAGAAGAAAATATGCTGTATGGACAAAAGTATTGGGACACACCTTCTAATAATTTACTTCAGGTGTTTCATTCAGTCCCATTGTCACAGGTGTATAAAATCATGCACTTGACCATGCAGTCTGCCTTTACAAATATGTATGGAAGAATGGGTTGTTTTAAAATGCTTGCTGGAATAGAGTGTATTGCTCTAAATAGGATGCCATCATTGCAGCAAATCAGTTTGTGACATTTCTTCCCTCCTAGATATTCCATGATCAACTCTGAGTAAGTATTATTTAGAAATGGAAGTGTTTAGGAACCACAGCAACTCAGCCACCGAGTGATGCTGAGGTGCAAAGTGTGTAAAAATCTGACTCAGTAACTGCAGAGTTCCAAACCTGTATTAATATCAGCACAGAAACTGTACGCCAGGAGCTGCCTGGCATAGGTGTCTGTGGCTGAGCAACTGTATGCAAGCCTTACATCACCAAGCACAATGACAGGCATCAAATGGGGTGATGCCAACCCCAGATGGAAATGTGTTTTGTGGAGTGACACAGAAGTTCTCTCTTTGGAACTCTGATGGATGAGTCTGGGCTGGGGAATGCCAGGAGAATGCTACCAGTCTGACTACATTGTTCCAACTGTAAAATTTGCTGCAGGAGGGAGAGTGCTATGGGATTGTCTTTCAGGGTTTGGCCTATGCTTCTTCATTGCAGTGAAAGGAAATCTTAATTTTTTATGTTTTGTCATATCAAGACATTGTGGAGGATTGTGTGTGCTTCCAACTTTGTGGGAACAGTTTTGGGAAGGCCTTATTCTGTTCCAGCATGACCGTGTCACCAAGTGCACAAAGCTAAGTCCATATAGGCATGGTTGGCTGAGCTTAGTGTTGGAGAATTTGAATGGTCCACACAGAGCCCTGATCTCAACCCCATCAAACACCTCTGTGATGAACTAGAATGGAGATTTTGAGTCATTTGAGCCTCTGACATCACAAATGCTGTTCTAGATGAATGGGTAAATCTTCCTACACACACACACACACACACATACACACGTCACAAGAAGCCTTCCCAGAGGAGTGGAAGTGGTTATAGCTACAAAGTGGGTAGCAACTCCATATTAATGCCTAGAAAGGATTTAGAATGGGATGTCATAAAATTTCGTGTAGGTGTCCCAATACATTTGTCCATATTGTGTAGCTCTATTAATAATAACTTAACCTTTTTTCTCACTGCTCAGTTTCCTGACTTCCACTGCCTTTTAAATCTTTTCAATTTCCAACTGTACAGACACACCAAACTCAACCTATTTGACTGTGGATGTTCCTATAGAGGCATGTGTTTGTACTATTTTAAAGCTTGAGGTTTATTGATTTATTCTATTCCAGGATGTGCATCTTTTATATTTGTATCACTGCTGGTAAATGAATATATTATAAGATGTCGCAATAATAGCCTGTTTTTTAAATACAGTATATGTATTTAAGCTGGTTACATATTCTGTTTACATGCAGTGATGTGGCATGAGTTACAAAAATTGTACAATATTTATTAACATTATTTTAAGACTTATGATGCTCACTTATGTTGGTCCACACAGCTTCTGAACTCTCTGAGGCCCTGAGGAATTTGATCCTGAAACTGTACTCAGATTTCCTTTCTTCTGATGGCAAGGTACTATCTAAATTAATCTGTTCTGTATAGTAATTCTTCTTTTTTTATTGTAAAATCATTTGTCTACACAACTAGTTGGTAACATTGATTCAGACTTAAAATTAAAATTGAGTAGGTTTGGGTATCAGTAGTTTGTGTTAAAATATGGTATTACTGCCTTTTTTCCACTGCTCCTTTTGCAGTCAGTGGACTATAAGTCCATGTCTCAAAGTCCCTGCTTCAAACATTATTGTGAGCTGACTGTACAGCTGCAGCGTATGGAACTTCAGTCTCTGAGCCGTGAGGAAAAACTTGCCTTCTTCATTAATGTCTACAACGCCCTGGTTATACATGGGAACCTGCGTCTTGGTTTTCCTAAAAACATGTGGCAGAGATATCGGGTAAGAACGATGCCAGCTGTGAATGCTGGAGTTTAAGTAGTTTTAACCTTGCTCAAAATGTTTGCTTGCTTAAGTGTTACACTTCTTAAAGGTTTATCTACATTCTCATTTGCAGTTTCTGGAAGTTTCATCCTGAAAATACATGAATAAAAACAATTCTCATTTTACAGTTTTTCAACTATGTGAGCTACCTCATTGGAGGCGAGGTGTTCACATTGCAAGATATTCATAATGGAGTGTTGCGAGGTAACAGAAAAGGGGCCGCACAACTCCTGAAGCCCTTCTCAAAGAATGACCCTCGACTTCAGGTGACCTTGTGTAGTTGTCTTACATTCTTTCCATTGCGATACAGTTTTAACACTAGTTAAATTTTTTTATTTCATACAATGCAAAATCCATCCATCCATTATCTGTAACCGCTAATCCAATTTAGGGTCGCGGGGGGTCCAGAGCCTACCTGGAATCATTGGGCGCAAGGCGGGAATACACCCTGAAGGGGACGCCAGTCCTTCACAGGGCACAATGCAAAATAAATGAGAAATTTGTGCAGTCAAGAATCTAGTATCATGAGTCACCTAGCCAAAACTTTACAAGGAATCAATATTCAGGAAGATGCGTTTATTTATAAACCTACTAAAGGCAAAAATAAAAGTGACGTCAGGCAGATGGGCATTTAATTTTTTTGTAGATGTGAAAAAAAAATTCTATCAGACTAACATCCCTTTTATTTTTGCCTTTAATATTGCTTCATTGTGAAGTTCTTTAGGAGCAGAGCTGTGTTTCTTAGGTGATATTAACAGTTATTTATTGCTGAATACCTTTTATAAAAGTTATTTATTTATTTATTTATTTATTTTTATGCAACTGGTTGTCGATCACAGAGAAGAGCACCATGCCATGCAGAGAACCATTTAGGTATTGAAAGGTTTCTGATTTGTTTTGACTCTCTTTGTAAGTAACAGCCTTTACTAAAGGAACACAGGAAAATCCCTCTTTAAAGGTGCATTAGACAAAGCTTGAAGCTGGAATTAAACACTGCAGCAAGGTAGATCTCCAGGAGTAACCACTGCTTTAAGTGTCGTGCCTGCATGTGGCTCATATCTTTTGTTTTCTGTTACCTGATTAGGTTGCTCTTCCTAATGCAGAGCCTCTAATTCATTTTGCACTGAATTTTGGTGGGAAGGGCTGCCCTCCAATTAAAGCTTACAACCCACAGGTGAACAGCCTACTTATGTCTGTGAGTTGGAAATGTAAAATGAAACCTGAGTTGTTTTTTAAAAAAATTATGAGTATTTGTATCTTTGAAACTGAATGCTTATCCACAGGGTATTGACAGTCAGTTGCGCACTGCAGCTGAGGCTTTTCTGGAGAATGACGATGGCTGCATATTGGATCCAAAGAAAGGAGAGGTGAAACTCAGTCAGATCTTTAAATGGTATAAGGCAGACTTCGGTGGCACTGATGAAAAGGTATGCTTTTTCAAAAGCATGATTCAGTTTGTTCTTTTCTTTTAACCTCTGCTATAACAGTACACACATACATGCTAATATAAATCTGTAGAAGTTCTCATTTAATAAATTGTATCTTACTTCTAGCTTTTGAACTGGGTTATGGACCACATGGGTACGTCACAGAAGAAGTCAATTCTGAAAAGCCTTCTGTCTGCAGGAAATGTTACAGTGAGTTACATGCCTTATGACTGGTCCACCAACAGCACAGACTAAGCAAATATCATCGTCATATGCTTTAGGACACTGAGCTCTGGTCAGTTTATAATGTCTTTAGTAACTACACCAGAGCGAGGATATTCTCAGCTAAGACTGCAGCCATCTTTTTTTGGATGAACACCAGAGACTCACCTTCCATCCAAGAAGTCAACTATGCATCTATATCTCTTCTGGTAGTTGTTCCACATCCCAAAGTGCAAGCTGAAGTTGTAGCCATAGCCACGAATATTTCTAAAAAGTTTTTCTACCACTAGTTTTCCAAGTAATCATGCTAGAATTTGCACTTCTTTATGGTAAAATATTCTTTAATTGTGTTAAAGTGAGTAGGGAAAATAATTGATTATATTTATTCTTATTGTACATCTTATTTATTTAATTTATTAAATATTACCTTATTAATTGAAAATAAATACACAATTTACTATTGCTGTGAAAATAAATGTACATTTTGTATATCAGACTACAGTATTTTTACCCACTCAGATAGTTTATTGTGGGTAAAAGTATATAAACAACAGGAGCCTTTCACTGACTCATCATTGCTAGCTTTATGTGGGCTGCAGTGCCTCAGAGGTGAAAGAAGCCCATGCCCTGTTTTTCAATTAAAATGTGGATGTCAAGGCTTATATAATATTTTATTATGTGATTTGTCTACATTACTTTCTTTTGAGCTTTTATACTCATGGACATCATCATTTCATAATCTTGAGCATTAATAGGCATGTATTGAGAGATGTTTTGCATGCAGTATGCAAAAGCCAGACACAGAGCATGAAATAATTTACTGACTCTATATCGGCCAGTGCCTTTTTTCACCCCAGCATGACATTAAATTCATCACCTCATCCGTCAACTCCCCCTCCTATTTAATTCAGGAAAATACAGTAATGAATTTGGTACATTTTAAAACTGAAATACTCACATAATCTTTTATAGTTTTAATATACTGGGTGCAGTTTGAAATGCTAGTGAAATAGTGAGATCCATAACAAACTCACCTCTTATTATTTTTAAATTATTATAGAGAATTAAATCATGGCAATTCCCGGTACAGCACTTGGTGTGTTGCATGGAACTAAACTGATTCTTGAGCAATATTATGTGATGAATACATGAAGAATATGCAAATTTAATAAAGCATACCTGCACATTGTTTTTGGCTCTGATCTGTAGATACATGTCACTGTGTCAATATTATTTGTCTTTGTTCATGTCTCATCAAATATTCTTAAAATTCCAACTGTTATGGACAGATGATTTGTCATGTTTTTTAAAAGATGTTAAAGTGTGCATTATGGCCAAGAAATTGTGGACACACTGATTTTTTTTTCTGAAATTAACAGCATAAATCCTGGAACATTTCTGTGAGGATTTGAATGCATTCAGCCACAAGAACATTGTTGAGGGCATGCATGGATGTTGGATTATTTCTCAATCTCAGACACCACAGTTTCTCATCACAAAGTTATTGTGTGGATTCATCATACCCTTCTGGTTGATCCTTGTCTGTGCCCCGGGATTTTAGGCTCATGTACAGCTGTTTCTGAGCATCCCAGTCCGTGATGTTTATGGTGACTATACAAACTCTGGGCACAACCTTTCACTTAATAGAGCTGGAGTCACTCATTTCAAGAGGTGTCTGTCTGTGGACATGTGTTGAACTTGACTTGTACTGCAGTTCCCTTTATACACAGATGGTGGCACTGTTGAACTTGACTTAATTTAAAGACCTGTATTTTTGTGCAATCTCACTGCAAATGCATTCTGTCGTAAATGAAAAAATGGCTGGTTATTGGGATTAGACATTTTTTTGTTGTATACCATTCAGGTCCCAGTGAGATAATTAGAATATTAAAAACAGATCATTTTCTTTGGAAGCATTTATCTTGGTCCATTCTCCTGAATTATTAACAAATTATATATTAATAACAACCGCGACCCTGAAATGGAGAAGCGGAAAAGAAAATGAATGAATATAATAATAACAACATTGCAACCCCAATTCCAATCAAGTTGGGACGTTGTGTGAAACAAATAAAAACAGAATACGATGATTTGCAAATCCTTTTCAACCTGTATTAACTTGAATACACTACAAAGACAAGATATTTAATGTTCAAATGGATAAACTTTATAGCTTTTTGCAAATATTCACTCATTTTGAATTTGAAGCCTGCAACACATTCCAAAAGAGTTGGGACAGGGGCATGTTTACCACTGCGTTACATCACCTTTTCTTTTAACAACACTCAATAAGCGTTTGGGAACTGAGGACAATTGTTGAAGCTTTGTAGGTGGAATTCTCTCCCATTCTTGCTTGATGTACAACTTCAGTTGCTCAACAGTCTGGGGTCTCCGTCATTGTATTTTGCACTCCAAAATGCACCACACATTTTTAGTGGGAGACAGGTGTGGACTGCAGGCAGTGTCTAGTACACGCACTCTTTTACTACAAAGCCATGCTGTTGTAAAATGTGCAGAATGTGGCTTGGCATTGTGTTGCTGAAATAATAAGGGACATGCCTGAAAAAGAAGTTGCTTGGATGGCAGCATATGTTGCTCCAAAACCTGTATGTACCATTATATCATTTTTTATAATGCTGAAAAAAACCCAACTACCATCAATGATGCTGGCTTTTGAACTTTGCACTGATAACAACCCAGACAGTCCTTTTCCTCTTTGGCCTGGAGGACACAACGTCCATGATTTCCAAAAACAATTTGAAATGTAGACATGTCAGACCATAGGACACTTTTCCACTTTGTGTCAGTCCATCTCAGATGAGCTTGGGCCCAGAGAAGCCAGCTGCGTTTTTGGGTGTTGTTGATATATGGCTTTTCACGCCTGAGAGATCGGAGGTCATAGGCATTCAATGTTGGTTTTCGGCCTTGTCGCTTACTTGCAGAGATTTCTCCAGATTCTCTGAATCTTTTGATGATATTATGGACTGTAGATGATGAAATCCGTAAATTCCTTGCAATTGTACGTTGAGAAACATTGTTCTTGAACTGTTGGACAATTTGCTCATGCAGTTGTTCACAAAGTGGTGAACCTCACCCCATCTTTCAGGGATGATCCCTTTATACCTAGTCATGACACTCACCTGTTTCCAATTAACCTTTTCACCTGTGGCATATTCCAAATATGTGTTTTTTGAGCATTCCTCAACTTTCCCAGTCTTTTGTTGCCCCTGTCCCAACTCTTTAGGAATGTGTTGTAGGCCTCAAATTCAAAATGATGGAATATTTGCAAAGTTTATCTGTTTGAACATTAAATACCTTTTCTTTGTAGTGTATTCAGTTGAGTATAGGATTGAAAAGGATTTGCAAATCACCGTATTCTGTATTAATTTATGTTTTACACAACGTCCCAACTTCATTGGAATTCAGGTTGTAAAAGAGATGCAAAGCTCAACAGTATGCTGTAAGATAATTAAACACTATAATCCCAGTGGTGTCATCAAGGTCCTCACTGGGATGTAAGCCAATTGTGTAAAAAATTGCTTTGAATGAAAAAAAGACTATAGCATGTTTATTTTCTAGGCATCCTTCACTAAAATAAAGATGTGAAAATACAGACATATTCAGAATGTACAATTGTACATTACCCAATTAGATGAAGTGTTTTCATACACCAGCTTTACAAGTTTTGTTACTACCGTATATTATTGATATTAGGAGCATCTCAATATTAATTATGCTGTAAGCTGTCCACACACACACATACCTTTATACAGAGGTAGTGGTTTTGGCATCTTCAAGCATTATATCGTCCTAAATCATCTAGTCTGTTTTCTTTGCACTTGCACTCTCTTATATTCATGTTTTCCAATTAATGCATTCCAGGTGGTGTCCTACAATATTCCACTTTGCATATCAGACATAATTCTGGCACTTTACCAGCTTTTGAAAGGCTTTCTTGAAGTCCTCATTAAAGATAGTGTAAATGAGGGGGTTGATGAGGGAGTTAAGGTATCCAAGCCAGGTCAGAAAGTTGGCTAACTCGCTGGAGGGGCTACATCCGGAGCAAATGTTGACTATGACTTCCTGGATGAAGAAGGGCAGCCAACAGATGACAAATGCACCAAGAATGAGGCCCAGAGTTGTTGCTGCCTTTCTCTCCCGTGAGCCTGATATCCGCTGTTTTCTCATGGACTTTTCTTTGCGAGATCGGACAGTTGGGCTCTTGGCAGTGATGCGTACCCGGTCACCCTCTGTGGAGGGCTCAGACAAAGATTTCTCTGGGGGACTGAGTGCATCTGGGCTTTGCTGTTCCCTGTCAGAGCATTTGGGGATCATGTGTCCGTTCATTTCGGTCTTGTTGAGCCGACTGGTCCCTCTTTTGTGGTAAAGAATTTTAGCTGCCCGGTATATCTTGTAGTAAAGGATAAGGATCAGTATGAGAGGGATGTAGAAGGCCCCGAAGGTGGAGTAAAGTGTGAAAGCAATGTGATCGTGCTTTATGAGGCACTGGTCATCTAAGTTGTCTCTGTGTTGCCTCCAGAGCAGTGGAGGCAATGAGATGAGGATGGAGAGCAGCCACACCACAGTGATCATGATCGCTGCCCTCACTGACGTCCTCTTCCTGGAGTATTCCACAGCGTCCGTGATAGCTCGATATCGGTCCACAGCGATGGCAGCCAAGTGCAGGATAGAGCATGTGCAGCAGGTGATGTCCACACTCAGCCAGATGTTGCACATAACCTGACCCATGACCCAGGTCTCCTTCACAATGTACACAATGCTGAACGGCATGACCAAAATGGCCACCAGCAGGTCCGTCACTGCCAGAGAACAGATAAGGTAATTGGCTGGGTGGTGCAGCTTGCGTGTGACGATGATGGCAGTGATGACCAAAGAGTTGATGGCAGTAGTCAGCACAGCCAGCACAGACAGAGTGAGGGAGAGGATGATCATTCCTGGAGAGCTTTTACCTAGTCCATCTGCAGGGCCAACACCATCTGTGCAGTTTGAATCCATGCCTGCCATAGAATGTAGAGCACAAGTCAAGGGTAAAAACATTTGTAAAAGCATTAACATTGAGGCACACTATTGATTGGCAAGACTGAGTTTTCTAAGTGAAATAAGTTCCACTTTTATTGCTGAAAATGCAAATCATAAAATGTGCTCTAAGAAACTTTAAAGCATATAGAATATTTTGTGTTTTACTTTGTAGCAATATGTAAATCTCAGTAACTAAACAAGTAAGTGCACAAAAAATTACAGATACAGATTCTTTGTGTCTTGGTCACTATTCAAATTTTTTTTAGGTCTAACCCATTGGCAGTCAGCAAAGATGCATTTGGCATCTAGGTGTTTGGGTGAACATTTCCCAGAAGCTAAGATGCTAATGCCAAAAAAAAAAAAAAAATGCTCAGACTTCAGGGTGAGCTGAAAGGCAACATTCATGAGGCTATATTTCATTTTACATAGCAACACTAGTTATTAAGGTTACATTTGTATTTCACTTCATCCAGTGATATGACAACTGATGCATGCTTTAGTAAGCCTAAATATATACAAAATGTCAATTAACTAGAATGCCTTAATCTCTAGTGTTAATAATGGGATCCTGCTCTTCAATAAAGTGTTTTCCACAAAATTAAATTAAGGCTAATCATTTAAAGTTGTATTAGTAGTTCCAGTGAAAAACACAAGCAGCTAACTTCTGACAAGAAGATTGTCAAACTGTATGTGAAACTGTAAATGAACTACAGCTTTATTAATATAAGAAATCCTGGTCTCACAAAAGCCGTCAATATATTTTCCACAGATGTATGCACTGGTGCTTTTAATTACTGCAAGACGTGCACTACATGACATAATTTCTTTTACTTTCTCTCACTGGGAAGTGACTGGTCTACAATATTAATTTGTTCAGTTAATGTAATACACAAGATTTCAGACAGTTTGTTGTTTGATTAAATCACGCAGATTCTTATTTTTTCTTAATGCCGACTTATTTTTTTAGGAATTTTACAGGAGAAGATTACCTGTGGAAGTGGCGTTCATTCATTTGCCTGGTCCTGTGCAGTTGCGTCACTGGAACAATACATCACTGTGTCTTTGTGTTGATGGGAATCAACCATGGTGATACATGCCTTCAATTGCCCAAAGGTCAGCATCTGAGGAGTGTAGATCATGAAGTGACAGGTTGTTAATGCTGTGGAGACGAAGGTCAGATTAGGTCTGCAGGGCTGCTTAGGAAAGGAATATTACAGTGTGATAATAAAAACTACTGCAGAAATTACAGAACATAATTTGAGTCTTTTAAGGCACAATTGCTGTGGTTAAGACATCTAGACATCTGCCTTGGCCTGTTCTCTTAAGCACAGTTTGTGTGATAAAAGTGCCACTGTCAACTCTGTTAGAATCTAAAAAAAAATCCACACTCTTTTTTTTTTTTTTTTTTTTTTTTTTTCTTGATAGGCTGACACTGGCTGTGAAAATGTGTTTTGAACTGTTCCATTTTCCAATACTCTGAGTGAGAGTTTTTCATGCCTGTGTGTGGCAAATCATCAGTACAGAACCATTATGTATGTAGCTCCATCATGCACACAACACAATCGTCCAACTGGACCCAATGAGCTTTACAGCTGTGAAACACTGTCACTTTCTGCTCATTCTGTCCCCCATAACACACTCTTTGACTAAGTCATCACTCAGTTAATGTAAGCCATTCAAGCAAAACAGAGGAACTGCATGTTTTTCTAGTTGCCATGAAAAGTCCACCATCAAGCTTGGCTTAATAGCTCACGCTCCCAATTGACAAGGACACAGCAAAGTACTAGCCAGACCTGATTAGCATTCAGTGTTCCCAGTACCTCATACAACTCATAACTCACATATGATCCTTCCAGAATGTTGGTATCTACATATTTAATCTACATCTTTTATCTACATACATAAAAATGCAATAACTTATCCATCCATCCATTCATTATCTGTAACCCTTTTCCAGTTCAGGGTCACGGTGGGTCCAGAGCCTACCTGGAATCATTGGGCGCAAGGCAGGAATACACCCAGGAGGGGTCGCCAGTCCTTCACAGGGCAACACACACACTCACACCTACGGACACTTTTGAGTCGCCAATCCACCTACCAACGTGTGTTTTTGGACAGTGGGAGGAAACTGGAGCACCCGGAGGAAACCCACGCAGACACGGGGAGAACGCAATAACTTATGCATGTACAAATTAATATATAGTTAATATGTGTCACATCACACTATATGTCTAAAAGTATTCAAATGTCCATAAAATTAATACATTTGGCTACTTTAAAGTGAAATGGCTGTGTAGAATTCAGGAAAATGCAGTGAATTATTGCATGAAATACATTGTTTTGGAGAAGTCACACATGATCCTCATATATATAATGCCCAGTGTCAGCTAGAAGTGTATTAAGCATTGCAAGTATACTGCAATTATATTGAACTGCATTCTCTGGAGAGATGGAACTCCATCCAAGACCACTGGATGAGTTAGAATGATGTTTGTGATCTAGAATTAATTGTCAATCTTCACTACCTGACCTTGTAAAAGAATGATATCAAATCCTCACAGCAATGTTCCAACATCTAGTGTGAACCCTTCCTAGAAAACTATTAGCTGTTACTGCAGCAAATGTTGACAAATTCCAAATGGATACCCTTGATTTCAGAAGAAATGCAAGTGTCAACAAACTTTGGAAAATATACTGTATTCCCTCCAGGAATAAATCCAGGCAGTCTTATTTCTTTGCCAGATGAAACCTCACACCTTAATGCTTGGAAAATTGTAAATCTTCTGTGCAGTGGCATTCTCCTCCATCACACTGCAGAAACAGCTTCTCTCCCAGTTCTGGTGTTTGGAATTTGAGCACTTGTACCTTCGGGCAGTCAATTTAGGGGTAGGTCTCACCTAATCAGTCTCTGCCAGCAGAACACCACCCAGTGTTCCCTCCATTTCAAACTACAGGGGTTCACAGTGCTCACTGTATCTGAAAAGTATATTTGGCCATCATTTTTGCCTGGCATGTCAATTCCAGCAGAGGGATGCTACTAATGAATCATTTCCTTGTGGATGTGTTGTGATTGTGGCTGCTGTCCCTAAATCTGGTTCCTGAGTTGAAGCTGTCATGTTGAGAGTTGCAGAGAGGAGCTTCAACAAGAGACCAAGTGAAAATGGATCCTCCATTCTCTAACATAATGTCTAAAGTCCAGTCCTAAAGAGAAATCTGAGGGTTTCCTTAAAAGCAATTAGTACTGATGAACCCATGCCACTTGATCCTGAGATTACTTAGTCCTTGAAGAATACTGTCCTTTTCAGAAAATTAGGAAGAAATTTGCATCTGTGTTGTGTCTCTAAGCCAAGATGGTGTTATTTAAATACATTGGAATTTAAAGCCATTAAGACACTATTGTTATCAATAATCATATTGCTGCTATTCAAACAAAACAATAGTAGTAACTTTCAGGACTTATTAACTTACAATGCAATAAGAATTTGTTCAAAGTTGTTTGGAGCATTTCTATTGGTTCAACTTTCAATTCATATTATCATTAAATTCCTCATCTAGAAGACAGTATAAAAAAATGAAAACATTATATAAAAATTATACACATAAAAAAAAAAATGGAGATACAAGCAAATTGTACTGACAGTTGCAGAATAGACAGGATTAGGATTGACATTATAGTCCTTTACCAATATCTTGTCTCTGCTTTTATTTTAATAAAACGTTGAGCATCTTGAAGCAGATCTTGTTTATAAATGATTTGTGGTTGCAAAATATATTCACATGTCCAATGAAGTCTGTATGAAGCTGAGAGCTGCTTTATTCAGGGATAGATCTAAATGGTAAAAGGGTAAAAGGTGGGAGCATCTGTGATAAACCCTTATTGCTCTAAAGCCCACCACCTTCATCCCTGCAATTCCACTGGTTTGATGGGAATGGTTGTCATAGTGATGACTTTTTGTCTGTAATGAAGAGAGGCTCATGTAAGGGATAAAATATTAAATCAGTTTATCATTAATACTCCAACCCAGGAAACATCTGTCAATGTGCAAATAAAAGGGTTAGACTAACTCATAACATACATCTGGCCAATGATCTTCATTTGTGAACACTGTATCACAACTCTTATCTACCATCTTAGGGCCTGGTAATCAATAATTACCCAGGATAACACAGCATGTTCTCTAATACTTTTTCAGGAAGCATTTGCTTTTAAAATTACAATATTCAAACCCCATTTCCATAAAAAACTCGGATGCTTTGCCTAATGTGAATAAAAATAAAATGCAATAATGTGCAAATCATTTAATCCCTATATTTAATTGAAACAGTACAAAGACAGTATTCCAGATGTTATAACAGAAGCTTTTTTGATATTTTGAAAAATATTTGCTCATTCTGAATTTGATTTCAGCAGCACATTCCAAAAAATTGGGATGAGGCAACAAATGAATGATAAAGTGGTGTAAAACTACAAGGAACCCATTAGGTTTATTGGTAACAAGTCAGTGATATGATTGGGTTTAAAAAGAGCATCTCAAACAAGTAAAGCATCTCAAAAGTAAAGATCAGGCAATGTTCACTTCTGTGAAAAACTGCCTGAACAAATTGTGCAACAGTTCAAGGACAATGTTTCTTATAAAATAGTTAAGAACTCTGAGATTTCACCTTGTATGGCACATACTATTATTAAATGCTTCAGGGAATCCAGATAAATCTTTGAATGTAAGCAACAAAGCTCAAAATCTGTATTGGTTGGCTGTGGCAGTGCATGGACTCAGAAACACTTCCCAAAACCACAGATGATCACTACCACAAATGTGTATAAGAAACCATATATAAAAAGGATCCAAAAAGCCTGTTCAAAAGCCAGTATTCATCTGCAACTGTATGATATGGGTTGTGTTAGTGCATGTGACATGGGTGTATCTGTGAAGAAACTGTTAATGATAATAAACTGTTAATGAATTATATCAACAGGTTTTGTAGAAACATCCAGACAACATCTTTCTTATTTCTGCTAGACAAGGCCAATCCACATTCTGAATTACAACAGCATGGCTACTTAGTAAATGTCCGGGTGCGAAACTAGATCTGATCTGTCACCCACTGAAATACATTTGGCATATTATGAAATGAGAAACACTATTATTAAGACTCCAAGCAGTTGAGCAGCTGAAATCCTAAAACAAGCAAGAATGGGTAAACATTTCACTTTCAAAATTATAACAATTGGTCTCCTCAGTTCTCAATCATTTACAGGGTTGTTAAATGAAAAGATTAGGTAACAGTGGTAAACATGCCCCTGTCTTAAATTTTTTTGGAATATGTTATTCAATTCAATTATTAGTCAAAAATGCAGAAATTTCTCTGCCTTTGTATTATTTTCAAGGTTTTATATGATTTGCACATCATTGTGTTTGGATACTATTTACATTTTGCAGTGTCACAACTTTTTTGGGAATGGGGTTTGTTTGTAGGGTTAAAAAAGTGCAAATCCCAGAAATAAATCTCCATTAACAACACACAACACATTTGGACTTAGCCACATTATTACTGACTAAAACTACAAACAGTGTAAATGTACCATTAAAAAATTACAACAGTGATATTAAAGTCCAGTTGTGTTCCGTGAAGGTACATTACATTCTCCTCTTCAAAAGGAGAGGTGTATATTTGTAGACTTTCATGTAAAATAAAACAACTAAATAGTCCTGGAGATTGAATGGGGTTCATGAAATCAACACAACTTAAAAATAAACAATTATTATAGAATATGGTACATTTATTTCCCTAAATGTATCATTGAAGTTTCCACCACAGTGGCAGTTTTTCTGAGAGTGCACTAATAATAAAACTTGTTTTTATTATTTAAAACTATACAGATGAAATTATGGCTTCATATAACTAACAAATGTCAATGCAATATTAATATCAATAAAAATGCTCATCAACTTATGATGCTATAATTTTTTGTTTAATAAGGACTATTGGCACTGCTCTGTTGTTTTTGTAAGCTAAAGAAAAAGGTGAAAAAAGATGTCTCAGCTATGCAAAATCTCACAGAGTAACTGGAGTTAATTGTGTAATTGATTAATTCATTCATTCAGTAGTACTGTTTTCTAAAATACTGAAAATCTCAGAGAAAAAAAGGATATTGTGCTTATGGGGCCTTTAGGGCTTTTTCCAGAATACGCTTGCTTGAGAGACTTGTTTTTAGTGCCACACACACACACACACATATATATATATATATATATATATATATATATATATATATATATATAACAAATAGTTATAACAAATATAACAAATAGCTATGCTTTATGCTGGAGTCACATTGCAATACAAGTGAAATGTAAGGGTCTGTGATGTGTGAAAATAGCAGGCAAATGCCTGTTGGTAAAGCCCACCCCTGGCCTTAATCTTGTTTAGTTCCATGGGAAATTATAATTTAGACTATATAAAAAATAACATAAAAATAATAATTAAACATTGCCTAATATTTTAAATACACTGGTTTTGACATATGTAATAATATTATACATTGTTACTGTTACCAAGGCAAGGTTATAGCATTACACTTCAAACAAGAAAAATATGTATCTTTCCTCAAGCAAATTACAGGTAAACCCAGGATATCTTATTTTCTTTATAGCAGCCTGTGGGGTACCCATTTTCTTCAAATGAGGCCAAGAAACCATGCTGGACTTCTTATGGGCTTATGGGCTTAGGGTTCTTTTTATTCAGTGTTAAATTAGGAGCATTTAATCACAGTATAATACTGAGATACTTTTAGAATAAAATCGCTTGGGTTGGAGGGTGATTGCAATCTTTCTTCAGACATCAGATATAATAAACAACCATACACACTAATCTCACTAGAGTTGTCGCAATAACTAAAATACTGTAATAGCAAATGGCAAGCAAATGTTTTACCTTTTTTTGCATGGAATTTCTTGTTTAACATTTTATGGTGTGCAATGAATGTTAAAAAAAAAAAAATTTTAATTGTTAAATAAAGGTTCAAAGTGTAATTTATCCCGGCTGTTGGCATCTGAAGTGCTGCAGCTGAACTTCATTTTATAAAGTTGACACAACTGCAGCAAACCTAGCCACAAAACCAAATGCAGCTTCACCAGTTTGGGAGCATTTTGGCTTTAAACCAAATGAAAAGGGAGAGCCAGCCAATATAGTTGAGGCAATATGCAAAATCTGTGGCAGGAAGGTCATTGTGAAATGGGGAAATTCGAATTTAAGATCTCATCTAGCTATCTATCATCCAGCTATTAAAGCCATGGAGCAGCCTCAAAACAAACAGTTCAGGCATGTTCCAGGTGACAGGAGTGTAGCACAAAAATTAGGATAATTAATTTATTTAGGACGGTAATACCACATATCGTAGTGGTATCTCTACTCTCCTTTGTACAACGTACATACTTAATTTACCATTTTCATTAGTGAAATATGTCTTGACTGGCTTGGATATACTATAATCTTAACCATTCCTGAGCAAAGGAAGGTACCATTTTGTAGGCTAAAATGTGATTAAAATATGTTAAAGGAAACCTTATGCATACTAATATATTCTAATTAGACATGAACACTGGAGGCATGCTCTTGATGCATACTTCCTTTTGCACAATGAGTACTAATAAAAGTATGACAGAAAATTGAGGTGAAACTGAAATGACACCTTGCAGTTCTACAAATACAGAGCGCAGATAATATTTTGCTCTGTTTTGTCCACTTTCACCTTGTTCTTCAATGGTCAGGGCCACTACGGGGCAGTTATTATTAGACTGGTGGACAGTGACAGCACAACACACACTAACACAACACCAACTCAGTGTCACTGCATCCCTGAGAATGATCCACCACTCAATAAATACATGTTTTGTGGTGGTCCTGACCATTGAAAGACAAGGTGAAAGGAGACTAACAAAGCATGCAGAGCAACAGATGGATAACACTCTGCACCTATATGGGAAGTGAAGCGGATAACGTATACAATACATTTAGAGAAATAGAGGCCATTTTAATATTTGGCTGATCGATGTATATATGAAATGTACAGAGTCAAGAAACGAGGTGTGTGGAAATGGTAAAATATGAGGAAGAAATGAGTGTGAAACTAGTGCAGAAATAAAACAGGAAGAGGCAGAGTCACTGCTAGTACCGGCTTGGTGATATGACACCTCTATTTTGCTATGAAGCTAAGAGAGTAATACTAGAAATCAAGATAAACAGGCATCAGTAGTAAAGGAAATATACTTAAGATATTACGTTAAGAGGTACTGAAAACACTTCAATAAGGTTACCTGTCTTGAATGGTCCAGTGCTTTAAACGTTCAAGATTTTAATAAAAAAAAAACTTTTTATAAAATTCTGAGGATGTTTGCTTACCATTTAATAGCTCTCCAGTATGTTTGCATGCTCAAAACCAGTGTAATGTGTTTACAAAACCCTTGTGTTAGTAAGGTATCTGGAGTTTTTTAGACAACAGACAGAACTCCAAATATTAAAAAATGTGAACTGATATCAAGATATTGCTCTATTCCTGCTCATTATGTGGGTAATATTGACTTATTTTTGCTGTTTTAAATCCCTTGATGAAAATATTTCCAAATTGGGGAGAAGGCTAACTGCCTTACCAAAGGTGCGACAAAACAAAACAACTCGAGTTGCAAATAAGATTCTGTGGTAATTCAAACAGTGAATACAATTAAACTTCAGCCACTTATAGACAACAGTTGTTTTTTACTCAAACATACCATTCCACCTTAAAGGACACAGAACTTCTGAACATAAACAAACCAGCAAAAACAGCATTTCTCCACAGTCGTAGATATCACCTTTAATTATAACAATTTAAGCTTGGATTAGGCACGTAAGACCATAATAGATTTTCTAACACAGAGATCATAATCATTTTAATTATTCAAATATATGCAACTCACCGTGACCCTGAAATGGAAAAGCGAAAAAGAAGATGTA
Source organism: Hoplias malabaricus (assembly GCF_029633855.1). Taxonomy (NCBI): domain Eukaryota; kingdom Metazoa; phylum Chordata; class Actinopteri; order Characiformes; family Erythrinidae; genus Hoplias; species Hoplias malabaricus. The sequence continues at coordinate 30,506,261 of NC_089811.1, read as the reverse complement.
TTTATGTATGTATATATGCAACTAGTTTTTTGTTTACATTTCCAAAACAGTTGTACTTGGTAGAGCTCTGTAAAATATTTTAATGAAGTTTTTAATTGGTTAAGAAATTAAAAAAGTTATTTATAAACATTATATTCAATATTTTTGCTCTACCAATAATACATTGTTCAGATTTACCACCCCCTGGACTTCTTTTTATTCAGTACTTCTATAATATCCCTATATGTTGCATTTGCATTATTCTTGCATTTATATTGATTTATTAAACCAAATGAAATTTCAATCTCTCTCTCTCTCTCTCTCTCTCTCTCTCTCTCTCTCTCTCTCTCTCTCTCTCTCTCTCACACACACACACACACACACAAAAAAAAAAAACACTTCAAGCGTAAATAATTACCAGAAGCAAAGCCAGGATGCAAGGAATCCAGGCAATTGCTCGCGGTTTTTCAAAGGAGACCCCTGGGCAGCAGGCATCAAGCTGAAAATGTTGTTCAAAGTTAATTTGCTTTAGAGCAGATGAAGAGTCACTGATGCTGATATAGAGCCTATACATTTAATAGAATATGAACTTATTTTCATTGTTCTCATCTCCGACTTTATAGTATAGTGTTTTTCTCAAATATCTTGATAATAGTGCCTTAAATTAAATGTAATTTTATCTCTAAAGAAATCTAATAAAACAGAATCCAGCAATCCAATTGGCTATTTGAATGCTGTAAAGTGTTTGGCTACTTGAGTGCTGCAATTTTAACTAGGTGATTGCAGAAATCTGAAAGGATAATTATTTATATTGGCTATGTGAAATAACAGCTCTGCTGCTGGCATCCTGCCAGGTAGAAGTTACCAAAGAAAGGTGTGTGTGTGTGTGTGTTTGTTTGTTTGTTTGTTTGTTTGATGGAGGGGCATATTTTGCATATTAATATATTGGAGTTAAATACATTTTCCTGTCTTGTTCAGGATTCAAGATTAATTCAAGGATCTATCTAAAATGGTAGTCATTGCACCACTATGACTGATGCCTAAGTTTGCAATCCTGCCTGGAAAAGGAATACATCCTTTTGACCCATGATGATGACATCATGACCTTTTAAAGCTTTTTTTGTCTAATACATTAGCTTGCTTCCTAGCTTTCTATGTAGTAAATCCCAGCTGAAGCCAGACATAGGCTGAGCTCAAATAAACAATCATTACTCCTTGCTGCCTAGACAGGTAATTACATCATATGTGTATGTGTGTGTGTGTGTGTGTGTGAGAAAGTTAACTGTCATAGTTATGTAGCCAGAATAGCTGTTTCTTTGTAACACCATCAGCTAATTATCTCGTTTGTAATCTGCACTGCAGTTTAAGCAAGTGATGGTTGGTGGTATTTATCTTATATATGGTATTTATATTATATACTGCACATTATATAAGACATATATGTGTGTGTGTGTGTTGTGTGTGTGTACAACAAAGGTACGATAAAAATGATTCTCCCTGAAGCGCTTTTTCTGCATTTACTAATATCTGTGTATACATTCACGTGTGAATTTGGGGATGGTGGCTTTAGAAGGAGAGCTGAAAGAATGAGCTGAGACTTTTTAGTGGTAGTTTTTTCCAACGCCACCCACACTGACTGGTTTCTACAAAATCACCTACCCTATCTTTATGATATTATGTCAGAATACATATTTTTGCTGATTTCCTCTATACACTAGTGACTGTGTTCATTTAAATATTGCCAGATAAATGAACTGGAATCATATTTAATAAGTGTCAATAGATGATTTTTGCAGCTATGCCATACGAATATTTCAACTAAATGAAACCTAGCCATCAACATTTGAAGTATATACAGATTTAAAACCTGTAACAATGCATTGGTAAGACAGGCAGAAGGTATGAATGGGTTCCCATGGTTAGTATGTGAATAAGGCACCTAACTGTTCATAAATGCTGCACAGACTGTGTACTAATGATAAGAATAGCTAAGTGTGTGGAAAATATGAATTGTGCAAATCTGATGTGCCAGTCAATTAGGACAGGAACCAATTACAGCAGGCATTCAGTTTACTGTCTGATGCTGGTGCTAAATTCCATTAATAAGAAAAGGACATTGACCAAAATGCCCAACTGCTTTAAGATATTGGTTGGTGTCATTAAACCCAGCTCTTTTAGAACAGCTGGGATCTGAGATGGAAGACAAATAAACAGACTATGCAAACACAGTTTTAAAACTGTCTTTATGTGTTGTTTTAAAAACCTCAGTTACATTTATATTCTTCCATTGAAGCTATTAAATCAGAGATAACTTGAATTGAGTCTTACTGCTTTTCAGTGTAATTAAACTGCTAAGAGATGCTTGGGTCTTGTGTATATTCCTGACAGCATAACTCTGATGTAATAATTCCTTTTTACATGCAAACATGTGTCCTCTTGTTTTGTGTGTTGCAAGACTGGGATTGTAATGGTACAATAGGATATGAGATGGAGCTGTTTGCTTGTAATGCAAAGCAGGCAGCAGGGATTGTGCTTTCTGTTATCCTAGTCTGTGCTATCTTAATTGTGTGCCTACCATCATTATGATCCTTTGAAAAAATTGTTTAGTCTTGGAAACATATCTAACAAAAAAGCCTACAGGTTCTAAATAGAAATCCCAAAAAAATCCAAAAGAATAAACTGTAAGATTTATAAGTTAAAATCAGCTGAATAGGTTGGTTGCATTTGCACCATAAGTTACCCTGATAGCCCAGATTGACAGTGGAAGCATGCGATATGTGTGTCAGCACCCCTGACAATTTTCTCATTTTTAACATGTGAGGCATTAAGTGACATCTTAGTTTTTGAAATGATAAGTTCTTTAAGAGTAGCATGGTTTTTATGGTAAGGTAGTGATGTTTGTCACTTAAAATCTTAAGTCTTTATTCAGTCATTGCTTAGTCTTTAAATTATTTGCTAAAAAGATTTTCCAATTTTTTCATTTTTTCTATTTCATCCATCAGTGAAAATGGACCACCACAGGACCACTTCTGCTCAGACATACATGTGCAGGATCATTCTTAGCACAGCAGTGGTAGAAATGGTAACATAAGTATAACAGGGACTGGCGCACCCTCTAGGGAGTGTTCCCACCTTGCGCCCAATGATTCCAGGTAGACTCCTGATCCACCACAACCCTGAACTAGATAAGTGGTTACAGAGGGTCAATGAATAAATGAATACCGTAGCAAATTTTCTGTTGCAAACAGAGGGCATCACACAATGTTATTTCACACATAAAAGGTTTTTTATTACAAAATAATGCCAAATATATGGTTCTTTGTTGCAAGGGCTCAATTATGGTACTGTGCAAATAACTGATGCCACCTTTTATCAATTAATTTCCAGTCGAAGCCTCCATTAAGCACAAATTATTGATGTTTCTCTACCAGGAAGAACAACTAAAATATATTTTATATAACAGAATATATATATAACATATATAACAGAATATAATATATAACAGAAATTACACTGCATTCTCAATTTCAGTGTTAAAAATATGTATTTAGTGTGTCAACTGTCACATTCCTTTAAAATCTCACATACTTCTCCAGACCTCAAAAGATCTGTTTTCGATATTTTTCTGCTTCTCTGAGTAATCCCAAACACATATTGATGCTGAGGCTCTGTGAAGGACAGTGCATGGTTTTCTTGTTTCCAATTTTCAATTTTCTTGTTTCCTTCTACAGCATTCCTTTTCAGTATAAATTTTTTGGCAGCTACACATCCTTTCACACCCACTTGGTTGGGCAATATTTTCACAGTGAAAACTGACAAACATCTATGAATTCATACAAATCAGAAGTAAGGGTTGAGGAACGTTTTAAATCATTCTTATCTGATGGTTTTAGTGGCCTACCGGTTCCTGTCATTGTACCTTTTAAAAATATTGGATGTCTTGTTTTTTCACTTAATTCCCTTCCTCTTATGCAACTGGATCATTTATATATTTAATATTCTAAGACATATGCTATATTGCAAAAAGTATTCATCCAAATCATTGGATTCAGGTGTTCCAAATACTTCCATGGCCACAAGTGTATAAAACCAAGCACCTAGTCATGCAGACTGCTTCTACAAAAATATGTGAAAAAATGGGTCTCTCTCAGGAGCTCAGTGAATTCCAGTGTGGTACCATGAAAAGATGCCACCTGTGCAACAATTCCAGTCATGAAATTTCCTCGCTACTAAATATTCCACAGTCAACTGTCAGTGGTATTATAACAAAGTGCAAATGACTGGGAATGACAGTGACCCAGGCGCGAATTGGTATGCCACATAAAATGACAGAGCGGGGTCAGCGGATGCTGAAGCGCATAGTGCACAAAAGTCACCAACTTTCTACAGAGTCAATCACTACAGAACTCCAAAATTCACGTGGCCTTCAGATTAGCTCAAGAACAGTGCATAGAAAGCATCATGAAAAGGGTTTCCATGGCAGAGCTGCTACATCCAAACCTTACATCACCAAGCGCAATGCAAAACATTGGATGCAATAGTGTAAAGTACGCCACCACTGGACTCTGGACTCTAGCAGCTGAGACATGTTCTCTGGAGTGAATCACGCATCTCTGTCTGCCAGTTCCATGGACGAATTTGGGTGGATGAATTTGGTGGTTTGCCAGGAAAATGGTACTTGTCTGACTGCATTGTGCCAAGTGTAAATTGGTGGAGGGGGGATCATGGTGTTGTGATGCATTCCAGGAGTTGGGATCGGCCCATTAGTTCCAGTGAAAAGGTGAAAAGAACTCTTAGTGCTTCAGCATACCAAGAGATTTTGGACAATTTCATGCTCCCAACTTTGCTGGAATAGTTTGGGGATGGCCCCTTTCTGTTCCAATATGACTGTGCCCCAGTGCACAAAGCAAGGTTCATAAAGATATGGATGAGTGAGTTTGGTATATTGCTGTACAAAGTCTAAATCTGAATCCAACAGAACACCTTTGGAAGAATGGTAATGGTACTTCTGGAAGAATGGTAAAAAATTCCCATAAACACACTCCTAAGCCTTATGAAAAGTCTTCCCATAAGAGTTGAACCTGTTATAGCAGCAAATGGTAGGCAGACACATTAAAACATAAGGATTAAGAACGGGATGTCACTCAAGTTCAGATGAGTGCAAAGGCAGATAAGTGAATACTTTTGGGAATATAGTATAGCAAAATATATATATAGAAAAGAAAAAAATTGTTAATGGCTAATGATTTTGTCTGGGTTAAATAGCAAGATTCTGGTCTCTGACATTTACACAGTACTGTGTAGTGCATCAACAATGGGGCCAGCTGGTCTTGACTGTGGTTAAAAACTCCTGTCAGACCGCTGTGAACATTCATACCAGCTGGACACACACATCACAAAGCCACTGCCATTTTAATGTCATTTCTAAGTTGAGTGTGGCCTGCCACACAAATAATATGATCTTAATGGTTGTCCTATGGTGGAGGTACAATGTAGCGGTGCTGATTTTGCTGTAAAACATGGGCTATGCATTCAATAATTATAAATGTAGAAAGTAACACTATAAGGTACATATACCAATCACAAGTGTATAATAGGTACAAGAAAGAATTCCTAATAAAGTAACTCAGTGTATATATATCTGATATAAGAAATTAAACATTTGGAATCTATTTTCATTGCTCAATAACCAACCTAGAGTTTTAAATAATTATGACTGTCTTGTAGTCAACAGAGTAAATCCCATGATGTAAAAACTGGGTTGGACTGATTTGATCAGTGCTGCTAAATATACCCCACCATATGTTATTGGCCTCAACTGTTTAAGTATGGGACAAAGACAAACAACCAAATTAGGTCCATTAACACACACTTTCAACAATAATGTTGAGGTAAAAATACTAGATATCATTTAGAATATTTTGAACGGGGTAAATGTGCCCTTGGTCACCAAGCTAACAAATGCTCAATCTACATATCTGAAAGATGTCATGACTGAATGATATTATTGCACTGAAAAAAAGCTTCTAACTCATAATACAAAACCTATATTATACAGGCCTACAGTAACACTATATTACATAGGACAGTCCTCTCATACTGCAGTAGGCTTAAACCCATGTTTGACACAGCCCCAGACACTTTGTCATTATGACAAATATCAAGCTCACATCAGTCATTTTTTTTAAAAATTACAGAAATAAGCATTATGAGGAATAGCATTTGAATTAATGAAGAAGAGATCGGCTAATATTCATAACACCCTAATCAGTTTAAAACATGAAAGAAAAATCATACGTTGAGAAGTATTAACTCTGTACATAGATAAAAAAAAACAACAGCACATTATGTAGTTATAGCTCAGCACGTTACGTTTAGAAAGTTCCAGGTTGATTTGCCATACCACATACCTTTAATGTATTCTAAGATTTAATTTATTCATAAGATCATTTGGATTTAATTGACTTCATTAACATATTTGATTTCATTAGGTATTGGCAGATTTAAAGGCCAACTCTGTTCAGTTTCCACAAGTAGGGCTTCAGTTTCTCATTATGTTTGTCTTGAAGGTGATACTGGAGGGATATTTGTTGCAGGTTGCTGGAAGCCCATTACTGCTGGTCACATGGTGAGCCACGTGACCTGTCAGGAGCAAGAATTTTTAAATAATTTCCATTTCAGTAACATAGAAAGAGAAGGCATTTTCCTGTTTCACTACTGTCTCCTATGCATAATTTATGCCATGTGTGATGTTACTTATGCAGTTTCTGTACGGTTTGATGTAGATTTGTGCAATGCATACCTAAATGGCTCTGGAATTCTCTAAGTGTGTTGATGTATTCTCAGTTGAATATGTGCTATATTGCAAAGCCTAAGCACAAGTGGTTAAAACACAATTACTACTACTACTACATTAATAAACAGGTCTAATGTGGAATTACGCAGCCATTATTTTGCCCAAACAGTGAAGGAGTGAGAGTGCTGTCTCTGGCAATAGAGCCCAGAGAGATGTTTAGGTTCAGTTTACCTGCACCCAGGGTGCGTTTAAATCCCTGACAATCCTGTGCAATCAGGCAACCGCACCAAACAGCCACTTTGATCTCATCAACTGCTTTCCTACAACGTTCCCGTGTATAGTATTTACAAAGAAAATAAAGCAGAAGCAGCGAGAAACAGAAACTAGTGTTATTCCCCAAGTTCACCGATATTCTGAGCCTGAAGGGACCGAGTATTCTAGTCCTAAGTTTAGAGCCTTGCACTGGAACGCACTGGACGCTGCTTTATAAACTTAGTTAAAGTAACGCTCTGTAAAATAACCCCATAGTAAAAGTATTAATGGAGCCAGTACTCACAGGTGTGTGTTCTCCGGGTAAGAGCTGGCTGTGTTCGTGTGTAGAGTGTGCGCAGGAGGAGGAGGTGGTGGTGTCTGTACCGGAGGCAGCACGCGCTCTGGATCGCTCCAGCTTCTCAGTGACGCAGGCGCACGAGCACCAGCGGACCCCAGACGCGCTTGGATAATGACAAAGACGAAATACCTTGATTAATACACAAATCTTCGAAAGAAAAGAAAATATCGTTTAGCGATTTTACGAAGAATCAAGAAAACATCAAATATTTCAATATTTCAGACTTAACATCTTTGTGGGAAGTTTGATTTCACTCGGACTTTATCTCTCTATTTGTAGTATTTCTCTCTCTCTCTCTCTCTCTCTCTCTCTCACACACACACACACACTAATTCTCTCTCTCTCTCACACACACACACTAATTCTCTCTCTCCCTCTCACTCACTCACTCTCTCACTCTCTCACACACACTCATTCTCTCTCTCCCTCACTCACTCTCTCTCTCTCTCTCTCTCCCTCTCTCACACACTCATTCTCTCTCTCTCTCTCTCTCTCTCTCTCTCTCTCTCTCTCTCTCTCTCTCTCTCCCTCTCACTCACTCACTCTCTCACTCTCTCACACACACTCATTCTCTCTCTCCCTCACTCACTCTCTCTCTCTCTCTCTCTCTCTCTCTCTCTCTCTCTCTCTCTCTCTCTCTCTCTCTCTCTCTCTTTCATAAAGATGTTACTAAAAATTCCAGTTTTCATACAGCACATAAAAGGCACTCTGTAGTCTAATTCTCTCGTTCTCTTTCACCCACAACGGCACATCATGTTGCTCAAAAACAAGTATTATTTCCTCATCAAGGCCTTATCAGTTATACTAATAATAATTATGAATAAAATGTTAAAATAAAAAACATGTTTTATTTGACAGTGTGTTCAACAAATTCACCCGTGTTAAATCAACACTATTACTGTTAACATGAATTTAACAGCCATCAGTACACTCAGTGTTAATTTAACACTGATAGTGTTGAACTAACACTGGTGAATTTGCTGTGACGTATTCATACACTCAAAAACAAATTTCTATTAATAAACGGAGATAAATCACTGACAGTGGCTTTACAGCTAAAATGCAAATGAATAATGTCAACCCCATTAGAAATATTCTGCATAACACACACTATAATCATTTTTAACATGGTAATATGTAAACAAAAACGTTAAGCAAGATAATACCATTAACTTAGATCTACATCATTTAATGCAGTATTCAGTTCAAGGTACTGGACACTTGACAAGGTTATTTCCCAGCCATTTCTCCTCAGGTTAGTTAAGGGAGATGCACAGTAGGGAAGGTACAGTGGATAGAAAAATCTACATGCTTCTGTAAATTAGCATTCATGTTTTTTGTGAATGATAAATCATGACACTTTTCAAGATTAATTGGGGGTTGCAACCAACAAAGTCAAAGAATCAAATACATACATTATAAAGAATAAAAATTACAGATAGAGAAGCCAGCTGAGTCCTGGCTGCATAAATGTGTATATCCATTTAATATGTGGGTTTTTGTTCTTAGCTAAAACAAGCAAAATACCAGATGAAATAAAATTTTGATTAACATCAAATAAAAAAGTTTTCAAGTAGATGTTCCCAACATACATCTAGGACAGCCATAGGATCTAGATGTACCACAGAGCACTATGAATACACTCATCGAATGGTGAAATTCTTGGCACCTCAGGGATATTGTCCAGGTCAGGACATCCTCAGAATGGGATGACAGGAGGAAGAAAACTGATCAGGAACACAATACCTACTGTAAATTATGGTGGTGGGAGCATCATGTTTTTATAAGACATGGCAGATTACCCAAGGATGGGCAGTGGGATAAAATCCAGTCCATTTATAAAGAGTTATTTACTTAGAGTTTGTGATAGTTTTTATTATTATTATTATTTATATAAATTATTTGTATATTTACTGTTGCAAACTAGGGACTTGTACGTATTTATATACATATTGTACTTATACTTGTACTTGTACGTACTTATATTGTACTTATACGAGTACTTGTACTCGTATTTATACATTTATTATGTACATATTTATATGAAAATATATACACATTTGAATGAAGTAAATTCAGTGCATCACTGTTTTTCAGTGTGTGCTCTATGTTTTGAAAAGCTAAGGAATGCTATGACTCAAATAAAATAAGGGATTCCAATCTGACGATGCTGGGCTGGGAGTGACAGTTTGAATGCACTCAGAAGTCAAGTTCTTTCATGACAACTCTGCTAAAAGTTTAAATTCCTCTACATCTGGGAAAACTCTGCCAGCAGGCTGAATTCATTACTCAGGAAGAGTGGGTGGTGGCTTTGTTACTATGCGTAATGTCATCCATGCAGATGGCAACCTTCTTTTTCCTGAGAAATCTCTGATTCATACAGAGCATGTTGCCAGTTCATAGCCCTGACACAGAAATATAATACTTCTTAATGATCAAAGCTCAAACCTGTCACTTTCCCCACACAAACAAAAAGCTGTTAGTTCTGTCTGGGCTATATTTCGGGGGGGGGATGTTTGTGGTGTGTTATGATGACAGAGGAATGCATTGCCTCATGTAAATATGTCAGATTTACAGGCTTCTGCAGCACTAGTGTATCACAATTTTCTCCAGAGAATCTCTCATTTACCTCTTGCCTGGATTAGCAACCATCAGGAAGCAACAGAACCAAGCACTGCATGAAACCAAAAGATGAGTGCAGTGTGTGGTGCTTAGAAGGAATAAAATCTAAATGAGTATATAATAAAAAAGCAAGCTGATCACATTTAAAAGCATTTAAAACACATTTCACCCCCCAGCAGTTCCCCATTACTGAAACACAGAGACAGAGACAGAGACAGAGACAGAGAGAGAGAAAGAGAGAGAGAGAGAGTTCAAAACTGAAAGGATGCTGAAAAGGTCAAACTGTCACTGTCAATGGCCTTTGACTCTCATTCTGCATGTGACGATAACATCCTCTCAGTTGGTAAATTGGTGCCACCCTCCCTCCTCCCACTCTGACCATTGTGCTTCTGAAAAACTGTAGGATGTTTCCAATTAAAGACATGGCTCCCAAATCCACACACATCCCTCCCCCCTCTGCCTCTCCGGGTTATCTCTTTCACTTATCTCTTCTGGTTCATTTGCTCTCTTTCTCTTCAACGATTTGCTGCATTATAATGGCAGCTGGGTGTGCAGCCTGAGTGCTTAATTAGTAATTGTTTCAGATTCATTGTGTGTACTTTTCTCCATTTGAAACATTTAATAACATTCAGTTATTTGTTTTAATATTTTTATAAGGGGACTTCATTTTATAGAGGCGGCACGGTGGCGCAGCAGTTAGTGTCACTGTCACACAATTCCAGGAACCTGCAGGTTGTGGGTTCAATACCCACACCGGGTGACCGTCTGTGAGTTTGGTGTGTTCTCCTCGTGTCCGCATGAGTTTCCTCCAGGTGCTCCAGTTTCCTCCCACAGTCCAAAAACACACATTGGTAGGTAGATTGGCGACTCAAACGTGTCTGTGAGTGTGTGTTGCTGTGAAGGACTGGCGCCCCCTCCAGGGTGTGTTCTTGCCTTGCGCCCAGTGATTCCGGGTAGGCTCCGGACCCACCGTGACCCTGAATTGGATAAGCGGTTACAGACAATGAATGAATGAATGAATTAACTTATTATTATTCCTTTCTTGGCAGATGCATGAAAAACTAAGCTAAAATAATTGTATCTGTAGGCCAATAGCTAAATGATATCTTTTCACATGTGGGGTGGCTGTACATCATCTACACTTCGGATTTGTCAGTCTTCTCCAGGCTCACAGCAGCAGCTTGTGGTGTAGTCTCAGACACTGGGGAAGAGAACAGAGCACAAATACCTTCAGTGAAACAAGAAAGCGGTGACAGTACCTCCCTAATTACTCACTGGCTCCTACTGGCTGTTGTGATATGAGCATCATGTCAAGTTAACCCTTTAAAATCAGTGGAACACCTGGGTCATTTTTTATAGCTGGGCTACTTCCTGTTGTTTTGTCACACCTGCCAGAATGATTGAACAGAGAAGTGAGATCCTGCTGACAGTTGTGATATGTCGTCAGTGAACCGTTTCTTAATCTATGAAACCTATATACAGTGTGTGATTTTGGGGCAGTTAGTTAACCCATAGAAAACAATAAACAAAAAGATCTCATTTATATCTCTATATGTATATGTCATTTATGTATTTTCTCCTACACAAAAATCCTGTTGACTCATATTTATCCAGAGAAAAGGAGCCTAGGTATCTTGCATGCCTCCTCTTGAGTTAGAGATCTCACTATAGTTCTCAAAGTCAAATTCTGCTGCTGTTTGCCAACCTTGTCACTTGTGTCTCGTTTTTGCCTAATCTTTTTTTTTTGTGAGGAATATTAGGAGAAACACCACTTAGCTCCATTACCCAGTAAAATATTATGATCTGAGTTATTATTATTTTTGTTGTGGGAAATTACTTGCTGAAGCTTTCCAGATATTGATGATCTTTAAATGGTTAGATTAGGCCCTACTGATTGTTATCTGATGTATATCATATTAATGCTGGAGAAAACGGACTACTGGGTGGACTATTATTAACAGTCATATACAGCAGCTAGAACTGGACAGCTGAGGACTAGTCCAACACAGGAACACTGAGGACACTCTTTAAGTAAACTGATTCAGATCAAGATTTTTCTTCTCTGACATAGGCACCGGCTGTGAAAGTCACTCTCTAAAATGTCAATGATAGTACAACGTGTGCAGCAGCCGGAATATATTGCATTTTGATCATATTCTGTGCCCTTAGTGACTTTGTCAGCTACTGAGGGAATATGCATTTTTCAAATTTGGAGATGGGGGAATACGTTCCTCTCAGAAGTCAGTCCTTTTATCTCTGGTGAGTCCACAGTTTTATGATGAGAAGAAGAGTATTAGTCACCACGTTTTATGCCTCGACAGGGGATGCATAGAGTGCTTCTTTCCAGAACAATGGGCAAAATATCTCTCCTAAATTATGACATTGTATTCGTGGAAAAAAAAAAACATTTCACAACATGCACTCTCCCAGTCTCTTGCAGTGAAAGTTGAAAAGCACTAAGTGTAAGTGTACTGCAAACTGAGTTAGTAATGAATGACTACATAGAATACATTCTTGAGGGATGGAAGGGGGCAGGGGGGGCGGGATAGAGAGAGAGAGAATTTAGTCATAACTTATTTAGCTTCATATTTTCTAACAACTCTACGAAGGTTAAAACAGGAGAGTCCCCTGGATACAAAAATTAAAGGTGAACATACATTTGGCAATAAAACAAAATAAATAAAAATCACACCTGAACACTATTCTTTCTTGTGAATTCTATATCATTTCACTAAATTAAATAATTTCATATTGTTACATGACACCTACATAAGCCTTTTGTCACATTATACATTAGAGGTCAGCATCATCAATTACCCTCAGACAATGCTATGACAGCTGATGCTCATGGGAAAAAGCCTCAATATAAGCCTATATTGGTCATTTGTCAGTGGTTATGAAAGACATATGTAGGTGTCATGTTAGTGATAAAACAGAATTTGACACAATCATGACAGAGACCTGTTGCCATTTATCCATCCATCCATTATCTGTAACCGCTTATCCAATTTAGGGTCGCGGGGGGTCCAGAGCCTACCTGAAATCATCGGGCGCAAGGCGGGAATACACCCTGGAGGGGACGCCAGTCCTTCACAGGGCAACACAGACACACATTCACTCACACCTACGGACACTTTCGAATCGCCAATCCACCTGCAACTTGTGTTTTTGGACTGTGAGAGGAAACCGGAGCACCCGGAGGAAACCCACGCGGACACGGGGAGAACACACCAATCCTTGTTGCCATTTAGCATAATGTAATTTTCTGTAACATTACACAGTCTTTTGCTGCCCCAACTCAAATTATTTTGAATGAATTTTATTATGTTGCTGACATTAAATTCAAAATGGGCAAATATTTTTCCTCATTTCAATTAAATATAAGGTTTAAATGATTTGCACATCATTACATTCTGTTATTTATATTGTGTGCATCTCAACATTTCTAGAACTGGAGTTTGTATATGTGATGTGCCAAATTATTTAAAATGGGCCATTTTCACATATGGGGCATAAATTTCAGATTAATATCAACAGCTCAAAAACATGATTAAACTGGCTATTAGGGTTTCTTGTTAAATGGTGAAATTGGAACCTGACCATTAAATGAACTTACTGTAAACACCTTTTCTGGCTCTTTTGTTTAAGCTCTTAACCTACACCATATGGAAATTGAATTTTTGGCATGATACATGTGTGAATAATCCCAAACATACAGTCTGCGTATTGTCCTTGGTACACTAAAAAGAATGACAATTTACATTCTTTCTTTATTTATTTATTTACATTCATTGATTGCATTAAATTTAATCATCCACATCCAGATACATAAATTAGGTATTCTTAAATTTTAAACATTGATTTGGATGATTTAAAACATTGCTGTATAAAAACATAAAAAAGCAAATAAAAAATTTTCAGTGTACCATAGACAGCAGGTTTGGGATTGAACCAAGCAAAACAAATATTTAATTATTCATACATGTATGCCACATATTATATTTTCATATTATATAATTTAAGGGCTTAAACGAAAGAGCCAGAAACTGGCAAAGAGAGAGGCTTCTTAGTTTCATCTTCAGTTAGGAACCAAGGATAGGTGTAATTTTCTTTCTTATGGCTTCTGCCACTGAACATTTAAACAAGGCACTTAAATTCAAAGAAAGTGGCAAATGAATATGCAAATTATCTGCTGCAAATGTGTTATAGGGAGCTAAGAATTACTGCTTAAAGTTTTCCTACAAGATTGCCTTCTATTAATATTTCCATTAACACTGGTTTTGAGAGTTTCCTGCTTCTCTGAAATGATTTAAACCTAATTTTAGGCAGTCCTTAAGAACTGTTATAAACTTTCTTATTTGAAATAGCCTGCTTCAGTCTTCAGGGACAATAAATGTCCTCTAGTATTCAAAAACATGGCATTTTACCATAGTCTGTAGGTAGTTGAGGAAAGCTGGGATGTGTCTGTATTATTCTCATATAACTTCTACTCAAGTATATAAGTAATCAACTCTTTACAGTTTATATGACAACATTTATCTGATAATGTTTTATAATTTATTTATTTATTAATGCACTTCTATAACTAGGTCTGGTACTGTTGTTTCCAGGGACGATACTTTGACTTTACTTGTTTAGGTTATTTCACTTGCAGTTTTGGTTTGACAGGAAACGTGTGGCTGATAAAATGGACAGCTTAATGTAATCATTATCTCAGTAGGATATTTGGCATGGCGTATAAAGGAGAGTAGCATTTAGTGGATGAAAATACCACAAGGTGGGAGGCAGGATTCTGTCTGTAAGGACAGCTAGAAATAGAAATAAGAGGACAACTTCACTACTCTGGGACAACAGAGAAAAAAGTAGTCTGATAAAGACAAAGAAATGTCAACGCCTGTAACACTGATAAGCAAAGGGATATGGAGAGGCTGATTACTGGAGCCAGTAGACCTGTTTTCACAAGCAGAGCAGAGTGAGAGCATTCTGTTTACTAATGAGAAGTTGTCAGTGCTAATTATAGTGGTTTCCATTAGTCATGCAAGACTTATCATGGCATTGACAGTCATTTATTAATGCTGACCGAACTAGTCAAGGAGTGCAAGCAATATTGAGTGTGATGTAAATCATGTTTCAGCTTCTTTTACGCTGTGGGTAACTGCATCCTTGACGCAAGGCATCATAAATGAAGAAATATCCCTTTAATTTTGCTTATCATTAACTTAACACATGACATGCTTGTTTCTAAAGAGTCCAGACTAGAGTCCATCATCAACAAGACCAAGGCATTGACTGATCATTTGAGGAGAGTTGATTTGCCGTTCAAATTTGCACGGTTCATGAGAAATGAGCAGAGTAGCCCAGAATATTCTAATTATTCGGCTGTGCTTTCCCAAGACATGACCTGTGCTGCACTTGTGCCTAGCATAATTTTAGAGGATTTAATCAGGTGTGATTCCTGTCATCTCAATTAAGGTGCCCTCTCACTTCCCATTTGCCACTGGCACAATATAATCACAGCTAGAGATTTGTGCTATGAATAAGCATCACTGGCTGCTTGATGTGCCTCAGGGAGATATTTAATGCTCCGAATGGCACTCATTGGCAAAACTGAGCTCTTTTACTCCTAATGTTTTTATTAAATGACAAGTGTGAGTGTGCGCTCTTAAAATTGTTTACTAAACTCTTGAATGCGTAATTGTATGTGTAATTTCTTTAAAGAATAAAACCGTCAAAATGTTCTTTTTGAAATTTTGAAAAAACTTTGACCTAACTAACTAATGTGATCAGTATATATACAGTTGACCACCTACAAATACAAACTGTAGTCAAACTGTTTCTCTGCATGCTTTGTTTGCCCCTGTTCACCCTGTTCTTCAGTGGTTTGAACCCCCAACAGATTCACCATAGGATCACAACAGATCAGGTATTATTTGGCTGGTGACACTCACATGATGATGAAGTGATCATCTCTGTGGTCATTGGAGCTGAGAGAATGGAGAGTGCTTGTATATGACTAATCTGTGTGTTTGTGTGTGAGTGAGATATACATATGTGCTCCTTAGGTCCAAGCCCAGCCATATGGAATAACGTAGATTCCATACCAGTTTTAAAGGCTGCCATTTTCTCTCAGTGAGAATGTTATTTTTGTTTTCTAAATGAAGATGCTGCAACATTATACCAGGTTGTAATATGTTGGTGTCTTTGTTTGTTTCCAATTAAGTGATATCTGTTCTTGTGGAAGCAGTACAAGGACTGTAATCATATATTGTTTACAATTTGATAACACTGCACTGGAGCTCTCAATTCTAATCAGTTAGATATATATGTATCTACTTAATTAGAATTGAGAGCACCAGTGCAGTGTTATCAAAATGTCTGAAAAATTTTTTACATTTTTCCAGGAATGCTGGTGCTTGACCACAAGTATAACAAGTAGGGTCAATCAAAACATTCAGGAGAGCCTTCATTTGGACAGTAATTTTTTTTACTTTAAGCGTAATTAACAATTAAGCATAATAATATAAATGTTGTGTTTACTCAAAAGTTTCAAACAAACAGTCACCAGAAAAGAAGAATTTTCCACTTCTCAAAACACTTCAACTATTATCTGTCACAGTGAGTTGCATAAAATGATAATGTTAAGTCACCGGATGTGAGTAAGTAAGCCACTGCCATTGTACAACAAGCAGCCTTTATTTAATCTATATTTAGGCAAAAAGGAGCAAGTGAATGAGCTGTATTTTGGGCTTGGTGTATGATAGGTTGAACAGAACCCTACACCAATCCAACACACACATGCAAACATAAAGTCCCCTAAATAACCCTGTTTGAGCCCCCAGGACAATTGGAAACCCTAGTGGGCTCCAAGTGAATATTAAACGGTTTATTTTTAAACATTACATGGATATTTATAATGGAAAATATCTGCATCATTTATGGATTTATCCTCTTCATTATCGGCTGACTACGTCTTCAGAAACGCACTGTTTTTGAACTAAAAGTGAAAAAGGAAAAAACGTAATAGACTTGGCTATTAACATTAGCTGTGGTGACAGAAGATTTGCATTTTTCTATTTCTTTAAAATGATTCTCTGTGTAATTTTCAAATAAAATGGGCTATTCAATAGCTTTTTTGATGTGGTTCTGGGTTTAATCTGAATGAGGATTGGAAATGTCGCATGCCACAGTGAACACAGAAATTTAGCAATGTTGGTGTCAGCATGTGCACCCACTTATTAAAAATAATATTTTAAATGTTTAGGCGCAGTAGTGCAGACTTTTAAAAAAATCTCAGAATGAATGTTAATCATGCTCAGATCATGAATTAAGTGTCATACTTCTGTTTACTTGATTAATACAAAGAAAAGAATCCTCAGCATATCTTCGATGTGACTTCAACTCATTATGGATGACATTATGATTTACAAACACAAACAGTGATTTGCTTATTTCTGTATGACAGACTGTATGTTGAATGGTGTACCTTTATTAATGACACAGCATTCATTCAGAAAGATGTAAAATGTACTATTAAACAAATAAATGACTGTACGCCACAACTGTAAAAGCACAGTGACTGTGTGCATGAAATACCATTCTGTCCTGACATTTCTCTGGGGACCAAACTTTCAAGAAGCCACAAGGCTTTTTGAGACCAGTGCATATAGTCTCTGTTTTTTTCTCTTCATATGGAAGAAACAGGCCTAGTGAAAGCAGGCTATGTACACTGTTCTAAAAATGAAATTTGCTGGTTAAGTTACATCTTTGAAATTACTCTAGAAAAATACTGTATATTATAATGTAGAGTGGAGAAGAATAAGAACTTTTAATGAAGTTTTCATTGTGTTTCAGAGAAATAGACCACCTATTAATATCCCTATTTGCATAACATTACATGCAAAACTGCCTTTTAAAGTGATGTGGCTTTTATTAAGAGCATAGTTTGTGAGCTCCAGGCAGAGATCTAGAAAAAAAATTAAATAAGCATTTACAAAAACCTCATTTATGTCTCTAGTTCTCAGTTTGTCAAAATATAGAAAGATATCGAGCTCAAAGGAAACCTTTTCTAGCTTTTCATTGAGATCATAAAAAAATGACAGCAAGAAGTTTTTAATTAGTCTTAAAAAGCACTCAGCTGTACACACAGTCATGTTTGACTCATGAAATACCTCTGAAGAGTGTGATTAGGATGAATAAAGTACAGCTTCATCTACATTCCATAAAGCTTCCCTAATTGGCATGATATGTGGCACTTCTGCAGCCTGTACCAACGCTTGCTGTGCCTAACAGTGGTGTACTAATGAATAGTTTGAGCTGCTCATTACAGCTTTGGGAGAACAGTGCCATGGCTAACTCTCAGAAGCATTGAATTTACATAATTCAGGATTTACAGGCAGCATGCTATAATTCAAGCCTGTGATGATTATTCTATTATCTGCATCTGTTGCATCCTAACAATGTCTATGATATGATAATTGCAAAGGTGTGTACTTAAGAGTTGCTTGCTTCCCAGAAAAAAAAAATCAGTATGTGACATGAATTTAAAGTATATAAATGGACTACTCTTTAACAAAACACAGCATGCTAATTTCTAAAATGTATTAAGAGCATTCAGTATGAGGACACAAGGGCACAAGGCAGGAACGCATCCTGGATGGGGCGCCAGTCCTTCGCTGGGCAACACACTCACACATTCACTTACACCTAGGGACACTTTTAAGTAGCTAATCCACCTACCAACATTTGTTTTTGGACCGTGGGAGGAGACCGGAACACCAGGAGGAAACCCATGCAGACACGGGGAGAACACACCAAATTCCTTACAGACAGTCACCCAGAGCGGGACTCGAACACACTACCTCAAGGTCCCTGGAGCTGTGATCCACCCTAAGACACAAATGTTATCAAGAAATCGAAACACTTGCAACATGTAAATATGTTCATATAGCAACTCACCGCAACCCTGAACTGGATAAGTTACAGACAATGACTGATCTATAAAAATGGACAATCAAATAACCTGTTGTCTATTTTAATCAATAACAGCACAGATCAGCATGGCTTGTCTTTAGCAAAATCAGCATATGTTGTTTATGTTCTGGAGACAATGCTTGACAACCAGCACCGGCATCATGTTAGTGACCAGGTAAACACCAGACCAGCAAAAACCAACATACATCAGCAGGCATGGTGGTCTGTGCGTTTGGTTAGCAGCAGGGTGTGGAAAAATAAATACAGTGTAAAAATTTAAAAAGAATATAATTCCACTTGACACAGTGCTGCTCACCTCCTTCAGCTGAGAGTAGTCCATGGGGATGTTTCTGTCTGTCCTGGTAAAGGGCAGAGGCAGGGACCAGCCCATTTAGTCTGAATAGTTGCTAAAAACTTTACCTGCATTGATTAAATGTTAGCTAAATGAAGAGTGAAATGTAAACACCGATGTATTTTGGAGATATGAAAAAACTAATGTTAGACTAAACATCTGGGCTAAACAGGGCTAATTTCCACCACCAAAACAAATCAGATGTTCTGGGTGTTAAGGTTTTGTCAAAGAAGAAAATTAAAATGAGATGTTTTAGTGCTTTAAATAAAGAAATTATGACAGTTTAAATGTTTAATAATTAATAAAATTAATATTTAGGGCCCCTCTAACAGGCCCTTAGAATCATCCTAATTTCCCACCATTCGGCACCCTTGTGTGTTTGAGAAATATTTCAACAAATATGGTCCACGGGAGGCCTATATAATGTGCTGTAATAGCAGCTTCTAACAGCAAGGTTTAAGCACCCATTGAGAGATAGATTTGAACAGCAACAGATGGAGAGGAACCAAAGCTATAAGGAAGAAAAAGCTTTCAGCTGATGGATTATCTCATCATTCCCATTCCTCTCTCTCTCTCTCTCTCTCTCTCTCTCTCTCTCTCTCTCTCTCTCTCTCTTTCTCTCTCTCTCTCTCTCTCTCTCTCTCTCTCTCTCTCTTTCTCTCTCTCACTCTCTCACTCTCTCTCAATCTCTCTCTCCCTACTTTTCTTTTTCTCCTCTCGCCTCTTCTTGTCAGGCCCTCACTTCGAAACATTGTCTTGTATGAGGTCACCACCTTGTATAGCTTTTGATTGCTTTCTTTTCCTCCTGGTGGGTAAAAAGCCGTGAAATGGCACAGCTGCTCAAGTGTCTGTGTCAATCTTTAGCCCTTATCAGCTACTTGTCATAGGAGATTTAGTGAAGTCTTTTCCTCCTATTCAAAGCCAAGAGATCCAAGTGTAGTTGTAAATCAGCAAACTGCATACCGTTCCTCTGTCATATTCTTTGCATTGCTCTCAGAGATGTCAGCTATATTTTTGATTCTGATATTTGAAATATATGCAACTTCCATTAAATTGCCTACATAGATTACATTGAAAATGAAACACTGGACATGTGTCAGTTGCTGATTAAAATTTTGAAGTTTGAATAATTCCTAAAGGGACAGCATGGTGGTGCTGCAGGTATTATTGCTGTCACACAGCTCCAGGGACCTGGAGGTTGTGGGTTCGAGACCCGCCTACCAATGTGTGTTTTTGGACCTTGGGAGAAAACCAGAGCACCTGGTGGAAACCCACGCAGACAACATACCAAACTACTCACAGACAGTCACCCGGAGCGGGACTTGAACCCACAACTCCAGGTGCTTAGAGCTGTGTGACAGTGACACTACCTGCTCAGCCACTCTGCCACCCAACATGTAAATGCATTATTAAATATAAATATCTTCTTACATACACTCAAAAAAATAAACCAAGGGGTTTGTTTGCCTTAGAAAATTAAAATATATTGGACCTATGTAAGTTATTTACGTTTTGGTTCAGTACCTAATTCATTCTTGTCCGATTTACATAAATATAGGAGTTTTTGGGTGAATAAAATGTGTTTAGTTTGGTACAAATAAAATGATATAAACTGGTACAGTATTTCATTCGCTGACTCCTACTGAGCATGTTCAATTCCAAAATGAAATGAGGAACAAGAAGAAACATGACTGCACAGGCGCAATTCCACTGAAGCAGGCTAAAAATCTGAATCCGTCTCCATTCACAAAATACATGTAAGTAAAGTTCTTGTAAGAGAAAAGATATATATTTTACTACTAAATGTCAGCAATATAGGCTTATTTGATTAGTCAATTTGTTTATAACTTTAAATGTTTCTAGCCTGCACAGCTGATAGTAATTCCCTCTTTTAAAACTAAGAAGGAAAAGCAATTTTTGTTTTTACTTTTGTATAATAACCATTTACATATTTGCCTTTGTTGTGGGATGAGTAATGTTTTCAGTGTAGTTGCTGTTCAGGATTTTGTTATAGTAACCAATAGTAAAGGAGATTATAAGCAGGGCAGTAATGACCAGCCTTTACCAGGGAGCAATATATATGGAGCATACAGTCCAATTGCAAGTATTTCAACTTAAACTTTAGTTATTTTAGCTGTTTCTCATAACATGAAATATCATGAAAACTACCATGATACATTTTAAGGCCCTTGTTAACACTAGAATCACTGAGCATCATAACAATCCTTTACAAAAAAAATTAAATTTAAATGACTTACACCAAATACATTATTTTTTATTTCCATATTCCACAGCATCCCAGCTTGGAAATGGGTATGTAAGTATATTCATACTATGCTATTTTGTTTGGCCTGATATTGCCTCAACCTTCACTACTCACAAGAACTGAGAAGTACCTTTGAAGTGCTCCAAAAGATCATCATGAACCTTGATGCAAAGATCATCACCAAAGGTGCAGTTCTTAAAGAACAAGCTTCTACAATGAATAGTTTTGCAAAAGGGACTAAAAACACGTTTTAACTGTGTGTATGCATTAATGGCTGTTTATATGTAGGTTCTCAAACATATATGTATTGGCTATATATTGTTGTTGTCCAAACAAATCCTCTGAATCTCCCAAATGGTTATCTTGGGGGTGTTAAATGCTTCCTGTAAAAAAGTTTCTCCTTGCTCCACAGTTCTGGTTGGAATTGAGCATGCTCAGTAGGATCCCCTCAAAGTTTAGGGACTATACTTCATATAATTAAACTGAAGTTTGTTGCACTAACAAAAACAAATACGTTTAGTTTAGTGAAGGTCAATTAAATTGAACTGACATTTTATACATGCATTCAGTCAACAAATGTAGCTTTAGTTGAAGTAATTACGTTTATATATGCTGATTCTACTCAATGCATTTAGATGTAAATGTGTGGCATAATTAAATTAAATTAAGTTATTCCAACGATTTATGTTTTTGAGTGTACACTCTATGATTAGAATCCGCTCTTTGTACAGCACTCAGACTACACTCCATGCTTCTCTCACATTAGACTGGATTGTATTAGTGCATTAAAGAAGGTGAGACATTCAGCAGGTGGTCACCTTTCTTTTACTGTGCCTTTTGGCTGTGCTATAGATTTTTTCCTGATGTGGGAAGAGTGCATTCATATGCACTGTCAGACGCACTCTTAGTCTTTAAGACTAAAATCCCACAGCATTTGCTCACTAAGGTCAATGTATAGTTCAAAAGCATTCAAAACAAATTCATACAGATTCATTTTTAAAGCTAGGAGAACATGCTCAGTGTTTCAAACTAAATCTCAAATAAGTATGGTGTCCACATTTTTGTTAAGCGGCAATGTTCTTGCTTCTATTTACTATATAAAATAAAAAAAGTAAATAGAAGCAAGAGCATTGCTCATGAACAAAAAATATACTGCATGGGTTTCTTCTGGGTTGGCTAATTAAAAGTGCCTCTAGGTGTGAGTGTGAGAGTGATTGTGTGAGTGTGTGTCACCCTGTGAAGGACTGGTGCCCCCTCCAGGGTGTGATTTTCCGGATAGTCTCCGGACCCAATGCGACCCTGAACTGGATAAGCGGTTACAGACAATGAATGAATGAATGAATATAAATATATGTAAATTAGAGACACCTAAAAATCTTCCCAGCTGTAGCTTTAGATGTGTTAGTTTATGCCACTTCACTGTATGTCTACTGTATGCAAATATTTGGAAAGCAGCAATCAAGCAACTTCTTTCCGTCTTTTTTAGAGCATATGATGATATAGTAGCCACTTTGTTGTTTTGAAGTCCTTGCTGTAGCTCAAAATATTATATTTGTAGCATTACAATACCTTCCTTTTTTGACTTTCAATGAAAAAGTCCCAATTCTCCCAATCATTTTGTTTACAGTTTGAAAAATTGTTTGTGTGACTGCATTGTAGTAACAAAATACAGCTAATTTGTCTTCAAAGGTTTACGAGTGTTTTGATTAAGTTGTCAGTAGTGTATAAAATGGATTAATGACGGAAACATTCTTCTGTAAGTAATTTTCTAATGATATAACTTGTCACATCCAGGCCCAGTCCTGTCTGTTTTCCCCACCATGTGCTCATGTAACACATGGCCCTGTTTGCTGTTGTCCCTGTCTCCGCCCTTGTTCCGCCCTAGCCCCACCTTAGTCCTGCCTCTGTCCTGTTATTGTCTCCAGGTGTTCCTCGTTTGTCTTGTCCTTATATAGTCCCTTTGTTTCAGCGCTCCCTTGTCTGGTGTTGTGTGTGTAGATATGTGTTTCACAGCCTTTCTGTCCACACGTGTCTACTCCGGTTCATGGCTTTTCCCTGTCCGTCCTTGTTTAGCTTTGTTTAGTTAGTTTTGTCTTTATTACCCGTGTTTATTTTGATTCTGTCTGTGTCAAATAAAATTCCTTGCATTTACGTCCATCTCCTCGTCCTCCCTTTGCAGCCGTGACATAACTTTAAGGTCTAAGGTTTTAAGTTGAATATAAGTTTAGCATCTTTGTGCTAGTGTCAGTTTCATAAAAAGAAAGTTAGCTGGAGAGAGAGGCACTCTATAGACAGAATCAGTCATTATGCTTTAAACTTTAAATTGCTTTGACCCTCACTTCTTGAAGACACTATGGAAACCTTTGCTCCTCTACAATTCCTTACTGCTTTGATAACACTGTTTGGTGTAATATTTATGAAGTGGCCTGGCACCTGGACGATTAGGGCCAACTGCCCTGATTCTCTTGTATTTAATCTTGAATCAGGGACCAGTAGCGTAGCGACAGGCCACTTTCATCTGCGGTCTCTGCAGCCTTTATGTTTGATCTTGGCTTCCAGGCTTGTTTTAAAGGACTACAAGGAACAGCAGCAGCCCTGTCATTAGACCCAGCACTTTTATCTGCTTCAAAGCCACCGACTAGACAAAGCCATAAATCATAATGTAAATGCCAGCTGCTTACAGTTCTCACTGTACAATGTGGGCCACTGAAAGCGTACAGTTATGCGCTCACTGATGAGCTGTCACTGAATGTGTTGATTAAAGATTGTTATGGGATAATGCAGTTACAAAAAATGAATGCAAATATGAATGAACAAATGAATTTAATAATTCAGACAGTGTGATCCACATGTCACCGTAGAGGAATGGGTCCATTTTCAACCAGCAAAACATCTGAGATAAATCTTTAAATAAATAACAAACAATTATGCCACTATTAATGTAGGGGTCTGTCCAACAACTGTGGAGAAAATAGTAGGGTTAATCATGAGTATTAATAATGTGCCATCTTTCTTATTGGCTGAGAGTGAGACAAGTACTTCAAGGTGTACTGTCACTTTGGATAACGGCAGGCATTTAGGACTGTTATTAAGCTTTGTTATAGTTAACAGACCTGTCTTAAAAATATTAAATATATGAAATAAAAAGCAAAAATATAAACAAGATTCTCAGTAGCAGATTGATAAAACAGATAGATGACACATCTATGTTTCTTCCAAGAGCAAGATGTGTATCAAATCCAGCAACAATAATGTATAAAGGGCAGTCAGTAGTGGAGATTACTATAATTCCTGGGTTTGGTGTTAAGGCTGGTTATGAGTCAGAGGTCTCTAAGGCCTCAATGCTGTAAACCCTCCTGGTGGACATTAAAGTGTATTGCTCAATACAGTTACATTCCACTCTTTATTACAGTAGGTCTTGGGAAAAAATAATCTATTTCTCAAGTGTCTCTGATGGACTATTCCTCTATAGAGTCACGTATGTTCAAATGATGCAGTTTCATCAATGCTATCCTTCATCTGATTTCACCATAATGTTAAAATAATGGTTCACACATGATTAGATTTCTACATGAACACAGCGGCAGGAAAAGGACATTTATTTTAATATATATATAGTCATTTCAGTAACATTTTGGAAGGGAATATCATTGGTCTCTGAATACCATTATAAAAATGTAGATGGGATTGATTCTTGGCAGCTTGATAGACAGAGAGCCTGTCCAGCCAGCCATCACAGCAGCAAACATATTTCTTACTGAGCTTGTTGCTTAGCTACCAGCTATTTCCATAGGTTTTCATTCTCAATCAGGAAAAGCCTTAGATGAAACACAGAGACTGAAATCTGTGTTTCTTAGAACTGATAGCATCTTTTAGATTACAGCACATGTAATCCATCAAAAGAAATAAATGGTATTTCGTTGTTCATTTGTTATGCACTGATCAAGTTAAAGCCAAAATGAGCAGTTTGAAGAAAAAGACCAGCGCTGGGTTTTTCCAAAAGCTAGGGCATGGCAGATTGCCTCCTAAATCTCAAAAGACAAGAGCCCTGAATGCAAGAAGCAATTAAACATGACAAAGAAAATGGAAGAACACCGTAGTCAATCCCTCCATCCGTGTGGGGCTAGAAGAGTTGGAACAGGAGGAAACTTTTAAAAAGGCCTTTACAAAGGTTGCATCTTTTAAAATTTATGCTGAAAAGAGTACTCTAAAAAAGTGAGCAGTCAAGCCTGTGAACACTCAGATGCAGTAGATCAGAATGGATATTGTTTGTCATGTCTAAAAATGGGCTACAAATTCTCTTACAGCTGATTTAGCATTTACAGACTTCAGAAAAGAGTAATAATGAAAAAGGAAGAGGAATGAATGAGGCATTTCCCAGCTGCATAAGTAACTTCGCCACTAGTCGATTACTATTTAAAACTTGTAAACAGAGAGCTTTAAACATTCAGAACTGACTGCAGTAAATGTATCAGTTGGGTAGAATGATGTGCAGTGCATGGGATTTAACATTTCTGAAAACACTGAAATTCTAATTATATATTTATGTCTTTATGTCCCATGACACACAGAAAGCAGCATGTGGTAGGGGTAGCTTAAGAGATGAGAAAACCTTAAATTGACAGGTCATTAATTAAAAAAATGAAAAAAAAGTGCCACAGTTGTTTTAGTAATTTGATTTCAGTGTGTTAGATACTAAATGGTTATATTAATAAAAACAAACACTTATATAAGCTTTTAAAAACAACTGACATAAAACTACATAAACATCTATAATGGCTTATTCCAACAATTGTCATTTGTCCTCTAAGCTGCTTTATCCAGTTTTACTCTAGAGAGTGTTCAGACAACAACACCTGATTGAATAAGCCCTTTAGATGTTTATGTAGGCTTATGATATTTGAGATGAAAGGATTCTGAGGGAGTCATGTAGCCTCCTGATTTAATGTTTAAATAATATTACTGGATATACGAATTAAATCTAAAACTTTATTAAATGTGTCAATAGAATCTGAAAAATTACCCTATGTATTGTTTTCTTTGGATAAAATGTTTAACACTTTCATCTATCCAGTGATTTCATCCATATAAGCTACACAAACAGTAAAACCCAAACTGATTAATGTAGTAAAACAAACATTTGGCAATTACATTTATTAAATGAAAATTATAATGTGGACCTGAGAAGCGTAAGAGCAATGCTTTGCCCAGAGCCCAGCCTCAGTTTTCAGTATGCTCTGAGATACTGAATATGCTGATGAAATTACCTTCATTGCCACTGTTTTCCTTGTTTATGCATTGAAATTCGAATCACTGATCCCTACAGGCAGATGTTTTAGGAATTAAACGTACGGCCATCCTGATATTCATCAGTACACTGAGCTCTGCAATAGTTCATGTTTGCATAATGAATTAAGAAATTAAAGCTGGGAGCTGCCATTTCCTTTTGTACACAGTCTGTGGCCTGTTTTCAGATGACATTTATCATAGCCAGAGCCACTTGTTTAATTTAATTTTCAGGCAATCAGTATCAGTGTTGCATTTTAAGTGAAGAGGTTGATGATTATTTCAGTTTTCAGCATTTTTAAAATGCTGTGTGAAAATGATACAGCATTAAGTTAGACGTTTTTGTCTTTTTTATTATTGGCATCAAAATTATTGGAATAACTTGAAAAGTAAAACTTAACTCGATACTTTGATACTTTTCAGTGTTTCACATGATGTGAGAACTCCATGTCCAATTAACACTCTCGCAAAATATTTTGATGAACGGACCAATAGAAATAGTCCAAAACTGCACGGAACACAATCATTTGACACTGAACATTAAGAAGGTTTTTATTTTTGTTTTCATATTCTGAGAAGATTGCATTAAGCATCAATGAAGATTTTGTCATACATGAATCTGCAGACTGAAAAAACGTGCTGAAAAACGGGAGAAACTGCACATAAACTCATGGTCCTCATCTGTGTACTGTACTTAGATGTTTGTGATTAGATCACTGTGATACCTGTGAGAAGGCCAGTGTTACTGCTGTTCCCACTGCTGCAGTGCATAAATCCCTAAGGTGTGAGTGTGTTTGACCTGGAAAGAGAGAGCAAGGCTGGAACAGGTGCAGGAGTATGACTCCCGGCCTGGGCTCCTGCTCCTCGGCCTAATTAAGATCTGGGGCTTTGTGCAGCCGTGCCTGGTTACTCTGGCAGCCTATGAGGGCTCAGTTTTAAAGGATTTAGCTGAGCGAACTAATAAACACAACCTTATTCTCCCAAATCACTGTTCTTTTGTCCACTTTCATGGGAAATGCTCTTCTTTGCTGTCCCCTTAATCCTACGTTGGAAGACTTGGCCTGTAAGTGCCCCCACTTCCTGCCCTCTATCTGTCTGTTCTTCTGTCTCTCTCTGTCCCTATGCCTCTGCCTGCTTTGTGCATAAGATAACAAAAAAAATCACTCTCAGTCATATGGGCAGTTTTACAATAGGTGTTATTTTTAAAGCATCCTCTAACCCACAGGGGACATGAAGCGCAAGCCTGTCTAGAGCTCACAATCTCAGGCAGCAGGAGAAAATTAAGTAGAGTTAAAGACCTCTTTCAGGGTATGAACCGAAGAAACACCAGTGATGCAACAGTATTATTCAAACACAGTGTGCTTAGCTGTTTATCAATGCTTTATAAACCCATTACCACTTCTTGAAATATGAAAGCAATAATTATTATTAATAATAACACACCGCCTTGACAACAATATGGGGACAATATTTCTAATTAATGACTATATTTATTTTAGCTACATATTGCAAATAGGTTTATAAAATCTCCATAGATTAGCACTGCCAGAAACATATGCTTAACTGTAAAACTCAGGTACATTTAGCATGGCACTGTCATAAAATGCCACCTTTTCAATAAAGCCATCAACTGTGTCCACACTGTGTCCTGCTAGAGCTGCACTACCCAACTGTATGTGCTGTTGTTTTTGATATGGAGATTTTGACTGGTTTTCACAGAGACCTGACCTCAACTCCATCAAACATCTTTACCAGGAATGCAGACAGCACAGATTAAAGATGTTTCCATGTTTCATGAACTGCTCATGCATTTCTTGTAAGTAAATTATTAATAATATGAGGTTAACTGACTTAGTTAAGGCC
Organism: Hoplias malabaricus; assembly: GCF_029633855.1. Lineage (NCBI taxonomy): Eukaryota > Metazoa > Chordata > Actinopteri > Characiformes > Erythrinidae > Hoplias > Hoplias malabaricus. The sequence continues at coordinate 30,477,517 of NC_089811.1, read as the reverse complement.
ACTGAATCTAAAAGACTTCCTAGGTGCAACTCTGAGATTTATATCAAGTGCAATATTGAGCTGGCTTTTCAGTACTGCTTTATATAGACATTTTTGTGCAATGCTTTACTACCATCTCAAACTGAAAGGTTTTGGACACTTCTGCAATAAGCCTTTGAAGTAAAAGGCTATTTTGGGACTGACAGCAACAAAGGAATATCTCATCTGCCCAAAACAAATAAGCTAAAATAACTGATTAAAAAAAAGAAAAAATAACTTTAAAAAATATTATCAGGCTTTTACTGAAGATGAGGATAATTGTTCATCAGCAGGCAATTTCGTGAAATTATGTAGACAATACATGTACCAGACAAACACAAAGACTCTGAAGAGCTGTGCCCTGACATTTGACCACTTTGTTGACCTCTTGTGGGTGGCTTTAAGGCCAGTGCAGCCAATCACCTGCTCACTTAAGCAGTGTGCTTGAAATCATCACAGGGGAACAAGTCAGGACATTACACTTTTGGGCTTAGCCCCAATCAGACCATCTCAAATTTGTGTTTTAAACAATTACACAGATGGACAAGTGCTTTAACTATAACGCAAAGGGTAATCCACATACCAGGGGGCATGGTAAATACATAAAAACCTGGTCAAACCATTGTCCAGTAATTGGTTATTTTTTCTGAAAGGAGTTTTTCTACTGTCACACTTCTAAAAGTGACAGATGTAATGCACAATAGAACAGCCAACAGTTTGTCACTGACATTTGAAAGAAAACTTTGAATGTACTTTGTGAACTTGTCTGACTCATGTTGTTGATGTTGTTGTTGTTGAATAAATTAAATTACCCTAATTTTCCCTCGGTTTAGTCATTGCAAATTCCACCCACTAGCCATGTCTCTGGTAACCACATCATGCTATAAGGCTGAGAGGGTTACGGCCAACACCCTCCGAAACCTGTGAAGCCAGTTACCATCTTATTTCAAACTTCTTATAACACAGTTTCATTTAAATGCTTGGATCTGCTTGGAGGTGACTAACATCTGCTCAGATAACAGACACTTGCATTCACTAGCACACTTAGTGCCATCTTACCCACCCAGAGAAAACATAGACTCTCTTGGACTCACTTGTATCAACAAAAACTAACTCACTTGTATCAACAATACTAAAAAGCATATAAACTGGCTAGTTTAATATGTATATATATTTGACATATCAAAATGGCGGTATTTCCAAAGACATTCAAAATATCTACTTGTAAACGTTCTGGCCCGTCAAACTTCATTTAACTAAATAAGCAGTTGAAAACACTGTGCACATGTTTAAGTCTTTCAATAATGAGCAGTGCACTGTAAAAAACAATCCGTGCAATTTACGGTAAAAAACTGTCAGCTGTGGTTGCCAGAAATTCACAGTAAAATATACAGTCACGTTTTTGGCAATCATAAATTACATTTAAGAACAGTACATTTATGTTAAAAAAACAGATATACACTGTAAAAAAACACAGTATTTACATAAAAATAAAAAAAAACATTGTTTTCCGTAAAATTAACACATAAATTGTGTGACAAATGAGAGAATGGAAAGTGAGATATGGCCATATTTAGGTATAACCAAGCCGCATCCTATATTCAGCCCTTAAAAGGAGATATTGCTGAAAAGACCAAAGAAATGTGTGGTATCTGAGTGCCACACTCCAGCACACAGAACACAGGCTGATGGTGAACCTTCCTGACCAACACACATACAAAATAATCACTCTAATGCATCCCAAAATCAAAAAGTGTCAGAGACAAAAAAAACAAACAAACAAAGAAAATCACAGAAAATATGGAGAATCAAGGCATGCTGGGAGCTCCCTAATGATCTCAGCTCCTCCTAGTACTTGGACACTTGTACCGCCCCTAATGGTTTGTGCATTTAACAGTGAAATAATGTTTTTTACAGTAAAGCAATGTAAAAATTTGTATTTCGGCTGATAAAAGTATTTACGGTATTTCGTTGTTACAGAAACTATTTTCAACCTTTTTAGAGTTTACAGTCATTTACTGGCATGGTTTACAGTTTCTACCATAAAATTCACAGACATTCCACAATTTGGGGGCCCCATTCTAAGAGCAGCCAATAAAAAATAAAAGATTTGCATACGTGAAGATGTTAAGTGAATGTTGTTTATAGTATTGTGTTGCTTCGCACCTTGATATTTAGCAATCACCATAATCTTGTAGTTGCTATTATCAAGGAAATATAATGAATCATGTCATGAGTATAATTAATTTAATGTAAGTTAAATTTAGTACTTGCCATTAGAGCAAACGGAGATTAAATGTTTGGGACCAGCCAGAGGATCTTAACATCACTTAGACTGGAAAGGACAAAAAACGCTTCTTCAACACAAAGTGGTTCAGGAGGAAAATATGTGTATTGTGCATCTCTGGTGAGTCTATTTTACATTAATAAAGCATGTTATATTGGTAATTGTTTCCCTGCTCTGAAATGTTGTTTTATATGTGTTATTACAGTTGCAGACCACAATGATCATATAGAGTTTAATAAATCTTTATTTGTAATGTGATGGTGAATAATTATAAAACGGTAATATACCTGTTGTGTGACCCGCCAGATTTTCCATACCAGAGACACCACTGCATGAAGATATAACTAAAACATGGGAGTAAGTCTTATCAGCATTTTAACACAGAGGTCATTATTAAAGCTATTGAAACTGTATTTAGTACATATCTAGGTTACTCTGCCGCATGGTCAAATGCAGCAAATAAACTTTTAATGAAATTGTAAATTCTACAAAATAAAGCAACAAGAACACACACTTCCTTGTATTGTTCTGTACTGGCTCTGGTACTGATCCGATGTGAAAGACATGTCATGCCAAAATCGCTACCTGCGATTGGTCCTTCTGCATGTCCGTCAAATATATTTTCTGTAGTAGGTGGTTCTTGGAAAGTTAAGTGGCTATAGGTAACAGATTCACCCTCAATGTGAGACTAAGTGGACCCCATAAATATAGTGCCATAAATATAGTTGCTATGGAGTTAGTAGTTAATTGGGGTCATAAAAATAAAACTAAACAAATATACAGTTTGCACTTGAATAATTTTATGTTGTATTATATTTAGATAATAAAATAAAATTAATACATCTAGAAACAAAATAATCAAACAGACCTGTCCGTGGTGTGTTCCTGCCTTGCACCTGAAATCGACATGGTGCTCAGAGTATGTGCTCATACCGGTTACTCAGGGCTGTCAATGCTCGAACATTGGCTGTGAGTCTCACACATCAGCTCTGATCTCACTGTCCTGCCACACTTGCTATTTCTTATCCATTTTAATCATCCCTTATCTGTGGTCTTAGATCATGTTTAAAAAAAAAACCTTGAGTAAAACATTTTGTGCCAGAATACTATTCTGACACACAATGAAATGATTCTATGGACAAACACACTCGTTTTTTGTTTTTTTTTTCATTTCATTATCTGTAACTGCTTATCCAGTTCAGGGTCATGTGGGTCCAGAGCCTACCTGGAATCATTGGGCGCAAGAATACACTGCAGGGGGCGCCCGTCTTTCACAGGGTAACACACACACACATTCACTCACACACTCACATCACCTACCAACATGTGTTTTTGGACTGTGGGAGGAAACCAGAGCACCCGGAGGAAACCCACACGGACACAGGGAGAACACACCAAACTTCAAACACACTCATGCACACTGAAAATCAGACTGCTGTTAATCCAGCCACCTATTGGCAAAATACTGTTAAATAGCTGTGAAGCTCACTCAGTCGGTCTATAATCACTTCAACACATCATGAAAAATATTGTCTATTAATCGTTTCGAGTTCAGAGTTTGTCATAAGGTGCACACATGGAATGTGTACATCAAACTTATGTTGATCTTAGTATAAAAAATGATATATCTAGATTATATTAACAGTTCAGGATAACACAGTAATATTACTCAATTACAAAAGGTCAAAATGACCTGCCAATATTGCAGTATAAATGAATTCCCATATTTAATTAGACAGAAAATGATTCAATTAGAAAACTCCTGCAGTCAATGTACAGCAAGAATTAAATTATATTTTAGTCAAGTTCTGCGAACATAAAAATATGCACAAAGTTGCTTATAAGCAGGTACATCTGCCCAGAATGACTGAAACAAGGTTTCGTGCAAGGTTTCCCTCCCGCAATATTTTTCTTTCTTTCTTGTAATGATAGGGTTTCCCTCATTAACAAATGAAGTGGTAACCAATATTAAATGCCCTAACATTGAAAACTGATGTGTTAACACTGCAAATTTTGTTGTCCATAAATGTTCAACCGCCTGTAGACATCAAAATGTACATGTGGACAGGACCAAAAATGAATGCAGGGAAACAAGAGAAAAAGAACAAAAAGCAGAGGATGGAGTAATTGCATGACAACTGGCTATGAATAAACTGTCCACAGGTGTGACTGTGTGAGTGTGTGATCAGGATGAAGCAGCTAAAGCAGATGAATGATTACATTAATAAATTATTAATTTTGCCTCTAATTTTGCTAGGATTTTACTGTTAAATAGGGCTCTTATTTTCCTAATTTGATGCAAAATTGCCAAAAGGAATTTACTGGGATCTTATTATTCCTCTCATTCACTGAGACCACAGAATATTTGAAAACAACTTAATGTCTAAAGAAGAATCTATTACTTGACATAGACTTTATATTAAAGTGCTCATATGCAATCTTTAAGACACATGACTTGTAATGGAAAAAAAAATTGTTGAATGTTTTTGCAAGCTTATTTCAGGAGTCATAAATGGCTTATAAATGCTGTCCTTCAGCAAAGTGTTAACATTCATTCTAACTTGTTTTTGACCATTGTAATTCTTGCTGTTAAGACACCAATGTCTAATTAAGGGGTAGAACAACATATTACTCAGTTTGTAGCATTTGATAATTGGGTGCTTTTCTCCGTGTGCTGTAAACAATCACAGTGGATTTGTGTAATCAGCGGCAGGCCTTGAGTGAAAGCTCAATGCCTCTGGAAATACAGAGTGTCGAGTTACCTCTCTCTGCCCTAATTACCAGTGCTTTGGTCTGGGAGGTTGCTGAGGGCTGCTGGAGTGTGGTAATAGCCCTGTGAAGGGAAGCATTAACATGGATGAGTAGGCCTGAGGAGGGGGTGGTATAAATACCTGCACACGACATGCATGTGCCACACAGGTGAGTTGATGCTGGCTCTGAAGACTGAGCCTAGTGCGGGTGAAAGGGGGAGAGAGAGAGAGAGAGACAGAGAGAGAGAGAATCATGACCTGCCAGGCCTTCAGCGGTACAGATTCTTTTGCCACACTGAGTGGAGACTCTGCTCTGCCACTGCTCATGCATCACGCTGGAACACCTGACTGTCTGCCCGTCACCAGCCACACAACCAACATGGTGCAGCCAGGTAACTACCACCCTCCTCACCACTTCCAGTCTCATTACATCTCTACTATTTCAGCATCATTTTTCTACTGAATCTGTGGTTCTTTGCTTCCTCATCTTCTCTTTCTTGGAGGGTCCACATCCACCTCTACCCCCAGTCTAACACTTCTAAGTTAATGAAGATATTTGGAAGATCTTGTTCTTGTTTTTTTGTTCTTGCTTTTTTTGGTTTTGTTGTTTTGGTGTTGTTGTTCTTCCTTTTCCTGCAATTTTCACCTTCAACTCCAGTACCACCCGTTGCTCACTCTCCAAAAAACTCAGCATCACTTACAGGCCTGTAATCACCAACATGTTTCTCTGCACTGCCTTCTTCCTTTTCTTCTTGTTTTTGTGCCTGTTATAGTTGTTGTTCTTCTTCTTCACCTCCATCCTAAATCTCACATCCTGACACAGACACAGGTGAAATCAAGCTTCCTTCTTCTTCTTTGTCTTTTTTGATCTTTGCCTTCTTTTCCTTATGTTCTACAATGTCAACTGAAATCTCACACATCTAATCAGGACATCTAAGGCAGAAAATGCTGACTCTAAAATCTAGTGAATGAGTGGTCTTAGCTTGGAAAGGTTGGTGACTACTGTTTTAGGCTTAACTTTCAACAGGTGAAAAGGTCCAAACTACATTTTGTTAACATAATCAGAACCTGTGCAAAGGAATTAGATGTTTTATTAGTGCCGCCTGCAGTTAGATTCTGTTCACATATTGATGGTGTTCCCGGGCACTTTTATTACTTTGCCTCATGCAGTGTAACATTTTCCGAGCTCCCTTCCCCAGTGGAGGACCAGTCTCTCCTGTGTGAATAGGAATAAAGGAAATTTGCATATTTTGTCTTATGGCGTTCTCCCGTGTGGGCGAGGACCAGGAGAATTGTTAGAAGTAAAGGCAGAGTGGCAATAGAGACAGCTGTCTAAGAATGTTCCCAAAGGGATCCCAGGAGCTGGAACCTGACGTGAGAGAGCGAGAGTGAGAGAGAGAGAGAAAGAGAGAGAGAGAGAGAGAGAGAGAGAGAGAGAATTCAGTCATGACTTATTTTGCTTTAGAGAGAGAGTGAGTGTGTGTGTTTTTGTATGTGTGTGAGAGAGAGAGAAAGTGAGATGTGATCAAGCTGGTTATGAGGAGAAACTGTGACCTGTAGACCCTGTGATGCTGCTCTCCTGCTATTGTCATCACTCTCTGTCTGGCTCTCACATTGAAGCCATGACCTTTCGGTTGACCACACATATGAGCTCTTCCTTTTTTCTTCTCTTCTTTTCCTCATTGTATTTATTCTTCATTTTCTTCTTGTTTTGCTAATCCATTTTTTTACTTCTTCAACTGCTGCTTCTTTGTATTAGTAAACATAGCCCCTGAAGCAGTCCTGTATTGGTGCTAGAGAAAAAGGGATACCTTCCTATTTTTGTTCTTGTTACTCATCTTCTTGTTCTTCTTTTCCCTTCATTTTCCCCTTCCCTTTATCTATCTCTGCTTTTAAAGTTCACATTAATCCAATCTGTGGAATACAGCAGCACATACATTTACTGTTACAAGCCTGAACTGCACTCATTACAAGGCTCTTCCTTTAACCCAGATGATCTATTCTGGCTCCACACTGAATTGTATAACACTGCTATTCTATATCTCATTTACATCAGTACAATGCATTACAATGAAAGAAGTGTGTTGTGTTTAATAGCTAAGACAGCAAAGCACTTCGAATGACAACAATTTATTTAAATAAGTGAAAACTATGCAGACATGTCAAATAAGCTCAGTTTTCACAGCTGTTACATTCACATGGGCAATTACAGAAGCAGACGTTATTACTTTGACATGTTGATAACTAAATTAGCATTTGTTCTTTATATTAGGGTTTTAATGTTAGAAACTTCCCTAAAAGTCTAAGTAATCTCCACAAATTTTCTTTGCTCTCCTTGGTTACACACAATAACTCGCAGCACAATTACTTACCTGTGTGATTTAACACAAACAAAGCAGATGATGTGATGTAGCATTTCTCAAGATGTCGTTTCACTGCTTTTCAAACAGAAGTCTTCGCTTAACTGGGTTTTATTCCAGGTCGAGGCACCTGTGAGTGCATGTCAAATCATTCTGATTAACAGGGAAGTGTGACAGAGTGTGTGTCTGTACCCTGAGCATTTTGAAGAGCCCTGGTTATCTAATAACGCATTGACTCAGCCTGTCATGCTGATATCTAAAGTGCCGCCTCATGCTGGGCAGATGAAAAGAACAAATAATGGAGATTATCTTTACAAGATTATGGGTGGGAGGCTTAATTCAATAGAATTCCACTCAAAGTCTGCATGCAGGGGATGGAAATCTTCTGATTAAGCCAGCTGAGGTTGTCTCTGATTGAAAATATGTGAAAGTAAGATAACACTAGTTCCTCATGTGGCGAGTACTGGAATTTTGGATTAATTTTAAGAAATGTATTTTCTGCTAAATTAATTTCGGTGGAAAAATTGCATTTATCCAGGTTTAGAAGTGAAGATAAACCATGTTTTAGTTGATTTAAAAATATATAGCCAGAGGCGATTGCTCTAAGACTGCAAAGGAAGCTCAGCTTCCCCTAAAATGTCAAAAAATAAGGGATCAAATATATACTGTTGTGTGTACATGTCATTGAATAAATATGCATTACAACGCAATCAACTTTTGTTCAGAATCAGCTTCTTATCACTGGTAAAGACTTTCCTCTCAATCATTCCCGCAGCTTCACAGTGATTTAAACAGTGTGAACGCTCAGTTCAATAGTGAAGCAGCGAAGTGCAGCAAAACGAGACGGGTCATTGAATAAGTGCTTGGCTTTGTCCCGCCCATCGGACGCTCAGCGTCTCTGGGGGTCTATGGGGCAGTGGGCTGGCCTCGGCTGGCCCGGACGCTCAGCTTCTGCATGATGATTGGAGGATCTGTCTGAGGCTGAATCCCTTTTTGATTGACAGCGAAATGAGCGAATCAGCGATCCTTTGGTGTAAAGATCTGTTGGAGCATTACATTTTCATTCTGTTTTGAGTTTAACCAGAGACTTTCTTAATCCTTTTAGCGGAATTTTCTTTGTTAAAAACGACTAGCGACAAATCGGGCTTCTGTGGGTTTTTTTGTAGCTGCTTGTGTTTGGAGACTGACTTCTATCACTCTTTCTGACTTCTATCACAGTTTCTGTCCAGCGGGTGCTGCTGAGCCCCTCCACCGTCACAAAGCACTCACAGGCGGACACACTTCACATGGGCCAAGGCCGTTTAAGCAGTCTAGCTCTGCTGGCCATTGAGAGGACACTAGTCAAGTCCCTGGAAAAGACGCCTTGTTGGTACGACAGGGTCACAGATCATTTTCTTAAAAAGGAACGGAGGGTAGAATTTACATATAAATAAACCGACACATTTTATGATGTAGGCCAAAATTGAGCTTCCCCTCCTTGAAAGACCAGCATCCGCCACTATATATAGTATATTAAAGATTAGAATGCTTTACTGACTGCCTTAGTTCATATAATACTTAGGGCATCATACAATGTAATTTTGGCTTAAGAGCTTTTTATTCTTTTATTTACTTATTTATTTTCACCTCCCATAACATCGTTCGTTCATAACATTTCATCACCTTCTTGTTTCTACACTCACTGTCCAATCTCTCAGCTCCACTGACCAGAGAGGAGCACTTTGTAGTTCTACAAATACAGACTGCAGTCCATCTCTTGCTGTGAATACATTTTTTGCTCACTTTCTCCATGTTCTTCAATGGTCAGAGCCACCATAGAGCAGGCATGGTTTGTGTGGTGGATAATTCTTGGCGTATAAGTGACACTGATGTGGTGGTGGTGTATTAGTGTGTTTTCCACTGATACAAGTGGGGCAGAAACAGCAGGATGAACTGCGGTCTGTAATTGAGTGGAGTTTGAGAGAGGGCTGTGAGTGTAGAAACAAAGAGGTGGTCATAATGTTATGGTTGATTGGTGTATGTTTCTTTATTACAAAGACACTGCTGTTGATACGGAATGAGGACAGATAGTATGTAGTAACATAGATTGTCATTTTACCCTAAAATATGTGTAGGGTTATATACCTTGAAAGACTGGTATAGTCACCGTCAACATCTGTGGACATCTGGTAAAATTTTGACAATTTATTGGATGCATTTAATATAGACACTGCTTTAAATGTTTTTACAAACTCTGAAGAGGCACAGAGTCAACTTTATTTGTTGCTAAAATTTTAAATGAGTCTTCAAGGCACCATCAACATCTGTTGACCTTTGGACAGGGACTAAATATATTGAATCTACAACCTTGGAAAAGGTATAGAATCTCTTTAATTGCTACTAGTGGAAAAAAAAACTAATCTTGTATTCACTGCCAATATCTATTGACATCTGGACAGGTGCTCAGATGCTGACAGTGATTTCAAGACTCGGGTAGTGTAAGTGCTCCTTTTATTGATTCTACAACACTGAAAATGGCATAAAGAAAATGCTACTAGATAAAAATTTGCATTTATTTTACATGAGTCTTGCAGTCATCATCAGCATCTGTGGACATCTGGGCAGATGTTGAAAGTGCCTATAAAATTCATGTAATATAGATGGTCCCCTTTCTCTAGAACCACCCCTAGAGACAGTATTCTCTCTTAACCATGTGGAATCAATATAAACGATGGCCTTTTATTCTATCCAGAGAATTCCCAAGGTAGGACATGTCATTCTTCTTGGCACTTTGTTCTTTGGTGTAACTGATAAGATCACATATATTGTCCTGTGCTCCTGTCCACAGTTCCCTCGGGTCTGAACCTTGTCCAGTCGTCCAAGCGGCCTCACATGCATCTATCCACATCTGCCCTCAGTAACGCCTCAGCCGGCCTGCACTACTCAATGCCCCCATGTCACTATGGCAACCAGCAGACCACCTACGGCATGATGGCAGGTGTGTTGAGCCGCCTCACTGCTCAGCTACGTCAGTGCATACTTCAGAAGGACCTGTGGCTCAAGTGCTTTGAGTAGTATAAATCAATCAGTCCTGCTCTTTGCGTGTTTCTGCGTACATGTATGTTTGATGTGTGATCATAGTGTCGATTTTTGTTTTTTGTTCTCAGCACAGGAAATGCTCTCAGCCAGCATTTCTCAAACCCGCATCCTGCAAACCTGCAGTGTTCCACACCCCAACATGGTCAACGGAGCCAACTCACTGCAAGGTACAGCCCACCGCATCTTTTCCAAATTCAGAACTGGGGTAGAGGTTTTATAATACATGCTCAGTCAAATTTTATCAGCTGAAACACTCACTCAGAGAGCCTATAGCTGACATCGTTGAAAGTGGGAATGCCACTGTTGTGTTCTGCTCAGGCATGTGTAGGGCCTGGCATTAAAGCAACTAAATACCAAGTGATTAGTCTAGTTATGTTAGTGTGTTATTTTTATGCATGTGAATTTTTTTTGTATCAATATTGATCCTGGAGTTTCTTTAGAGCCTTAGTTCCTAAATCAAAATAAATATCACTTTAAATTTAAATTTAATCAAATTGTTTTCAGTGTTTCTTTAATGCTTAAATATATAATAACTACTTTTATAATAACTACTTTTCAGCAAATATTTTCTTTTGGCCATCTCCTCCCTTCTGCTTCTGTTGTAGTTTAATTTTTTAATGTCTACATGCTACATTTTTTCTGGAACACACTCAACAAAAAGCTGCTATAAGCCCAATTACACTTATAAAAATATTTAGAAAATTGTATTGAGATATTATCCCTTATATTGCTAGGATATGTTTCTTACATTAGCTGAGAGGCTAAAATCTACTGTTAGAGGTGGAATTATGTTGCCCCCTAGTGTCGCGTGACAGTGATACAAGCACAATGAAGCTGTTAGTAGTGTGATTACATGGAAGAATTTGCTGTGAACTGCCTACTCACCCTTGCGTCCTAATTTCTCAATGCTATTTAGAAGCACGAAGCGCAGCATTCATTGCTGTGTAAAACTGTGGCTGTTTCTGTAACGTGTTGGTTTCAATATTACAAAGACACAGATATATATAATACACAAATCTGTTTTAAGGCCCCATTTTTTTGGATATGACCCATTTGCTCCGTAGAAAATGGCGTACACAAATCAATGAGAAGAAATTGGGTAAGATGCAGTACATAAAGCCAGCACAAGGCGGAGCCACAAACCTGTCCTATTTTGTCAACCCCCAAACTACTTGTCACTGGTGCCTTCAAATGAGATAAGCTTCACATGATTTTACAATAATAGTATAAGGTATAAAAGTATTGTACACCATTGCTAATGAACACATTTCATGGCCAGATTGTCAGTTAAATAAAGCAAGATGCACTATGATTCTTTGATTCTTATAAACTGGTTTACAATTTTCCTGCTGGCCCAGTGTCTAATGCTGCTAACCACTGTCCTCTTCTTGCTGCCATTTTAACCCCATAGGTGCATTGGCTCCATGCTTGTATAAGTTCCCTGAGCATGGTCTGGGAGGGGGGTCATGCACTCTGTCGCACAGCTTCCCCCCTCTGCCGCAGGCCTTGTTCACGGACGAGCCCGGCCTCGGGGACATCAAGCAGGAGATACGCAGGAAGAGTCGCCCCCCAGAGGAGCCCCCCGACATGGACTCACCTCAGATCCGTGAGCTAGAGAAGTTTGCCAACGACTTCAAGCTGAGAAGGATCAAACTTGGTTTGTCCTATTTATTCTTTTAGTTACCAACCATGTGAACCTATGAGAATTTTGGCAGCAATATTTGGACTAAAGTCTGTGAAAAGTACACTATATCTGTAAATGTTTTGGACACCTGCTCATCCTGTTTTTTAAGTTAATAATGTTAAAAAGGAGTTTATCCCTCATCCCCTGCTGTAACAGATTTTGTCTTTGTGGGAAGGCTTTGCACTAGACTTTGGATGATTATTTCTAAATAACAAGTGCCACGCCAACCCATCCAAGCAGTAATAGATGGTGTGCTATCACCCCAAAAAACACAATTCTTCTGCTCCACAGCCAAAGTGCTGGGGAATTTATTCTATTCTAGCCCAGACTTGCTATTGAACTTGGTGATATTAGGCTCATGTGCAGCTATTCCAAGGTGCCCAATTTTCTACTGTGATTACAACAGCTATATATGCACAGCTGAATACATGTCTCATGAGGCAATGAGGGCTGAACTTGTTGGTACATGAATAGATAGATAGATAGATAGATAGATAGATAGATAGATAGATAGATAGATAGATGTGTGGAAACATATCATACATCTATAAAATATGTCCAGTGTTATTTCCAGTGGTATGAACTGAAAATACATCATGTTTTATTAACAGGTTATACTCAGACTAATGTTGGAGAGGCTCTGGCAGCTGTGCATGGCTCTGAGTTCAGTCAGACCACTATTTGCCGCTTCGAGAACCTGCAGCTCAGCTTCAAAAACGCCTGTAAGCTTAAGTCTATCCTGGCTAAGTGGCTGGAAGAGGCAGAGCAGGCTGGAGGTGAGTAGATGTTAAGGGGAACATAATTTTTCCATCCTTTGTTAGGTTAATATGCTGTACCTACACAATATACTGAGTGGAGTGATTGTTTGGCACAGGTTTCTTGCCTGCTGTATATTCCAGGCATAGTCCACATTGATCCAACTATAAGCAAATGAGAGCTGAAAATCAAATATAAAAATAGACACTGCTCAGAAAATCTTTAATAAAAGTGCATTCATGACTAAATGATTGTTTTGCACTTCAGGCAATCCACCTGAAATTTCACCAAACAATATTATAGGCTTGATACAATATAAAACCCATATACTGTATACTGTTTTTGTGCAGCCTTTCCTGTTCTTATCTGGACTCAAATCTGGGTTTATTTTATCTTTAAAAAAAGATTCAAATTCTTCCCACATTTCAGGGCTCTTAAAATTGTAACAAGAATCTTTTTTATTATTGTTTTTCCCCTTGTGGGAAGTAATCACTATGTGCCAGTCAATCCCAGTTGTGTCAGTAACACACATGCTTTGGAAACAAAGTTTTAACGAATGATATTTTAGACAAACCAGAAATCTTAGATTTAGTTTATACGAATTTGACCTCTCTCCACAGCTCTGTTTAATGAGAAAATGGGCATGCAGGAACGCAAGCGGAAGAGAAGAACAACCATCAGGTAAACAGTGCAGCTGAACTCAGCAGAGATATCTGACCTCATTATTTCACAGCGCTATTCGACAGAAATGTATTTTTAATTCACTTCCTCAGTCTGGGGGCTAAGGAGGCTCTGGAGAGGAACTTTGTGGAGAAGAGTAAGCCGTCATCTCAGGAGATAGTGCGCATGGCAGAGGGGCTTCACTTGGAGAAGGAGGTGGTGCGGGTTTGGTTCTGTAACCGCAGACAGCGGGAGAAGAGAGTGAAGACAAGTCTCCACCACAGCTCCCTTATGACCAAAGAAACTTCAGCCTGCAGGTAGAGCTGCCTGCTGTGTTTATTCAGAGCGCAGTGCCTTTACCTCTTAAAAACCACAGACATAACAAGACATAAAGGTAATACTATATTACTGGGATTATCTTAAAATGAATGGTTTGCTGTTTGTTTTGTACCTGACACAAGGCAGTAGAACATTTCGGTGAGATTTTAATGGTATGCAGCCTCAAAAGCGTTAACAAGGCCAAGCCCTGATGCAAGACAGTAGTTCCAGATCATAAATACTACTTGAACTCAAAGGTATTGGAAGATACTAAATCACTCCAGAGAACATAGTCCCAGTGATTCACAGACGATCTTCAACTCCTGTGTAACAGCTCCAAAGCAACCAGATCATGTATGCACTTTAAAGTAGCTCAGTTAATGAATTCTCAGATGTTGGACATGTAGTGTATTTTTTTTTTTGCTGGGTGATTAGCAAAACCAGGAGCATACCAGCATAACCCAGCTTAGATGGTTCAACCAGTATAAATGCATTCATTCAGGTGGGTAGTGAGGAAACATAATCAGACCACACTGCATGCTTGTTATATTCTTAAGCTTCATCAACTCCATACACACTGTGTAGTCATCGTGTTTTATTTATGTTTTTTAATGTTATGTTTTGACAGCTACATACTCGCTTTCCTCTGAAAAAGTGAATATAGCAAACATTTAAGAGACACAGTTGGACCTTAGGGATATGTTTAAACTCTTTGTATCTAAATGAACTAGGTTTAATGTTTTTCTGACAGTGGATAAACTAAGAGGTTGGATTGATAATGTTTTACATGAAGTTTTGTATAAACCTGAGGCTTACACTGTCCGCATTCACAAGCAGGAACAGTTATTCTCACTGCTATTTTTGGAAAGAATATATTTTGCCATGAGAGTAAAAGCTGTGACTGTAATGTGAGTACCATAACATTTCTAAGCAAAGAATTTTTCCTAAAGATTAAAGCTGATATTTTTTTTCTAAGTATTTAACATTATTATTGTAAGAAATGTATTTTTTCCCTCAAAGGTTTTTCCACTGTCCTAATGTTTTTGGAATTATTTAAGTTATTTAAATGTATTTACGCAGATCAGATTATTTTGCTATAAAACGGTGTATAATACTGAATGTAATATATTGAGTCACAGTAAAGTAATCTTGTCACGTATTGTTTCCATGTTCCGTAATCGCTCCTAGACAATGGAGAACTTTGTTCTGAGGAGTGCATATAGTGGCATTGTTTTACAGCAACACAAAACAGAAAGGGATCAATTTGTGAAAGAAAATAGAATTCAATTCTTTATTCAGAGCACTTACACCACAACTAACAACTGTGTGACAAGAGGAACAGGAGAAGAGATACACATTTACACACTGAGAAGTTGTGGAGGGATGAATGTGTCCCAAGTGTGGAAGGCACGTGTTAATTTACGGCTCCAGGTGTGTGGTACATAGTGCAGCATTTGCTCTGTTTTGTCCCTGTTGGGTTTTACTGTGGAATATTTATTGTAATGCTGTAGTCCTCAGAGTAAGAAGGCATTAAAGCATCTCACCAGTGTGCATAACTTCACCAAGCAGACTGGATCATTCTCTACCATCATCAGCACCTTGCCTGTTCTCATATCGGATTTTTTTAAATTAATCTCATAATGAAATTACCCATTTAGTGCTATTATATACAGTGATGATGGTAGATATAGATAAAAGACTATATTTCTCTGTATGTATTTATGAACCAAGGCAAAGGCTTTTCAAAGGCAATTTTAGTTTGTTCATAAAATTATTTTGAATGTCTTTTCTGCACTTACACATCATCATTTCAATATTAATGGCCTTCTCAGAAATTAATCTAGGCAAGGTCATTCTCCAAAAACCCATTAAGACCTAATGTAGAAATGATGTTTGCTAATCATAATGAACAATGGACTGTAATTTAATGCCTTAAAGAGTAACTTCTGGTTCTGAGATTTCACGTCTTACATACTTTAGATAAACTATCCAAATTCACACAAACCATTGAAGTATGAATCATGTATGTAGCATGCAAATACATCAAAGGATATTGAGAATTATTTTATTGTTTACAAAACCAAGATGAACTGTACATTCAGAAAGTATGTGCTGTGATTCACTGGATGTTTGAGTTAAAAAGAAAGATATAAATATATTGCTCCTCTCTAAACTGGCAATGCCTACACCAGAATTCAGTGACAGTGTTATGCATCCTTTACATTTCAAGTAGCACAGCTACTTGCTGTGCAATGGAGACACTAGCTGGACTGCACTTCAGCTAATGAATACTTCAATTATTAAAATAAGAAGCACACCAGAAATACTAAGCTACATTCCCAGCACGGGTCATTCTCATAGCTTCACCATTTTATCAGCAAGTACACAGCTCTGACCAGAACAGGGAATTCACACCTCAGACCTGTACTGTAATTAGTTGCTATGTGTTTGGATAAGGCTGTGATAATGACTTGAAACAAAGTGTTCAGTAAATACAAGACTACATAATTAACCAGAGCTGACATGAGGTTTTCTAGTCTCTCAAACACCTGTGTGTCTTCATTCATTTAACCATTAAACCTCTCAGTTGAGCTTTTGAGCTCGTATTGCTGATACAACAACTTGTACATCATTGCCCATCATGTGCAGACTTCTAAATTACAACTTCCGTCGGTTTGTTAATTAATAACATTCATCACCTATCTGGCGAAACTGCTGAACAGTCATTGTGTCGCAGCACAAAGAGGTGGAGAGGATTTCATCATAATGCCATTAAAAAAATCATGCAAGACTTTCCTATGAGAAGACAAATTCTTATCAAATTCTTACCATCTCATTCATCTCAGTGTAAATAAAGCATTAGTTTACCTTATTTCCAACATTCAGGATACAGAATCTACAGGGAGATAAAGACAAGTGATATAAAGACAAATGAACACTTTATCAGTTACAGAAATATGTTTGGAAATGGCATTAGTTACATACACAGCCCTATCAGCCTTGGGTAACCAAAGTAAACAATGCAAGTGGCCTCTTACCAATTATATTTGTATGCAAACTGTATTACATTTTAAATGTTTATAGTACATTAAAGAAAGTCTTGCTCTGGTGAGCCTCATGTCCGTCAGATTGTTGAGTTGTTATATCCTCTGACCTTCTTTTACACCTGGTACCATGTTGTGCTTTTATATAGTGTCAGTGTCATATTAAAACCATCCCATTATCACCATTTAAGCACCAAAGTTGCCCTCTACAACAGCAGGTATTTCCTATAAAATCTGGTTGCATTACCTTACAATAAAAGTTGCTATTTACATTTACAGCATCATTACACTATAAAATGATGTCAAGCTTGTAACAATAGAGGAACAATTTTTGGTGCAATATAGAACCCTTTTTAAAGGTGATACACAGAACCATCTATAGCACATTCTCCATCAATCTGAAGAACCCTTTCATAATGCAAAGCACCCTTTAATAATGCAAAAGGTTCTTCAGTTGTTCAGTGTTTTATAGAGAACCATTTCCAATACAGAACCCTTGTAGAGACATCATTTTTAAGTGTATATATCCAAAAGTTTGTAGACACATATAATATTTAGAGAAGTATGCAGTTACTTCAAAGTGAACCCAGTGCTGACTCAGGTGTTTCATTGTGCAGACATAGCTTTTATAATTTCCCAAAAGCATTCCCAATAGAATGGGATGCTCTAGGGGACCTGCTTATCAACCTAAGGGCACCATCCCTAAATATACCGCAGCACTGAGCTCAAATCCTCACAGCAATGTTCCATCATCTAGTCTAAGCTTTCCCAGAACTGAACAGGGTGTTTAATTCCACTTTAATGCCCTTCATTTCAGAAGGAATGTTGGATGAGCAGGTGTCCACAAATTTGGCCATAAAGTGAAGATCACATTTACACTTTTAAGTCATTCATTTAATAGCAAGTCCTCTCTAGCCCCTGATGGTGTGTGTGTGTGTGTGTGTGTGTGTTTGCTGTAGCTGTAGCCCTTGGTCATGTTTAGAGTGCAGGTGTATAAAGGATTAGTCCACTCCCAGAGCCTTCAGCTGCCTTTCAATATCTTCGTCTGAAATGGTGGCTGTCTTGGTCTTGGATGCACTAGGGAGCCCCTTTCCAGCTGAAGGAGCTTTCACCATCTGCACAAACACCATTAAAACCATTCAGAAGGGTTACAACAGTTTAATAACTGCCCATATCTGTACAGCTGCCTTTCTCAACTCTTCAGTTTAAGCTTAATACATAATCTTTCTTTATTCCATAAAACTAAGAAAAAGAGCTGTGGTGCCTAGCTCTAAAACAGAAGCAAAGTAATGTGAAGAATATGTTTTGGCCCAAGGGACCACATCACACATCTGTGTGAGTTGAACATGCTGGCAGGAGGCAGGTAACAAACTAAGGGCAAAGCCAAAGGAAACTCATCTGCCAAACCAAATGCTCCAAATAAAAAAATCAGCCAAATGAGCATGTGCTGTAGGTGGAAAGCTAGAGGAAAAGAAAATGTCACAGTAAGCGCATGTCTCACCTTTCCAGAGATTTCAATGCCAATCTCATCCAGCATCTGGTTTACAATGTCCTGACATTCCTCTTCATCGGCTGATTCATCAAATATTTCATCCAGAGTGTTGTTGACTGAGGATGTGAACACAGATTACTGAATCAGTTAACAAGGCCCGTGTTGTACTTCTCCTATCTAAAATATGTCTGTTATTTACAGTCGTTGGAACCACTGAATACTGCAATGTCTCAGAAATCTTTACTTAATTCAGAAAATATACCAAACCCACAAGAAAAACAATGACTGTGTCTAAGCCATCATTTATAAAATGTTTGATCATAAAAAAGCATATTCTATTTTACTTTATTTCATTTCATTAAAAATAATTGTACACAAACTTCTGGGCCACACTACAGTTTTGAATATATAGGATCCTAAAATATATCTAACAATTTGCTTAATATGTGCTACTCACTCATGTCTTCAGTCATCTCCATTTTCAGATTTTCTTTCTGGAAGTCCTGCATTGTCTGTAATGTCTTCTTTGGATCCATTTTTTTATTGACAGCCTGCATGGTCTGCGAAACAGAGACAGACCAGGACATGAATCAAGTTCAGAGAGGCAAAATAGGGCATTATTTGACAGTGTGATAAAACAACAGGCAGAATCCACCATGGATGAATACATTTTGAATTCAGCTCAACATAAATCTGGATGCAAGTAAGTGGAACGAGTGGCACATAAAAAAATAGGTCGAGCTGAGAGCGGGCTTTTTAAAGGCCCTCTGGGTCCACAGTAGCGAGACAGACAAAACAGGAAAAGTCACATTTGATTATAGAGAATAATTTAAACAAATCATCTCTGTCAAACTCTCATTACAGACAGTGTCTCTGCCACCTTCTCCTTCACAAAATCTCCACTACAGCACTACAACTCCCAGGATACTCTGACAGTGAGATGAAGAAATATCCATAGCTTCTGTACTGAAAGAGTGAAGATACAGTATCTTATACACAGAGAGTTTCTTTGTGGCCTCATCCACTGTAAACTAGTGAGAAAAACATGCTGCAAACAAGCTACAAACAATTCTAATTTAAAGTATTTTATGACAATTAGACCAATACACACACACAGAGGGAGAGATGTTCCCTCTGTGTTATATATGTATATATATATATATATATATATCACAGAGGGAACATCTCTCCCTCTGTGTGTGTGTATTGGTCTAATTGTCATAAAATCTGTTGGATAGTAATATAGGCCAGATTTCAGATTTAATTTCAGATATCACAACAGATCTTCTAATAAGTGTTAATGAGGACAATGGTGAGAACCCAGACAAAGGGAGCCGTCCTCTTAACAGTCTTTCTCTGGGGTACAGAATGAAAAAGAGTTTTAAAGCCAGTGCTAAGGAGCCACTCCACAACATGCTAATTAGCCCTGCTTAAGCATTCTTTTGAAGTACAGTATGTGCCACATAAGAGCTTCTGCTTGTGCAGCCTGTGTAAAGTTAGCCCCGCAACACTGACTGGTACAGGTTAAAGGATGTCTTCTGGGACAAAAAAGGTGCAATGTCTCACCTTAGCTGTGGTAGACATTGCTCCAGCCATCTTCATCTGAGAGTTCATGACCTTGGTCTGAGTGGACATGGAGGTGACCTTGGAGCTCACAGCATATGTCCGATTCTTCTGTTTCCTCAGCTGCACCAGCTGTTTAGCCAGGATCTTACACGCCTCTCTGTTTCCAGTCTTAGCCATTTTCTTGATTTCCATTTCCTGTTAAAGATAAATACATATTTACCAAAGACTGCTGTTAGATATGGCTAGATGAGATGCATTGGTTTGGCACCTAGTTTCTACATATTTAGAGATAAAATTGATGATTTAATTTCATATATCACATTCATTTATGGCATTAGCTCTTATTCAGAGCAAAACATAATTAATGTTCATTGTTGTTTCTATCATTACTTAATCATAAATTGTCATATTACCCAATAATTTCGTAGTGCTTATTACTGTCTTATTACTTAATAAGGCTTAAGCACCCTTAATTAATGTACCCTTATTATATTGTATTCATATTTTATATGAATCAATTTTGGAGTAAATGACAGCTATCAGCATACATTTTAGCACACATATAATGCAAGTATCATAAATAGGACCAGGTATAAACATTATGCAAAAACAACCAGTGCACAGAACAACAACATCTGAGTAGATAAAAGAAGCAAACTGGAAATCAGTCTGTTGTACTGTTATCTAATTATTATATTTAAGCTATAATTCTTTAAAACTCACAAACCTCTAAATTTCACATTACACATTTTGTAAAATATATGAAGAATTAACATATTGCACATTTGACACATCCAATGTCATTAAGTCTTTTTTTAAGCCATGGAAATACCCTGTTTGAATATTTTGGAATATTTTTCCTATTCCTGTAAGTCCATTTTGGAGATCAGAGATTTAATAAAAACTACAGAAACTGATGATGCCCTGATTACTAGTTTAGACTCAGAGGTCTGTGGGTCTTTGTTTTACTAAGTGAATGAAAATGGCCTACCAGGGCTCCTGGGAATAAGTGCATCAGACAAATGCTGTATTTGCAGAGTGATGATGGTGAGTGTGCACAGTCCTCTCCTGGGACACTACAAGAGACTCAGTTTACTGGAAGCTAGAGAAGCCCATCAGCTTCACAACAGCTGGGAGCATGCTGTATTTCTGCCTTTACAACATACTTTACATATGGTTTATTAAATAAATTATCCACATTGCTCATAAAAGATCTGCTTCTGCCAAATTTAACAACACAAGTTCTTCATTGCATTCATACTGAACTAATTCTATCCTCAAGGAAAGCCTGAAGTGTTTCTTGAGCCAGATGCAGAGCACACAACATTCCTGCATCACTATCAGCAAATACCTACATACGGGTGTGTGTGTGTGTGTTTTGTCATTTCGTTTTACGGGTTTTGTAATTGGCCATTTTTAGTTACTTATTCTCAACAAAATGAAGTAGTTTCAAGCCCAGGACAGGGAACATCAGAAACAGGTTTCTACTACAACATTCTCCCCAAATAAATAATACCACACAGGTACTCTCAGTAATTTTCTTTTAATGGTCAGTGCAACATTTGATGACATTTTTTTGGCATAATATATGATAAAACCAACAAATCCATAGAAATATTTAATTAATAATGTACAGCAGTGTAAAACATAGCAACAAATATTAAGAATAACATAGATGTAATTGTAACATTATTATTATTCTGTGAAAAAAAAATATTTGTACAACTGAATAGAAAGCTCAGTATTCAAAGTTATGTGCTAATGGAGAGCACACACACACACATAGGTACACTCACGCTCACTTCTACACATTCATGTGGACACAACACTGACAAAAGCATGGTGCATTGTCCTACTTAACAGAAAAGTTGTGTCTTATTATTTCCCAATGTGACAAATAACTCACAGATCCCCTGCCTCTTTTATTGTCAAGGCCACAAAAATGACTGAAATAGGGAATTTCTAGAGAAAACATGCTGGTAAAAATCATTGTGTCATCATGATTATTAATAATGCTGGAAGTGGGAAATGGGAGCAGTGGTATAGGCTTATTAGAGATGCGTTACTACTGTGTCAGCCACTGCACATTTTTTAGATGGTGAGCTGGTGTAAAAATGACAAACAGATGTCTAAAACTGCACTCTCTCCTGTCTGCAGACTGACAGTAGAATCACTGTGAATAAAGCATAGTTAAGATGGCAAAAATAATAACAATAATAAATAAGAACCAAATATCTGAATCCATAACAAAGACATTTCCTTTGTCAAGAAGAGGGTGAGTAAATCGAAAACGAGTAAACCGAATATTTCTGTATTTAATCACTTAGCAATTTACCTCAATAAATAATCAGTTTTTGCTTTTCATTGAACAATGACAGCGGTGCTAATTTTTTTCCTCAAAAAAGTGACCTTATTTTTAGGCCACAATTCTCCAACAGCAGAAATTCATTAATGAAGATTAAGCTCCATTTTTGTCCACAGCCTATGAACTACAGAACAGAACCTAAGGCTACACGCACAGAAAGCACATAGAAAATGAAGGCAAGGAAATGCTTTCATTTGCTTCATTTTCTGCTAAGTTTATATAATCAGGCCACTTCTGAAAATTTCCTTAGTCCAACAACAAAGCCAAGCACCCGCTTAATTAGAATAAAAATTAACCATTAGGAGAAAGGAGCCTCGTGGGAGGCAATTATATTCAGATTTCTGTTATTTAAAAACCAAAGACAAGCAAGTTTCTTCTTTTAATGATTAAAAGCAGGCGAGGGAGAGTAGGGAAATGGCCTTTTACTCAAAAGTCTGTGATAGAGCGAGAGAGCAAGGGGACTCTCTCTATCTCCGAATGCCTCAGGTGTTATACCAAGAACATCCTTCCTCTTACAGCCAATTAGACTGTCTAATTTACCAGCCTCTGGAACCAAAGCACAGAGATCACAATGGGCGTGTCTAAATGAAGCTGTACCTGACTTAATTTTCTTTGCGTTTGAGGCAATCAAGCAAAATTCCACTGGACCTGATGTTAATGGAACCACATTAACATAGAGCAACATGAATAACACCACTGCCTTCCTTATAGAATACTAGGATTCAAATCCCAGTTAATAAAACAGTTAAAATATTTAACAAGACCTAATGTGGATGCTGGCAAAACAAAAATGCCTGGTTTTCAAATAATTTATTGGTGGTCTTTGAAATGTGAGCACTCTCGTTAAAAAATACATTGGGTTTGCAGTGTTAGGAAACACCACTGCAGTAGTGTGAATCAAAGCTTTATGAAATATTCTATTCAGTTTGTATTGATAAAACCATTACAAGCATAATGTTTTACCATTTTTAATTTGGCTAATTATTTGCATAGTATTTTACAGCCACACTCTAAAAACATAAAGGTGCTACTAAGGTTACTTTGAGTAATGCCATAGAAGAACTTCTTTGGTTCCATAAAGAATCATGTTTGTTTAAGAAATGTGTTGGGTGAAGAACCTTTTAAAGGGTTCAAAATCCATCATTTGATAAACTTTAAACCGATTTGCAAAAACGATTCTTGACTGAACCAAAAGAGGTTCTTTTGTGGCATGGCTCAAAAAACCTTTTGTAGCACCTTTATTTTTTAAGAGTTTTTGCTCCACTTACCATTTGTTTCTCCTGTTTCTCCAGAGCAGCTCGGTCTCTGGTGATTTGTCTCTGGGTGCCTCTCAGCTCTTTGGTCTGCTCTTTGATGATATCTGTGACAGACCAGGGGGAAAAAATTTGTAATAAAGCTGTCTGCAAAATCCAGGCACAGTTCACTGAGCCAAAACCCTGCAGTTCTCTCTTGGCCTAATACATGTAAAGGACAATATGTGGGTCCCTAAGCCTGTTTTGAACATGACACGACTTATGTAACAATAAGACAGCAGCCCCTGCTCTTTAGCAAAACTTACAGAATACTTTTCAAACAAAGATAAACTAGTATCAAAACTTTCACAAGAGGATGAAACAAGATGTATTGTTCAAAAAATAACTTCTCTTTTTCTCATTTCACATTTGTGCAGTGTAGCTATTTTTTATATTGTGACAAATGTTGTTACTTGAAAAATGGAAAGGTTAAAATAGCAAAAAACATTACTACATTAAATTGTGAAAAAACATTTTTTCTTCTAATGTAAAAATGGCAATACATTCACTGCCTGAAGAAAACTCAAATGTTACTTTATAAAAGAAACAAAAATTTTTAAAGGAGTTTAGTACTAAACCTTTGGTCATTATTGATCTTATTATTGGTCAGTGGGAAGGAAAAAAGCTGGGATTTTTAAATGCCCTAAAAATGAAACACAAAATAAGGACTCGGTGATGTGGAAAAAACTCCTTGTGGTGCAGTTCCTAAACGAGTGAGTGATTAGGAGTAGTATGATTACGTGAGTAAGTGAGGTACAAGCCAGGGTAGGGTTTCCTAAATCTTTCGTAACTCTAAGTACTTTGTAACCAAGTACTGAAGAACATTCGTAAAAATTAAGAGCATGTCCAGAAACCCTTCATAACTAAGGTAGTACATAAATTCCTAAATAGAATTCTAGGCAAGTCTTCATTTCACAAGTGTTTATGTGTGGATTGAATGTTGACTGTAAAGCATCCGTGGGTTTCCTCCGGGTGCTCCGGTTTCCTCCCACAGTCCAAAAACACACGTTGGTAGGTGGATTGGTGATTCAAAAGTGTCCGTAGGTGTGAGTGTGTGAGTGAATGTGTGAGTGTGTGTTGCTCTGTGAAGGACTGGTGCCCCCTCCAGGGTGTATTCCCGCCTTGCGCCCAATGATTCCAGGTAGGCTCTGGACCCACCACAACCCTGAACTGGATAAGCAGTTAGAGATAATGAATGAATGAATGATTGAATGAATGTAAAGCATCCTAAATGTAAAGTGGGTTTCTAGAAAGGCGCTATATAAGTGTAACGTTAAAGGAATACGTTAAAAAATAAATAAAAGTTGATTCACTGCCTCTGGTTGTAACACTGGTGTATTCCTGTTCTTGGATGGTTTTCCTGCACAGTTTATACCTAGTGGAGTTCTGGCCCTGGTCAGAGTTAAAAACATAACCCTGCCAACCCAGTGAGGTGATTTTCCCGATTTCCTCCACATCTGCTCTCATTTTCTCACTCACGCTTGTTGTCAGGTCAAGTGAAAACCAGGTGAAAAACCTGTTAAATGATCGTTATTATTCATAACTCACTCATCATTAAGAGATCTGATTGGCAGTAGCACATTTTGGGTATATTCATAAAGCTAATTGTGTATTTGTTGTGTGGTTTCCTGGAGGTTTGTATTTATTTCTTTTAATCGAAACTATCAAACATTATATTGAACCTTTCTCTTATCAATATCTTATCAATATCAATTATGTTTCTCTCACGATAGATAATATTATTGTTTTACCATGCCTACAGTGTCAAATTCACAATTTTTAATTTCAATTTGCATGACATTCTTTGCTTAATATTGAATTATTCCAGCTCTGTTTATGAAGCTTTATGTTGAAACAAAAGAGCATTAATGTTATTCTCCAGTCAATCATCAGAATGAAATGCCTAAACATCTAGATGATAGAAATACAGAAAAAAAATTAAAAAGAGGCTTTTTCCTTGCTCTTAATAAATACTGCTACATACACTATATACATAATTTGAAACATCACCATACAGCATGGCTTTCTGAGAGATATTGGTTACTTTAACTGAATTGACACTGAAATACATCCTCAAAAGTCCACTTAAGTTTTAGAAATGAGAGATTTAGACCTGGTTTCTTTGTTACAGAGGGATTAAACAAGTGCAAGAGACCAACATTTCAGACATTCTCAAATATATCTTCTTATGACAATTTCAAAATCAGGATACAATGATCCCAAAAATTGTACATCTTTACCATTTACCATCATCCACAACAGTCATCCTTGCCTGTAAACTGTAAATGTTTTCATTCATGTATTCATTGCCTTTAAATGCTTATCCATTTCAGTGCTGCGGTGGGTCCGGAGCCTACCCGGAATTACTGGGAGGTCCTTTGCAGGGCGACACACACTCACACATTCACTCACACACTCACACCTAGGGACACTTTTGAGTATACTACCAATCTACCTACCAATGTGTATTTTTGGACAGTGGGAGGAAACTCAAAGAAAATCCTAGTCATCTGCAATGTCAGGTTGTTTCTGTCCATATGAAACTCTTGTTTACAACACTGGGCTACACTTATGCAATTAATCAGTTTGAAGTTCATTTTAAAGAGAAAGACTTTCACAAAGCTGTGGAAATATCAAATAGAATAAAATAAAACAAAAATGATCTCAGTAGAACAGCAGCATTATACAATCCATAGACAAAGATGTGAACAATCCTATCTTTCCAATCAAATCACTACTGGTCCCTCAGACCACTCCCGCCCCTGTAGAAAACTCAATTACTTTCTCTGAACATTGCCTTGAGTGAAACAGTCAAGCG
Source organism: Hoplias malabaricus (assembly GCF_029633855.1). Lineage (NCBI taxonomy): Eukaryota > Metazoa > Chordata > Actinopteri > Characiformes > Erythrinidae > Hoplias > Hoplias malabaricus. The sequence goes on along the minus strand of NC_089811.1, from coordinate 30,451,029 downwards.
TTTTTATGAGATGAGGGAGAAAGCAGACATGGATGCAATACATGGTGGGTTTAACTGGGGGCAAACTACACAAACATTTTCATATGTTTTTTGATGCGCTAAAAGTTAACCTTCACCTACACTGCATCATACACACACACACATACACACAGCCATTTAGGCATCCAGAGCGTACATCCTCATGCCCACAGGAACGTTACGCACCCTTACACTGCAATCAGACACACACGGTTCTCATGAAAGTCAATCATACCATGTTATAAGCCCCTCAGCAGATTACAATTATTTTGCCTGTGGTACAAAAACTCAGGATAATACAGGAAAGGCCATTTACACATCTAAAGACGTGTGGGGGTGGTCCAATATTCACCAAAAAGCCAAAAGAGGAGTAAAGAAAAACAGTAGTGAATAATGTCACTGACGACAAAAATAAATAACAATGTAAATAAAGAAAAAAATATGTAAAAAAAAAAAAAAAGAATAATGAAGTAAAAGAAATTATGAAGTAATAACAAACATGAACGTCCGTATATAAAGTAATAAACACACACAATGATGGGACAAATGAATAATGAAAAAATATGTAGTTTGTATGAAGGGAAAAGTATTGTGCAGCCACTAGTTAAACAGAAAACCAAAAGTTATCCAGAAAAAATTCCTGTGACCTAAAAATATTCCTTCTAAATCTATCCCAAAAATATTAAAAAGACTCTGTACCAACTATTTCCCTCGCTACGTAAAAGGTGACGTATTCCGAAACGTAATGGAGGGAGGGTTTGTCGTCCACACACAAGTCTAAGAGCTAAAACCAACTGTGCCATCTCAAAGTAATCGAGGGGATGCCGTGATTCACTGATCCTGCGCTAACCCTGGCACCTAGACCTGAGAAACACACCGCTAAAGACTGGACAGGATGCAACAGCAATGGCAAATGAACATTGACAACATGTAAGTAACAACTGGATAATGTTATATAAATTATAACATTCTGTCAAATCTTAAAACTTTAATTCTAAATGTAGATATTTTTAAAGGGTATTTTTCTAACAAATGGTTTCCAATTCCAAACAAATCACTACCAAACTAATCCAATTACATATTTATTGGAAACTACAATGAAGGAGATAACCAATACTGGTGTAACGTGTAACTCTGCAGTGCATGTACTTTGTATCTGACAGTACAAAGGACCTACAGTAAAGACAGTAAGCTGCCAAATCTAAGGCAGATTGAATAATGAATGCTTGGTGGGTGAAGGCTATTTGGACAGGAGCCAGTCACTGTGTTTGCATTGTGTGCTACAGAAAACATATTTCCAAAGGAAATCTCTAAAATGTAAAAGAAACGTGGTTAGGAGTACAGTGTGTTCAAACTAGCTGGTGCCACAAAACGATGTGAAGTTAATTTAACCCCCTGCAGTGAAGCGAAAGGAACTTTGCAATAAAGATATAAATAATGCAGAAGAGCGACCGACCATGACTTAAGCACTTAGTCCAGCTCCAGGAGCTCTTTGACTAAATCAGTATCAATAACCCTTTGATTCACATCATGACTCTCAAAAAATTAATTATTAATTATAGCTTATAACTTACCAATCACTAGCTCATATTAAATGTGAACTAAATATATAAACTTATTAGTGTCTTATTATTATATATTCACATATTCAGACTATTAACGGAAACAATATCTTTATAGATTATATTTAGTTTATATAACTAACAACAGCCTTTAATTCATATTATTGACAGTTAACAGAGATAATCAACCAGCAAATTAACTTATAAATTCCTTATTACTATACTAATTAATATACTCTACTACAAAGCACCCATCGATTTATATAACTGAGTTAACAGAGCTTTTAAACCAACAATGAATTTATTAAAAATGTATTACCGGCTTATAAGTATGTTACACACATGCTAAACATTTAAAAATACCAATTGCCATCCTTTACCTTACTCTGTGTACACACACACACACACAGAGAGAGAGAGAGAGAGAGAGAGAGAGAGAGAGAGAGGTTTATTTACAGATGAGTTTAAACTTTGGCACACTGACTCGTCTATTGATTTCAGTAATGATGACTTTATCACAAAAGAATGATTTAGTATAATTTTTACTGGCTTTCTAACTATAAATGAAAAGATAAGTAGAAATAAAAAAAGAACAAAAAAGTAAAAAGAAAAAACAAACCCTTCACATACTTAACGGACTCAAACTGTCAAAGTGGTCAAATACTTCATACTTTTCAAGAAAAACGACACGGTAACTTAGGTTTCACGTTTAGCTAAATGAAAACGTAATAATGTTACTCTTAAAAATATAAAGAGAAGTGTGTCCATGCAGAAGAGTGCACTGTAGCTGCTGACGTTAAATACAGGTGTAAACTGTCAGTCAGTTCCCCATGTGCTCTCTGAGTTTACACACAACAGCAGGTTTGAATGGGACACGCTTAGTCGCACTAACACTAATGTTCACCGAACTGACATTAATGGCAGTGATGAATGAACCGGTAAAAGTGTGTAACTTACCGTCAGCGGTTTTCTTCTTAAACAAGGATGCCATTTTGCCTCAGTGAACGTTTAAAACTAAACTAAATCTACAGAAGGACGTGATGAATCTGCCTGAACTAACTCCTGATTTCCGTGTTGTTATCGGACTGACTTTCTCCACATGACCGACACTGAGCCAGTCTCTGACGTCACAGACGAGTCCTCCTGACATTCAGCACTAAATCCTCCAGAGGGCGCTGTTAGGTTTCCATTAAACACACTCATACCTCAGACGCGAACTGGATATGAACTGCTTTACTGTACTCTGCAAGATAGGATGGGATGGGAAAGCAAAGGAATGGAAAGGAAAATGCAAGAAAATGAAAGGCATGGACAAAAAATGAAAGAAGTAAAAAGAAAGAAAGGAAGGAAAGAAGATGAAAGACAAAGAAAAGAAGAAATAAACAGAATACAGGGCATTTCTGAGACTCAGTCCAGTGTTCTATTCTCCCAGTATTTTTATGCAAAGCATAACCAGTTCTGTCAGAATTGAACAATCAGATTAATTAACATTAGTTTTTAGTTTTATTTCACACTCTAATGTTGCTTTGTCAGATACATTCCTTTTATATTGTGAATCATTTGCCAGTGTTTTCACTTGAGCCATATTCTCTGTGTCTGAGAGGCTGAGATCTGTGGCTGTGGGTAAATTGAGAATGAGAGACCTGGAGAATGAGGGCAGGGGATTACTGAAGCAGAGCTAAAGAAGGAAGGCGAAAAGATGAGAGGGTGACTTTGGGAGGGACAGCAGTATGTGTGTGTATCCCCTCCAGGCACTTTATAGCCCCTGTACTCTCTCTCTCTCTCCCTCTCTCTCCCTCTCTCTCTGTCTCTGAGGAGGAAATTGACCATCCTGGGGCATTTTTCTTGTTAAGGTTATTAGGGAGATGTTTTGGTATAATCAGTGAGGCTGGCAACAGGGACCAGCACTAAATGTTCTCATAATGATAATAAGCCCACTGGTGATCAGTCTTGCCCCAAGCACACACACCAATTCTGGGCAATAATGAGACAACACTACAATTTCATTTGCCACTGAGGATGTCTTCAAAGCATATTAAAAATCTACATCACATATTGGCGTGAACATACTCAGTTACTGCTGGAGAACTCCCACCGAGGCGAGTTTGAAACATTTATCTCTTTCTCTCTTCATGATATTGCCCAAGGCCAGTAGACATTCAGTGTTAATGTGCTAACTATGCAGCCAGACAGTGGAATAAGACATTTCAGCTGTGAAATTACACCCGTGTTGTGATCCTGTTTCAGAGCTATCATATTATCTGAGAAACCAATTATCCGAGGGTCCTTTTGTATAAACAAGGCTGTACCTCCTCACTAGCTGTTGGTGGTCTTAGTGTGTTTGTCTATGGTACAATAGAGCTTCCACAAAGCGCTACACATTTGCATCCTTAATAAAAACACTTCTTTTATAATTGGTCAGAAGGTTGTAGAAAAGGAGTTAGGAAATATAAACTGGTTGTGTGGGTGTATTACTGCTCAAAGGTCGGAGACTTCCTAGACAATAAAATGTAAATTGATTTATCTGGTCAGTAAATATTAGAATTGCTCAGCATGTATTAGTATAAATACAAACTAATACATAAAAAACACATTGTAATTTGATGTGAGATACCATCCAATAACTTTCCATCAATCCCTACCTCAGCAAAGCAGACCTTTATTAAATTAAGTCATGTGTGACTAATGTATGTTAACAATTCCATGTGTGCCGTGAGAAGACTAGAATGAAACCTACATTCTTCAGAATGCCAACCCAGCATATTGTATTAATACAAAATTTGGCTTAAGTACACAAGTGTTGGTTCTGTGATTGGGAAATTTCAAGTTCAGTCCCCAGCAATATCACAGCCCTCTGAGCCCAGGAGATCAAGAGACTATAATTGGCCTCACTCTGGGTGGGTTTGGGGGTGGCCCTCCCCCCATTCCTCAAGCTCAGCTGGACAACCCTGGCACATAATGGCTGATGTAACAGATTTGAGCAGTTCGAGCATGTTGAGCTGTCCAACAACACGGTGTTAGGAGTTATTTGACAATGATTTAGCATATAAACTAAATCAAATTAAATATTTAGTTTTTAAAATTAAAATGAACAATAAATCAAAATTATATGACGTTACACTGTGTATGTCAATAAAGAAGACACAAGAGAACTCTAGTTCTTAAACTGGATCCCTTCCAGATTCTTGAAAACTTAGTTAATTCCAGTGAACCGGCCCGCGTTTCGAAGAGAAGGGAACATTCAGCGGGAGGCTGTGGTTAAATACAGCGCCAGAGCCACAGATGAACAGTCAGAGTGATGATAGGGTCATGGTTTCTTTTTTGTTTACTGTGGAGTCTAATATAATGTGTGTGTAAATGTTGCCGAGTTCAGAGCCGTCCTGCTGAATCACACAAAAACAGAGCGTGTTCCTGTTTTCATTTCCTATTATTTATTTATATGAAACTCCCGTGCTGCACGATGACGCCGTATCTGAGGGTCGAGCTCTTTCTTGAGTTACTGAGCCTCGACACGGCCACGAACGACGCCACGGTTCGCGAACCAGTTTATGTCGGTGGAAACGCGCCAAACTGTTCTAAATGTAGTTCGCGAACTGGAACCGGTTCGGTTCCTGGTTGGTGTAAAAGCACTATTAGTGTCAACATAACAGATTTTGTATGTTGCAGACTCCAGAAATGCAATATTGTATAAGACTGTGTTGATGACCCTGAAAACAAGGCAATACATTCCCAGTAAACATTTAGCCGTTGATTCAACGTTGAAATAACGTAATGACTGCCGTCTAATCAACGTTCTCTTAAGGTTGAAAATGAAAGTTGAAAAGACGTCCAAACACAGACATTGAAAAGACAACTATTAGACGTATTTTGGACGTCCATTGACGTTATTAATTGGTCCCGAAATAAATTACTTGTATAAAACGCATTTTCGACGTCCACTGACGTTATCGATTGGTCACCACTTAACTAACTTATTAAGATGGATTTTGGACGTCCACTGACGTTTAAAATATGTCCTTGATGGACAGACTACTTTTACACCTATTTTGAACGTCCAGGGACGTTCCTTGTTTACTGGGTTGTTTTAAGTTGTCCAAATTTTCAAAATATATACAGCTTATACTGAATATCTATTTTTTGTATAGGACAGTTAGGCAGTGCGCATAGAGCCCATAATACAAATAATTTGTGTTTTTATTATTTGATTGTAGCTCTTGCTGGAGACAAAATAAGGTCTATGTTATGGCCTCAGTATATAAGACATGACTTGCCAACATGCAAACAGGGACAGAGGAATCTGGGCTCTATCAGGCTGATTTAGAGGCCACATCTTTTCGGTGATAAATGTGTTGTGCTTCAGTGCTCTGGAGCAGAGGCAGAGAGCTCATATATCCAGTGACTTCCCTCCATCTGCCCCTGGGATGAATAGAGCTCAGGAGCGTCCCACACCACACCGCACAACAGCACCCTGGGAGCGTGGGTAATGAGAGATTATCACCCCTGTTGAGCTGCAGTTGTTCAGGTACACACATACATACAGAGTTACACACACACACAGACACACACACACACATACCAAAGATAGTCACAAGGCCTGCACCATCGTTAATGACCCACCAATTAATCAATCCTGTTCCAATATGTCTCACACATGGATAGCACTGCCACTGCAAATTAATAAAAACGTCTCAGTCTGTAACATTCAATAGTTTCTTCAATGACAGTGGACCCTCCAAAGGCAATGTCTGCCCTCTCTCTTTCTGCAGCTGACAGACTAGTCCTGGTGAGGTGAGTTACAACAGTAAAGTAGGCTACCAATGTGTAATTGCCAGGTCTTCCCCCTGCTCTTTGGTAAGCACAGCCTCAGGGTTAAACAGAAGCCAAAATTATTCAACTGGAGCAAATGAATAGTATTTGCATGGGGAATTAGAATCATTAAAGTAAGAAGGGCACAGGGAGGAGAAGTCCTTCAGAGAGAGGGACACTGAATTCCATACAGACTTAGCTAGTGTCAGAGCACCCTGTCTGTATTCAGTACATGCTCTCAACAGAATGTAATTATAACCTGACTGAAAAAATTAGCTGCATCTTCTGATGATTATTTATAATGTTGTTACAGCAAAAAAAAAAAAAAGGTTTAATCTTCTTTTCTCTTTTATCACAAACACTCTCCTTAAAGATGAGGCACCTTGCAAGAATTATGTGAAAGAAATGGACATTCATTTTCTGCTTAACAAGGCTAACTCAAAGCAGAATCACTGGTTAATTAAAACTCCAAATTCGCAGATCAGATAACGTAACTAGCCTGCAATTGAACAAAATTTTGAATACACCAAAGACAATGAATATGCTGATGTTCAAAAGAATTCACAATTAATATTTCCCTCCAGCTGAGAGGTCTTTGTTTGATCTCCAGTCATATTGTCTTTGGAATGCAAAAGAACAGATGAGTGTGAATATTTCTACCTATGGGGTCTCTGTACCTCTATCAGCTCATTTACAGGAGATGAATGCACTCTCCAGCCCTTCTCCATTATCTCCACATTTTCAAAATGATGACATTTACAGAAAACAGAAATGCCTAATTATGTGCTGTTCATGCATGGGCCCAGCACTCAAGATGGGCCTGATATAGCTGTAAATTCATTTAAATTGCAAGTATGTAGAACAATTAGCATGAAGAGCTTTGGTGTCTGGACTCACTCTGTGGTGGCCACACCAACGGAAATTAGCTTCTTTTAAGTGTCACATATGCAATTAAAACTCACATTTAGGACACCGCGTTGGTTTGACTGTGTAAATGTGAAACAGTAGACAATTAATTGTATGAAGAAGACGTCTGGGTAAGGACATGCTTGTTGGTTTGTTGTATTAAATATGTGTATTTCGTCATTTGTCCAGTAAATGGGATTTTAATCCTCACAAACACATTATATATTGAGTTGCAGCTTGACATTTTGCACCCATTTAACCTGTTAGCTCTGCAGACAAATGAGCACATGATTGCTTATTTCTGCAGAAGGTCTGAATTTTTTTTCCTCACATTCTAAATTGCTAAATTGCACTGCTTGAAGACAGTCACAGTCACCCTTAATGCAGGCTGAAGATTTAAGAATAATTATGTCGTGTGATGTGCCTCCAGTAATGATGATATTGTGATATTAAGAAATGTGATGTAGCCTTCAGAAAAACTAGTCTGAGAACATCCTGGTTTGGTAGATCACACTTATTTAACAACAGAATGCAAGCATTTTTTCAAATAGACATTGAGCACACTGTGAGACACAGAAACTGGCCAAAGGGATGTGTGTGTCTCAGATTCAAAAACTATGTACAAAAGCATTGCTTACACCTTATATGAAGGTGTACAGATCCCTTGGTGTACAACAAGCACTGCTCATCAAAACGTTTATTTTTTTATAATGGCATAATTGACAGAAAGCAAATAGCCAGTTTTTCTATACTGAACACTTCCTAGGGGTGGGTGATATATAGTGATATGATAATATTATCATTCAAATTATGTGATAATAAGCATTTCTAACCTTTTTTGTAACATGGTCAAATTTTAATAGCTGCAATATTTCTTTAAAAATGATTTAGTCTTCATTCATTCATTATCTGTAACCGCTTATCCAGTTCAGGGTCGCGGTGGGTCCAGAGCATACCTGGAATCATTGGGCGCAAGGCAGGAATACACCCTGGAGGGGGCACCAGTCCTTCACAGGGCAACACACACACACATTCACTCACACCTACGGACAATTTTGAGTCACTAATCCACCCACCATCGTGTGTTTTTTTTGGACTAGGGGAGGAAACCGGAGCACCCGGAGGAAACCCACGCGGACACAGGGAGAACACATCAACTCCTCACAGACAGTCACCCGGAGTGGGAATCGAACCCACAACCTCCAGGCCCCTGGAGCTGTGTGACACTACCTTCTGCGCCACCGTGTCGCCCTGATTTAGTCTTATGGTTGGGAATTTTTATTCCAGTAATGCCAGAACTCTATGAGTGCATAACTGAATACATGAATATATTCTCGCTTTCCAAAGAAAAACATGCATCTCCATTTTTATTTTACTGCATCATTTAAACACAAAAGCTCCTTCACATTGTGTGAAATTTTCATAGTAAATGAAAATAGAAAAGCTACAGAAATACTTGGAATACATTTTTAAATACTGACTTTCATTAAAGTTAAGGTTTTTCTCTTTTTCTATACACACACTATTTTGGAGATACATTTTTGGGATGGACTGGTGCCCCCTCCAGGGTGTATTCCCGCCTTGCGCCCAATGATTCCAGGTAGGCTCTGGACCCACCACGACCCTGAATTGGATAAGCGGTTACAGATAATGAATGAATGAATGTTTCTCTTTGGACAGCAATAAAATATACTGTTTGTTGCACACAAAATAAATAAAACTATTTGACAAGAATCTTTTACAGTGCAGCACTGTTATTTTTATATCAAATATTAAAAACACCAGTTGGAAAATATCAATCTGCAAATTTTGTGTGTAAATATCCCTCTCATGAGCACAGAGAGTGGTACTGAACACACTGGTTATAATATTGTCTTTTTTCATTCTGGAAAGGTTTTTACCCCCTTTGATTTAAAGTTTCCTTTGTGCACTAATCCATTTCTGCACTTGAGAGAATTTTATGTGCTCAGATTTTGAAATAGGTGGGTTTTTAACAGTTTGGGGTCAGCGGCAGGGCTGGTTTTCTCAGTGCTATTGGCTAATGTCTCCTGCTTCTGTGAGTGCCTGCCTCATAGGCTATATATGACCAGCCTACTATAGGCCCAATTCTCTCTGTGCTCACGCTATTTGCATTGCGGCATAGAAATAATGCAGAATCCAGAAAATAGTGCAGAGTATTTCTTCATCATATAGATTTTACATTTTTAAATAACTCATATTAGTGTTTTTCATTAGTAGTTATGATCTAATACAGGTCATAATGCTCAATGCTCAATGCACAGTGAATACACAATAAACAGTAGATGTGCTGCTGTAATATCTTACTAAAACTGCTGCTGTATTGTTCTATTTCTGACAGACTGCACACTATATTGGTATGTTTTTATATTGGATTAATCTTATGATTCAGTGGGTTGTGTGTCTTCTCTCCGTAGGTCATTATTCACCTGGACCTCTGGTCAGCTGCACTGGACACTCAGTATCATGTCTGAAGCAGTGAGCTGAAAGTAGCTGTGTATATTTATTCCTTGTGTCATGCAGGTGTGTATATTATGTGCTTCTGCTAATTAACAGATGAGATGACTAAGCTGTTTATTTGATAAAATCAAAATTTGAATATATTGCTATATTTCCCTCCTGTACTAACACATGTCCACACCACGATTCCTCTCTCCACCAGGCTGAGGGATGGCTGGATTAAGAGTGAAGGCAAAGTGGAGGATAAACATTTTAATGTTCCACTCCATGTCTCAAGAGTTTGCTCAAGTCCTAGAGGCTTTCTCTAAAAGAACCACCTATAGCACATTCTCCATCAGTATAAAGAACACCTTCATGATATAAAGAAGCATTCAATTGGTTCTCTGAGTGTTCAGGGTTCTATATTAAAATCTTTCTTTTTTTTAACTAAAGAAGTTTTGTAGAACTATCATTTGTAAGTGTGTAGAAGAAGGAAAGGTCATGTCTCATTAATAAATGTACAGCTCATTAATAAATGTATGAACAGAGCAGTCTTCATACTGTAAGTGTAATGATAGTTATTTTATGAATGTGATCATTCTTTCTGCATTTATAGTGCAAAAAAAGAGCCCATTATGTGCTATTCATTAGAAAAGTCCTGTGTATGAATCCTAACAAAGACAGAGGCACTAATTTGTATTTAATTAGGGGGTTAATGTCAATGTCTATTCTAAAAAAAAGAAAAGCCCACAGGTTCAAACTGATGTGATGGCATTTAGACGACATAATAAATCAACCTGTCTTTCTGCTGAACACTTGTGAGATTCAGTTAGAGGTAGATAAATACTGTCTTGGCTGTGGAACACCATGTTTTCTTTTTTATTCTGTCTAACTAGTCACATCCAAATCTTACAGCCAAATTCTGGTAATATTAAAGATTAAAATGTTTGGACACATACACATCTAACCGCAACATTCCATACTGTTCTTTAGAGGATTTTAGATTAGATGTTGAAAACTACTGTGAGGATCTGATGGCATTCAACCACAAGGGTATTAATGAGGTAGGGTTCTAATGATGGATAACAAAACATTCCAACCCTAAATGGAATTGGATGTTGCTACATCACTTCAGAGAACACAGTTCCTCTGTTCTACAGCTGCATGTAGGGGCATTTATACCCTTTGAATAAACCTTCAGCTGTTCCAGTGTCCCATTTCATTTTCTGTGAAGATTCTTTCAACCTGTGTGTCTAGGTTCACAATGGCTCTAAATGAAATGGCACTTTATTACAGTGGAATGTCTGTGCCAGTGCAGCCAAATTAAAGTATGAAATTCCTCTGGTGTAGTGTTAAGTCTCCAAATCCTTTGTGGATAGGTGGGCCAGAAAAAAAGAGAATGAAAAAAACTACCCCCAAAAAGACTGCTCTTATCGTAAAAGTCCCTTTATGAACATGATTGTAATCATCTGTGGAGGGAGGAAAGGGAGACGTTGTCTCTGTAGTGTCATTCTCAGATATTAGCCTACAGGGTCAGTAAGTGTGTGACATATTCTGTCATCATACAATCACTGTGCCCCAGATATTCCACATTCTCAGTATCAAAACAAAGCTAAATTATTCACTCTCCATCTGTGATTCCTACTATTGGAGTGAATACATTTGTAATAAACACAAGAACAGATGAAAACTGGGTATAGAGAGGAAAAATTTACTTTTTTTTTATACAGCTGTGTATCAGTCAGTTACAATAAGCCTTGTGATATTAAATTCTCCCATAATGCTCCATGTTGCCTTTTGTTCTGAAATTAGTGCAATGTTAGAGACTGTCTGATGAAATAATGCTTTTACATATGAATAAAAGAAAACATTTTCCATCTGCAGCATTCTACAGGTCAGATTCTCTTACCCAGAAAGGCTTTTTCGTGTAGTGGGATGTTCCCGTCCAAGCTGGGAATTAAACCCCTATCTGTTGTACTGACCTCTAAATGTGAGCTGCTATAGCATGTATATATTATCATCATGGTGTGGTGTATTGTTGCCCATTATTAGCATCCATAATGTGGTATAATTTGACATTGTGCAACTATAAATTAAATGCATGTCATCAATCACACATACAAGATACAGTGAAAAGCTTTGAGAGAATATCCTAATGGGACAGACGCAGCACTAACAGAGAACTTGTTAGTATTCAAGAAGATGCACATCCCACAACTGCTCTTTGACAGAGCGTTCACTGTGGTGCATCAAAGCATCTGAGTAACTGCACAGAAACGAGTAACTACATGTTCACAGTCATTTTTATTACTGTTTATACACAACTTTGGTCATTAACAGCAAATATTAATCTTAACAGCAGTCTTATTATACTCGTATTTTTAGAATCTATAAATATATTTTATATATTTGAATTAGTGGATTGTCACATTGAACAGTTTTCTAGGTTTATAGAGAATAAGCATTTAGTACAACTTCGCAATAGGGCAGCACGGTGGCGCAGCAGGTAGTGTCACAGTCACGCAGCTCTAGGGGCCTGGAGGTTGTGGGTTTGATTCCTGCTCCAGGTGACTGTCTGTGAGGAGTTTGGTGTGTTCTCCCTGTGTCTGTGTGGGTTTCCTCCGGGTGCTCCGGTTTCCTCCCACAGTCCAAAAACACACGTTGGTAGGTGGATTGGAGTCCGTAAAAAGTATCCGTATGTGTGAGTGTAGCCCTGTGAAGGACTGGCGCCCCCTCCAGGGTGTAATCCCGCCTTGCGCCCAATGATTCCAGGTAGGCTCTGGACTCACCGCGACCCTGAGCTGGATACAGATAATGAATGAACAAAACTTTGCAATAGATTTTGAAACATTTCTGTGTATGTTTGGTAGCATTCATCCTCTAGAGCTTTAGTAAGATCTGGATGACTGAATGATTAATTTTAGATTACAAACAATACTGCAACTCATCCCAATAGTGTTTCCATAGCCCACTTTCCTGTGCTTAGCAATGAACATGGTGACCATAAGCTCCTGTGCAGCAGCTCCAGAGCATCTCATTTCAATACAAAAAAACACTTATGTGTATATTACACAGGCTGTGCGGGATAAATTAAGATCTATGCCCATAATGAGGGCAGCGCCAAGAAGCTGAAATCACTAATACAAAACGTGTCCCCAAACATTTGAACAAAATCCACTCGTGTTTGTAGGAAAACTGTCGGCCACAGCACCACATCTTTTCTACAGCAGAGGGCAGCACATGTCTAATTCAGATTCACCTCAAAGATGATTTATGTATAAACAGGAATAAACACCTTAAATTCCCCATCTGAGCTTGTAGTTGCACACGCACATGGAAAGCAGCAGCATAAAAAAGAAACCTTTATGTTGAGTAATCATGTTTTAACCGAGGTTTGCCATGCATGAACAAAGTTAAAATATTACTACTACAGCGCATCTTTTGTCCACGTGCAAATTGTTACAAAGATTATTAGGGAATAGAACCCTATTGTATTTCTTATTTAATATTATAGTTAATTTCTGACAGTGAAAGAAAAGAATTAAATACAATAATATAAACCCCAATAATCACTGCTAATGCTCAAAACCAAAGGGGCTGAAGACAGCTCTATTATTCTGGCAGTTTGTTGAACCTATCTTACTATCTGGCACCGGTGAGTCCTGTATCATTTAAGATGGAACTGAAAATTAAAATCCAGGACGCTTTGTGTGTTCCGAAAATACTCGCCCAGTTTCACGGCAGACCTTGAGATGGGTGTGTGTGTGTTTTACTGTCAGCTGCGTCCAATCGAGCTGAACTTCCATCCAACCAGTGCGACGGGCTCTAAACTTCCAGCCAATCAGAGCGTTCCGGAGAGTTGGTAGACTCTTTAGAGACTCGCTCGCCGTCCGTGCCTTTATTTTGATGGACGGAGCCTCGATGGGGACGCGATTTTTATGCTAATCTCTCCTTTCATTCGCTGCGGTGCTTTTGTGAGTGCCCTGCTTTAAAAAGAGGTAATGGTGCTGTTAGCCGTGAGCGCTCACTGAGGAGCCGAAACCAGATCTTACCAAAACACCTCTCCACTTTCCAGCTCCCTGCCATGAGTTGTTTGGATGTTATGTATCATCAGAATTATGGAGCACATCACTACTTGCCAGCGACATCGGTGGCAGCAGCAGCAGCCTACAAAGCAGCGTACTACCATCACCATCATCATCATCACCATACTCACCAGCAGCAGCAGGTAGGTCTTTCCTGAGTCCCTGCTTAATTACACCTACAGACGACTACAAGCTCAGAAACCTAAGTGTTCCCTGTGCCAACGTTCGCTAAAACAACAAAACGTAACTGTGACTTATTCAGAAGTTATGATTTCAGAGGCTTTTTTTCTGTTTCACTAGCAGTTTTACTTTTATTTGGCTTAGTTTCTCTCAGTGGATAATCAAATGGTGGGTGATAGAGCAGGAATATCAATATCATGATACTGAAAGATATGATACTCGATATCTTTGAAACACAGACAAAATAAAAGTATCACATTTACCAATAAATCCAAGGAATTGTACTGAACGTTTCACATACCGCACTAAACAAACAAACAGACCTAATTTTGACCTGACCTAATTTTTAGTGAACCATGTGACAGGACCATGTTAATTAAATACAGACAACAATAACAATGTTCAGTGAAGAACAATATAAGTTAATAGAGTTATAGCTTATTTTTGTAATTTGTTTTTAATATATGTAGCTTTCCTAAATGAAAAATCAGTCAAAATAGTGTTTTTTTTTCTTATAACACGTTGATTTGATGAAAAATCAAATTAGAACTGTTTATAAAGACATTCATACATCGATGGCTGATTATGTTGTATCAGCTCAAGAATCTAAAAACAGCAGCCCATTAAATGCTGAAGACTCACATGAACGACAGCAGATTGTTAGTGAAGTCCCTCATAGAGAATATTTTAAGCCTTTATATCAGCATTACAAGCTTGTGTTGAGCAGCAGCACATCGCTGTTATAAAATGTGGGCAACATTCCACTCCTGAGCCAAGTGTAGGCAGTGGGCCAGTGATCCCTTGTAGATTCTCAAATATGCAGAGATTTTTTTTTTGGTCCAGCATTAGATACGGAATGTATAGGCGATGTTTTAAAAAAATACGTCTTAATCACCCTGTGTTTTTCGGGTGTCTGTCTGCAGAAAAAGTTCAGCGTCTACAGTAAGATGCAGGGCTCTCTGGACTTGCCTGGGCAGTGTAGTCAGAGTAAACAATCTGAGAAGTCCAGTGCAGAGTCAGAGCTGAGAAGAGAAGTGCAGCAGGACAGCTTGGAGGAAGAGACCAGGTGTAAGGAGCCACAGCCTGCTGAGGCTGAGTACCTAAGTGCCAGGTGTGTACTATTCACATATTTCCGTGGAGACATCGGGGACGTGGTGGATGAGCACTTTTCCCGAGCCCTCAGTCAACCCAGTGCCTTCACCAATGACACCAAGGACAGACATGGCCCCAGCACACAGTGGAAAGGTAAAACAAGCCAATAACTTCACACACTGTTGAAGGTTCACTTTATACATTGTATTATGTTTGATACTTTGCTTTTTAAATAACTTTTTTAATCTTGAGGATTCAATATTATTACTGTTCAAAAAAGCTTTTTTTCTACATCATTTAATCACAGGAAACTTGAGTGGAAGTCAGAGCGGAACGACAATAATATCACAAAATTACTTTAGAATAATGCCTCTTTACATTAAGGAAAGTTTTGGCTTTCTTGTGTAAAGTTACCATTTTGGAGATACTTGGGTTTTCTTTGTTATTTTATTTATTTATAATTATAATCCATAATTGTGTACATTTTTCTCTAATAGATCTCTAATTCACAACCTTTCTTTACACCTAAGTATTAAAACAGCTGTACTGTGCACGTGTATATATGTATATGACTGCTATTATCACTGGCTATGCTGCCGCAAACCAAACTGGATTTATATACTCATCATATCATTAATGTCAAAGGCTAAACTGCTGTATTCTGTAAACTAAAGTTTTCAGGACCTCACAAAAATGGTCCCTTTACAACATTTATATAAATGTAATTAATAATAACATTCAAAATGGGCCCCTTACAAATAATTATTATTGATTGACTTCCTATATCTGGACAACTGCATGTAATTTGTGCAGTGAGGGCCTTGTACGTGGGTCTGTGTACACGATTTACGGTGTTAATAGATGGCCTGTAATATCTACATATGTGGTTAGGAGAATAACAGCTTTTTTCCTGTGACTTTCAGATGGAGGCTCTGTTAACGATGGTCAGTGTGGCTCTTTGCCATCATCACTGTGGAGCAGCAGTTATCCATCTCAGGCCCTCTCTTCAGTTCATGCTGAGTTCCCCACCACTGCCTTTCACCCAGCAGACTCTGCCATTTGGAGCAGTCACAGCCTCACTCAGCCTGGACTGCCCCCTCCCTCAGCTCTCACAGAGTCCTGGCCCTATGGCCTGGCCAGCCAGAGTGGAGCTGGATACCCCCACGTTCATGAGATGTACACTCACATGCACACGCGCCACCCACACCCACACACCCACCCCATGCTTCATCACACCCACAGCACAGCGCTGGACCCACGTTTCAGCCCCCTTCTTCTGCCTGGCATGAGGCCATCCTGCAGTCCCTCTTCAGCCGCAGAGGGAGTGAAGACAGAGCTGGAGCCCAATTGCTCCACAGCATCCAACTGGCCAGTGTCCTTCCAAGGCTCTGTGGACATCTTTGACACAGGTAAGAGAGTTAGTAGATATTCTGCATTAATAAATAGCATATTAAACATAGATCAACCAAAATTACATGATCTCACTGTCTGTTGCCTCCGCTCTGATTACCATATATACACATGGTGTAGTTCTACAATTATACAATGGATTACATCAGTGGCTTTTTATACGTTAGCCCCCTTTTAACCTGGTCTTCAATGGTCAGGAGCACTATATCCCAGGTATTATATAAGTGGTGGATCATTCTTAGCAGTGCAGTAACACTGGTGTTTTGATTTTGTATTAGTGTGTGATGAACTGGTATGAGAGGAACAGGCATAAGAGTGCTCCTGGAGTTTTCAAACACTGTGTTTTTCTTAGATATACATCCAAGCTTTATTAAAACGTCATATTCTCTCTCCCACAGCACTGGAACAGGACAAGGCAAAGTCCAGTGTTTGGTTCTGAAACCGATAAGACAACTTGCTGGTGACTGGTGACAGCCTTGAAGCAGAGAAGCTCTGACAGGAGCAGTACGAGAGCTAACCCATAGACCTGCAGAGGAATCTCTACCTGGAAAGCTTTCAAATTTCCTGGGAAGAGACTCAGGAAAGGAAACTTTGTCTCCCTCCACGAGACTAGCACATTAACGAACTCAGAGGAAAACAGCCTTTCTATAAAAGAGAACCATCCTGTTACTGAGTCAGTGTGTCTGGTGTGCACTCTTGGAGAGCGAATCATTAACAAATTCATCTTGAGAGCTCAACCACCTGGACATTCAAAGAGCACTCAGAAGGAAACTGCAATGAAGGACACCCTTTAGATATGTTGAAGAGGTATATTTTCCTACTTTTTGTAAACCTTGTTGAACTTTTCCTATGTGGTGGTTGATGTTCAAAAGCCTCGAGTTTGTGTATTTTACCACTGGTTCTGTTGAAAGAGCTGACTGTGTTGGTGCAGAGAAGGGCAGTTCTGTGTTCATACAGTTTTGAATGTATGAATGTTTTGAGTAGCAGACTTATCCAAATAGAACTTTACTTTAATATATTTTGTCAATGGTTGTGTGATTTTACAGATTCGTGAATTCTGTCATTTGTGTGAGTTGTTTCTACCAAATTGTTTTGTTACATTACTTTCAGTGTTGGAATAAAAAATTTGTTTTGCAAAAATAAATGGATTCGATTCTATCGCCACATATGCTATGTTGAATGGGTTGGTTGAAGGTTTTTAAAAGACTCTCAGTTAATACTGACTCATGGATATCAATGTTAGTATGTCAGCTATGGCAAATCATGTTACACTTATGTTAGAATTATTAGTGGAATAAATCATTTAAATGGGACAATTATGAGCTTTGTTGAGGGCTCTGAAATGCACTCAGTAAAGGTTTTACTCTAGACCAAGTCTGACAGTGTTTTTGACCAATTTTGGGAAAACACTGAGACCACAGAATCCCAGAAGGAACAGTGTCATTCCATTCAAATGCAGCAGAGCAACCTCATTTTTACAAAAGCCACAGACATTGAGAAATGTTTGGAGCTACGACGTATGCAGAGCAATGATTATGTATATGGCCTGAAATGTCAAATGTGGAATGTTTTTTCCTGTTTAGCTAAGAACACCAAATTAAATGGCTGTGAACAAATGTCATTTTTAGCCAACTCTGCACATCCGTGTACATTACAAACAGAATCCAAAGGGTCCTAATGTAGACTTAGATCAACCAGAGGAATGTGGAGATCTTCTGTTTAGAGCTTCGACCCAAAGTCAGACCAAGAATGTGAAGTGTGCACAATATGTGCTCTGGTGTGAAATTGGACATTATTTTGGAGAACTCCAGCTTTAAATATTTTGATAGGAGCCGAGTGCCAGAAGCTGTATTATTTTCAGCCTAACGCACAGCTGCTGGGTCAGTTGTGGATGTGTTTAGGAAAGAGAAAGGTCTGCTTTACAGAATGCATTGCCCGGGGATATGAAATTTCTGACCAGGTGTCAAGGCTGGCCCGAACAGTGTTGATGCTGTCATATTAATACACAAGCAGAAACAATGACATTCATTATCTTTAGATAAGCAAGGCTGCACATATATTTACAATAGTTCAGTAAAACTAGCAGTATTCTACATACAATTCAAAGTAAAAACAAATTGGAGTAAATTTACAAAAGTACTTACTTATAAATGTAAAAGTATAAGAGACAGATCTATTACAGCTACTAAGAGCAAAAACATCACGAGAAATGTAAATCTTGGTAAAATATTATTAAAGTACTATTATTAAAGGCTTACTTATGAATATGCATAAGGTTTTTCCTAATTATGTAACATATAACTAAAATATGTGACAGAACAGTATAATGTTATATTTATAATACATTTATTTATTTATAAATTGATTTAACATTATGTTTATGAGTTAGATTTATTAAAGAGGCTTATGTGGACTCATGAAAATAATAAATTAAAAGATCAAGGTCTCTAATAAAACATCTATAATAAGAGTTAAATAATGGAAGTACCTACATTTATAAGGGATGTTTAAGTATATTTATTAGCAAAGCACTTTCATACTCTAAATGGAGTACAAATATTACACTGTAAATTCACCAGTGTTAAATCAACACTATTAGTGTTAAATTAACACTGTTAATGTAATAATGTAACACTCTCAGTGTTAAGTTAACACTAATAGTGTTGATTTAACACTGGAGGATTTGCTGTGTATGAAGTACTTCTACATTAATTTTTTTTAACAATAATGTCTGCTTTAACCTTAAATATAAGTAAAATTCATAAAAAAGTGCAAAATATTGCCTATGCCTGGACAAAAAGAGTGCTGTTGAGAGCTTTGAGTGAAGGCTTTTGGGAATATGTTTTCTTGTTTGTTCAGACTAGTCTAGCATTTTATTTTTTTTGTGGTGACTACTGTATGGAAATCATACATGTTAGTACGCTGACAGTTGCAGTTGAGTGTTTTATAGAATCCTGTTTTAGAAATCTATATTAGGAGCTTTTACCTGCGTCCATCTTCAAACCACCAGTGCTCTTTGATGTTAAACTGTCTGTTTGGGGCATTAAAATACTGAATATTGAAGTGAAATGACACATGTTGAATAATGGGATTGTAGTGGATGAACAGGACCACTCAGAATAGAAGGATAAACAGCACTGGTGCTCTGCTAATTGCTACTCTCCATTATATAAGTCTTGAGAAGCATAGAGCAGAAGGCCTGTGATGCAGTGCAGGGGGAGAGTTCCTCAAGTGGCCCATACAGAGAAGGAGTGCAGGATAAAGGCCTAGAGGGATCCACTTAATATGTCTAACCACTCTCCATGAAAAGAGAATAAACAGAAAAAGCATGACCCTGTACATCCTGTACCCTCTCACAAAGCATAAGCCACTTGTGTTCTATCAGCCTTATCAGGCTGATCAATACTGATTTATAAATCAGGCCTTAGTTCAGGAGTGATGCAGCATTTAGAGTAAATCAGTTCTCTGAAAGTTTTCATAATTCCTATTTTGTTGGCTGCTTGTCTGTTTCAAAAATACTCAGAGAGGCAGAGTCCGATTTCAATATATGTTTCTAAAATGTATACATTCATTGTTTATTAAAGGCATATAAATATTTTTAAGTGTCAAGCTAAGATTTGTGCTTTTCTAACTTTAATGTACAAAATCAAACACATGAAACAGAGCAGGGCTGTTAGATGAAATGTTTGTCTGTGTGCACAAATGTTTTAAACAGTGAAAAGTTTTAGTAACAAACCAGAAAAGCAGATATTATAATGCATTAGTATTATTCTTATAAATCTTCATCAAGCCAGCATATGTCACTATGAATATTATGTTTTCCAGAGCATGTTGATCAATCAACATGATTAAACATGTTGATTAATAACAATCTCATGCTAAGCCCTGAAGCCAAAATATGATCATACATCAGTAAATGTAGCAGTTATATGCATGATAACTTATGTATGATTTTAAAATTGTTTAACAGCATTTATTTGTGCAATGACCGAAAAAATGTCACTGTCATTCTCAAGAGTACATATTCATACCTTAAGTTAGGGAACATAAGTGCACCTTAATCTATAATAATTGTAGACTTTAAAATAGTGTTGGTTTCATACACCCATTGTAATCTCCAGCACTTATATTATCTTATTTTATTTTACACAGTTCTATAATGAAATATTCACCTCTTCTAGTGGAGAAGAGAATGTGATGTACATTAAGGGAACAAAAGTGGATTTTAAAACCACTGTTGTACCTTTAAAGGTACGTTTTTACTGTTTGTACTTTTAATGATCAATAATGTACCTCTTTTTTTTCTGAGAGTGTGTTATTTATCAGTGTTTTTGCACAAATGTGAATTCAGCATATTTATATAAAGGATGTTTGTTTGTATTAATCTTGTGTGCAATGCTTATCACATCATAGGGTCTGCAATATGCTTATTTTCTTAACTTTTACTCTCTATTAATATTTCAGTAATAAATGACTAATTAGCTTTAGGTTTTAATTCAGCATTAAGGACAGTTCATAGTTCAGATTCATTTAGCAAAGAACTAATTGGATATCTTCATATTTTTATTTCATGTTTACATGTTTATCACATGTAACGCAAAAAAAAAGGCTTAATTTACTCTAGTTATTCTTAATAAAGTAGTAATAAGCAGCTATTTGATCACCAACTTCTGGCTTGATAAATCTTAATTAGAGCACTGTACTGCACCCCAAGACTGTAAAGTTGTATGTGCAGTGTTATATCAGTCTGTTTGTTTTCAGCATTTAATAATTCACATAATTATACCTTTAATTGATCATTTAAAGATGCAAGCTGCATTTTGCAATGTGAATTTTTGATGAGAAACAAATTGACTTGATATTTCCCAAAAATCATATTATTTTTATTATTATTAATCTTATAAGTTCCAGGCCTATTCTAACATTATCTATGTTCTAGTCCGTCTCATTGTGGGCTGATAGTAGTTGACAGCTTGATATTAGTAGAGAATCCACCTCTTCAGTCAAAAAGAGGAGAAGGAGGATGCTCCACTTTCTGCAGTGGATTCTCAGTAGTGCAGAAGGAAAGTAACCCTCTCCCCCAGCTCGCTCTCCAGGTGTAGCCCCTCCCTCAGGAAACCAGCCATTGGAAACATGCAGCTCCTGCCTGGAGCACAGGAATCAAAGCACTCAGCTTGTAGTGCCTGCATTAACATGTAATGCAGTGATATGCAAATTCACTCAGGGTTCCTACTGCTAGCTTTTGGACACACAGCAGGCACTTCCAAACCAACCTCAAAAATGTTCTGCTACTTCCTGTGCATGAGGGGAAAATATGATAAATTAAAATCACCAGCAATAGTCTGATAACCTTTAACAACCAACATTATACACATTTTAATGATCACATATCCACAGCTGGTACAGAGTAAGGGTAAAACCAATGCAGTCAAAATCCAGACCAAATTAAGCTAATAATCATGTTGATTAATTACAATCTAAAGCTAAGCACTGAAGCCAAATAATGATGATACATCAGTATATGTAGCACTTATGCATGATAATCTATGTATGATTTAAAATTGTTTAACAGCATACATAGCTATTAAAGATAGACTGTATGGCAAAATGCTTAAAGACGCCCGCTCATTTACAACATTTCTTTTGAACTCAAGAGTATTAATTGGGTGTTTGGCCACTCTTTCCTTCAGTATTAGCTCCTACTGTGTGTGTATACAAATATACATATAAAATATATGAACCTATAATGTATTTATAACAGTTTCCCTTGTTTTTACTGTAATATGACTTTTACTAATTTTATATTTATTGTATTTTTATACATGTACTTTTGATGTTATGCGTTTTATTTTGATTTGATAAGTGCATTAAGCTGCATCTCAACACATGAAAGGTGTTACATAAATAAACACATAATATTATAATTATTTTATTATAATATAATAATATTACTATATTAATAATTTTACATAAAATCCCAGCATATACACGCATACACACCCACACACACACCGTAGATTTGGAAAACATTCCTTTTATCAAATAAAAATGTGAAGCCTACTTCAACCTAAACCATAAAAAAGTAGATTGTACGACAGATCATGAGTTGTTAATATCATGAGAGATCATGAGAGAGAGAGAGAGAGAGAGAGAGAGAGTTAGCGTTGGGATGTCAGAGCAGAGCTCTCTCCCTCATCTGTCAGCCCCATTCCTGCGTAATTGAGCGGATGATTAGTCTAACAATCACCAACACAACGCCAGCTGTCTGGATGTGAAACTGCATAAATACAGCCGCCCCTATTTCATTACACTGCTTTGGCACGCCTCTGTTTTCTCAGCAATGTACAAGAGCATATGGCAGTCATAAAGCCAGCCTCAACTCGGCCTGATCTAGACCCTAACATCCACACGCCAATTTCTCCTCCAATCTGAAGGAATAATTTGGACTAATTTGCTTTCCTCATGCAAGCAGCCGGAGATGAAACACGGCGCTCCACTTGTGTTTGGATATTAAAGGCAGGGCCCATTTTCTTCAGCCAATACATGTCAGCACCCTTGTAAGTTCAGTTAAATGGAGCGTGGTGCTTTTATTAAACTGCACATGTCCTTTGATTGGAGCTCACTCTTGTTTTCAGTACCACCTGAGCACTCATTACTGAACTACACTTAAAACACTTCAGTGGAGCAGCACAGAAGAGTACAAATGGACCACAGCAACTGAAGCCTTTTTTTTTTTAACTAAAAAAAGAATCTGTTTTTTTGTGTGAAATTATACAGCATTTATACAAAGATGTGCAATTACATTTAGCTTTCACAACATGACACTAAATGATATATATATATATATATATATATATATATATATATATATATATATACTTTATGATACATGAAGATACATGAATTTATATCAGTAAATAATAGTAAATAACATACTAGTTAAACAATAAAATAATAAATTATTAAATAAATGATAAAATAATAAATTAGTTATAAACAATAAAATAAATGTCAGCGGGCACTTATGTTGTTGCATTATAGGGCCAGAACAGGTGATTCTGGAGCTGTAGCAGAGTCCATACACTGGGAGGCATACATTGGGACATGCCTAATCATTGAATTCAGGTATCAGTCCCACCATCACAGTTGTATAACCTTAAGTGCCTAGCCATGCACTCTGCCTTTACAAGCCTTTGTGAAAGAATGGATTATTCTGAAGAGTTCACTGGATTGTAATAGGGTGCTTATTATAAAAGTGTAATAGGACACCACCACTGCAACAAGTCAAGTTGTGAAATTACTGTTTAGGAATCACAGCAGGAGGACGACATGTTTTTCCAGAGAACTGTGGCTGAGTGCTGAGGCACATAGTGTGTAAAAATCTGACTCAATAACTGCAGCATTCCAAACCATTTGCTGTAATATCAGGACAAAAACTGTGCACCAAGAGCTTCATGGCATGGGTTTTCATGGCCGAGCAGCTGCATGCAACCTTACATCACCAAGAACAATACCCAGCTTCAGAAGAAGTGGTGTAAATGCACATGGCCACTGGACTCTGGAGCAGTGGAAATGTGTTCTGTGGAGTGTCAAATCATGCTTCTCTATCTGGAAGTCTGATGGACGGGTGTGGGTTTTGTGAAGGCCAGGAGAACATTACCTGCCTGAGTGTAGTAACATTTGGTGGAGGAGGGATTGTTCTCAGGGGTTGGCCCCTAAGGAAGTACCACTAAGTTTTATTTATGATCATTTTAACCTACACAAGAGTAAGTTCACATATGTTTTTGAAACTGTTTGAATATTTGAATTATGCAAAAACTTTCAGATGGTTGCAGATGCCAGTTCTTACCATGTGATGCTTGTTTTAAAAAAAAAAAGAAAAAGAAAAATCAAAATGCACCTGAAAAGTCATAGGTCAGAAAAAAGTATACTCATATATTTTTGTAGTTTACAGAAACAATTTTCAGCATATTTTCATATGTGTTTATTGTCTCACATATTTACTGTGTATTCACACTGTTGTGTGTCTGAACATTATATGGTCATGTGAATGTGTTTCTTGTTTGTGTTGAATCATGCCCCGGATTAATCACATTTTGTTTAAATACATACACAACATAATGAGGAATGACAGTAAAGACCACTTAAAGTGACTTTCCAAAAAGAATAACAAACAACAGCATATTGTAAGCTACATTTCCAAGTCTTACTTAAGTAGTTGTTGTAGTATTGCGCATTAAGTGTGTTATTCTCAAATGCAAAATTAACATTATACTGATGAACATAGTATGCGAATACGAAATAATTCACATAAATCTTTAGACTTTCACCAAGTTTCAATTTAGAAAACTCTTCCCACATGCATGTGATAATCAGATTCATTTCCATACAGTAATATTGCATGCAATGACATATGACATATTTTCACTAGTGATATCTCCAAATGCCCAAAAGTTATATTTGTATCAAGATGTAAACCTTTAAGATGGCATGTAGATTTGCTGTGAAACTACAACCAAACAGGATGCAGCACAACATTACAATTTATAGAAGCTCCTCCCAGGGCAGGAAAAGTTAAGCATCCAGCCAAAGTGAACACCAAACTGGTCAAACCACTTACTCGTGCTAACAGCCTTCCAGTGCACAATTCAATTCAGTAAAGAAAAGAAACAAACATACACACAGTGCTGAGTTTCCCATCAGTCACTGGCCTGCTCTTCGTACTACAGAGTTTTCTGCCCCATTGGGCCTCACAGAATCTATTCACTTGTATTGCTTCAATATGTTATTGGCAGTTGTGTGAAGAAAAAGCATATTTGCAGTGCAGCATTAAATGAGTAGTGCATGCATCTGGCCAGTGGAAAAGATGACAAGTGACATGGCAGTAAATCAAAGTGAAACATGGTTTAAAATATGGGCTTAGGTCAACACTGATGAGTGTTTATAATCAGGCTTCAGAATCATCAGCATTTCAGTGCTCTCCACCTGCAGAGCCCACTTGCCCACCCACCAAGCAATGAGAGCACATTCCTCCCACTCACTGAAAGCTTAGTTTGCTTTATTCTACACCAGGCAATAAAGCCTAATGATTCTATCAAATATTTATTACTGTACAACAGTGGCAATAATAGTGCAGCTAATATGTGTAGACTGATAGGTAATTTACTATATGAAATTAAGGGAACATGTTAAAATCTGTGTCTGCAACCATTTCTTTGGGTGTGGATTTGCCATGTTTCAGTGCTCCGCTGCTCAACTGAACTTTGCACATCTCACGCCATTACATTTGATTTATAGCACACAATTCACGGGTCATACCTACACTTTAAAGACTTTACTGTGTGTTTTTACATTTTGGCTTTTCTTGTCCAGCACTCCTTGTGACTAAGGTAAAATCAGATTCCAGATTAAAAAGAAATACATAAAATATGCCTAATTTATCGGTTCCTGCCAGAGTCATGAAGATTACGGCAAAAGAAGACCAACAATTTAAGGAGGTGATGAAGAATTATCTCGCAGAATCTCTCCTCTATCTACTTCTAGTTATATCTGTATTATTATGATCTGGACCATGGAAAAGAAAATAAACTGGCTACATTTGGCCTAGAAAAACCAAGCCTCAAAATTACTGACAGGCCAGACAGCAATGTCTAATACTCTAATATAAAAATTGCAGTATTTTTTCATATATTTATTTATATAAACACATGGGATATTACAAAATGGTTTCAGGTTTTCATGATTCAATCCTGTGAGCTAATGTATTTATATTGGCAGCAATTTGAGATCATTGTACTATAATTTTATGTGAAATTATTCACTGTCACACACAAGAAAATCGTACTTATGTCTCTTACTGACTGGTTATTAATTCACAGTGACATTCCAGCAAATTCACAGAGCATTTATTCCCAGCAAGATGCTATGTTTTTATTTATTCACCCTTCACTTTATTAATCTCTCACAACTCTTATCCAATTAAAACAAAAATAACAATAATTCAGTTTAAAACCCTGTCTGCATGTGTGTAATGTCTATTGCAGAAAGTATCCCAGTAATGTTCTCAGTGGATTTTGCACATTAAAATCATTTGCAGTTGAAGGCCAAGACACACCACAAACACTCATGTTCTAAAGCCGGATCTCTGATACTGCTGAGAGTGAGAACGGTCTGGATAAGGTCAGGACATGGCAAATATTTTCATTAGTGGTGCTAAGCACTGGGGCTTGTGGTCATCTGATGAGAGGAAAGGATTCATTAGCAGTGCTGTCCTTGCCTGCACCTCAGCCTCCACTTGTCATGTCTAAACACAATCTGGCTTGTTGATGGATGGTCTACACCAGGAGCAGATGGGATGCATGAAACAGTCTCAAGCTGACCAGCAGCACTGATGAGTGCACTCTGACAGACTGATATCTGCACAGTCCGCATACACTCTTGCTTTAGACCCACAGTTTTCTGCAGGTAGAGAAGGAGACAATGTGCTTAAAAATTCTGATATAGTAGCAGGTGCGGATCTCCAACTTAGGTGTTCTGTGTGTACACTAAACAATCTAAAACAATCTCCCAGTCTCCCTAGAATATTACTGATTAAAAGCATCTGCACGTGAGCCTATGTAGGAACATAAAGCCTGTATCTTCGTGATGGAACTTCATACTGTATATTGGTAAGTTGGAGTGACTTTTGTGATCCAGTATTTTCATGACTGAATGCCATCAAATACTCAAGAACTAAAGACTTCACAGATGAGAAGAGCCTGTTACTGCACCAAAGGGCAAAATACAACAAGAACAACACAATGCATATCTGACCAATATGCATCTACCGTTATCCTAGTGATTTACACATTTACTTTTTAAACAGTCTACCTAAATATTTTTAAAGTATCCATTCCTCATGTAATATGTGCTTTTCACCCCCAAAACCCAAAGGCTCATAGAGTGAGTGGGTTGTGCACAAGCCTGGTTAGGTAATGAGAGGCAGTGCTTAGCTGTGGTCTAGAATAACATCCCTGCACAGGCATAGCTGGAATACTTCTCCATTTTAATAAGAGATTAGTGGGCACCCTCCACCTGTTTCCGCGGCTCAGGCGCTTGGCAGCAATCTGGTGGGCCTGGGCGCGAGACCACAGTCTTTACATCTGTTTGGCATGTTGTGCTTTTCAATCACAGTGGCCTCGGACGGCCATGCCACAGGCTTCCTGAACTCACAATCAAATTAGTGTGTTCTGCTCAAACCTTGCTTTTCACCACAGCAAAGTCAATAGCTGAAGAGGAATGTAAATTCACAACACCATCACTTATTTGAAGTTCACTTTTAAAAAAAGGGTTCATTTGTCCTGCAGCCCAAGGTTTCAGAAGAATCCCCAAGGTGTGGGAGAGTCAAAGGGCCAGGTTTTGAAGAAAGCAAATGAAATTCTTGCAACCAAAATCCTGCTGGTATATTTTTTCCACACTCAATAATTTGTAGACAGTATATATTTTAAATCAACCAGAGTGGAGCATATTAACAGTGCCAACTCTGAGCACAGTGCTGAAGGTTGTGTGTGCCAGACAGGTATCTGTAATCTTTAAAAAAAAAAGTTAAAATAAAAATCCTCTGGCTGAGCACAATAGAGACACACTTCAGCCAAATAACTGTTGCACAGCTGACTCAAACTACCGTTTCCTGCATAAACCTTACAGGTCCTTAACATAAGTAAGCACAGTACACTACAAAAACACCTACTACTATCAGAGGCCAACCCACTAATCATGCATTACCCCAAAATCTCATTAAATATATTTTTTTACATATTTACCATATTTTAACATATATAGACCTAGTATCTCCACACTTGAGCATGTACAGGAGAAAATAATTCTTAACTTTCATGAAAGCTTAACACAATGTAGAAAACTCCCTGTTTGTTTCTATGTACATAAATAAATTTAATTAGCAGTTAGTATCGCAGTCACACAACTCAAGGGATATGGAGGTTGTGGGTTCAAGTCCTGTTCCGGGTGACTGTGAGGAGTTTGGTGTGTTCTCCCTGTGTCTGTGTGGGTTTCCTCCCATGGTCCAAAACCACAGGTTGGTAGGTGGCTATTCAAAAGTGTCCGTAGGTGAGTGTGTGTCGCCCTGTGAAGGATTGGCGCCCCCAGGGTGTGTTCCGTCCTTGCGCCCAGTGATTCTGGGTTGGCTTTGCACCCTGCAACCCTGCACTGGATAAGCGGTTACAGAAAATGAATGAATGAAAAATTAATAAAATGGAGATTTGTTTGTCTGAGCACTGACAATTGGAATGACGCCTAAGTTAAAATTGTGGAGCTTTAAAGCAATGGTTGGCCAAAAATTGCATTTTATTATGGATAATCAAAGACTTGGTGTCAGTTACGTTTAGATTGTTTGTTTGTTTTTCACAGGAGCAATGATGTGTGCTCCTATTAATGTACCTAATAAGTAAATGTGTATTATAGCAAGCAGTATTGTATTAATAAATGAAAAAGACTTCATTTGAAGCACTATATGATGTTCTGTTATTAGCATCATTTTGTTTGCAGAATTATGCTTCACTAGCTACATAGCATCATTACAAACTTGCACACTTGGATCTGACATGGATATCATACCTTAGCTCATGGACATTTATAATGCATGTATGAGACATTGTTTATATGAAAAATTGTGAATATTTTTGGCCAAAAAAATTACTTTAATAGTGAGATACACATATAGATCCAATTAGATTTATTGCCCCATAAGAATTGCCAGTTCTCCTCACTATCCCCTGTTCCTGACCATTTGGACGGTTGAACTGACGGACTATCTTGCAGCACTAAATGCCATCATTCCTGATATTTCAGCATGTTGCTGAACTTAAGAGTAACTTAGAAACTTAAAAGCACTGTAATCCTCTGGCTTTATTAGCAGCTCTACTAAATTTGTTTAGATAGATTCTAGAATACTACAAGTCTCTGCCAGCCTGCATCTTCTGAAGGCTGTTCCTTCCTGTGCCATTGACCTGCTGCTTTCCGACAGCCCCCTGTTGTGGTGAATCAACCTAAACACACAAACAGCAAAGCTCTCATTCTGTGGAACCAGCACCAGCCTTCTCCCTTCAAACACAGCTATTGTCAGCTAATTGAGTTAAAACAGGCCTGAGTCTTTATACAGGAAGTGATCCGTCAAAATCATCTCATGTTCCCAATTAAGCTAATCAGTTCAACCAGCCCTCAGCTATTCAGGGCCTTGCTCTATATCTCTAAAGTATCTTATCAAGTACTAAGCCTCAAACTTGTTAACGCTTGCTAATGTTGAATTAAATTAAATGAAGATATGAAACATAAGTAATAATTTAACACAGTGTATACAAATTAAAAGGCAAGATATTTGTCTTATATAGCACACCATAGCAAAACTGTTTAAGTAAACATCACTTCTGATTGTCAGTCGTTGCATTTTCCTGAAAGACACTCTGTAAGAGTCTATTTCTATTTTATGTCAGCAATCACTCTTAGTCTGAAAACCTCACAATGAACTGAACCCTCTCTACCAGATGAGTCCTTAGTAAATGATTTTATACCCATCTCAAAACAAGGGTCCATGGAAAACGTCTTTGGTTGACACTAATACATTTAGGAATTCACCTCCACCACCTGCTCCACATTCCAGGCCTTTGCTGAACCCTAAACCCCTACCTGCTTTGATTGTGTCTGTGTGGGTGAGGTAGGTCAACCACCATTTCTGGTGCAGCAAACTTGAATTTGGTATAGTCAGTCATTTTCATGTTATGTAGGGCATTTTCTATATGACTATGCATGTAGAATAAGATGTTTTTTATGATACACTAGAGTGTGTTATGGTTCTGTACAGTGAATGATAAGCAGGCTATATAAAAATTATATAACATTCCTGTGCAAATGAATTTTATTGATTTCTAACTGAAAATAAATACACATGCTATACGAAGGACACACTTGTGCATATGGTCTGCACATGTGGAATTGTTATTCTGTTGAATATTGATTAAAAAAGTTTATTGGAAGAAGTCAAATATGCAAAATAATATATCCAATCTAGTAAATAAAAATAAATTGTGCTGTAAAAATTAAAGAAAACTGCAATATTTCATTTTCTTCCCTGAAAACAATGTGATAACTTAATGGAGTAATGCAGTAACTTTGCCATGTGACTGTGTGTATGACAGATTATATTGTAAACTACCATAATCTGTGCATTTTTATGATGGTATGTTGTTTATGATTAGGACTGGATACATAGTGTACAGACATGTGCATACAGTGTGAACAAGGATGTATTTACTGTGTTGATATAGAGGCATCTAAGGCTTTCATTCAACTTCACACCTGTGTGTGATAATACAGGAGATTTAATTTGGTCCTGATCCAGTTATAAACTGAGCTGAGTTTGAGGACAGGGGCAGAGTCAGTGTCTCTCACTTGCTCTTCCTGAGCTGCCACCTGCCACATACATCACACTGAGAGTCAGGGGAGGGCAGACATGACAGGGGGGAGGCACTTCACATATGTGAAATGTCTCTCCGATGGCAGCCCCTTGAAATACCTGTCAATCAGGCCCAAGGGAGCTAGAGGAAGCTGGATGGAGCTGGAGGAAGCTGAAGTAGCAGCGGCTGGTGTTTTGAGGCACAGGGGCCGGCTCTGCTGTCGGTCAGTGTGAGCTCTGCCCAGCAGGAGAGCTGATCTACACACAGCCCCACTCTAGTAGGTCTCTCCCCAGGCAGGCTGGGGCCTAAACAAGCAAGCCTGCTGGGCCCTGGAGGGAACAAGCCCGTTGCTGTCAAGGGCTCATACCCAATGGTGGGACAATGGCAGGACAATGGAATTAACTACCAATTTGTATGACTTCCCCTCAGGACAGAGCCATCTTATCCTGTTAGGAGCTCTCTCTCTCTCGGCTGGCCTACACAGCCCCTGCTTTGAGGCAGAAATGGGTTAAGCAGGATAAAGCCCTTGTTATCCCACTTTCCCCTCAAAGAGATTACAATCTCCGCTGTGGAGCGGCTTTTGGGTGGCGTTCGCATGCTTCCCACGCTTGACTGACACTGTGCCCCGGGAGGCGTCATTCCTCCAGGACACATCAAGAGTCAGCAGCTCAGGTGCTGAGGCCTGGTCTTAAATGAGACATACCACACTCTTTCCGGCACTTTCTGCTGACTTCTCCACACCAGCTGGGGGTAGGAGCAGCGTTCATGCAGCAGAAAGGGCAGGGGGAGTGGACAGGGGACAGAGCCTGAATGGACTGAAGCGTGCTGCCTTGTGCGTCAGGGGGCAGTATGAGTGGAATGCGCGATTGATAATGGACTGTGGCGGGTTGGCTCTGTTCGCCCTGTGCCACAATGGCGTCTTTGACAGCTGAGAGAATGCTGCCTTTGTGCAGCCCTGCCACTGACACTACACATTGTTGTGAATGCTCCGCATAACTGGCATTCTGCCTCGTGCCTTCTTCTGTCTTCTGAGCTTATCAAAAATTCCTCTTTCTTTTCTCTCTCCCGCACTTCTTTCTGGGTGTGTGTGTGAGTGTGTGGCTGCACATTGTATTGACAGCTACTGCTGAGGCCAAAGGACCCTCACAGAATGACTTCTTTAAACACCAGCAGCTCCTGCAGATGATCTCATTCAAACATACGAACCCTGGGAGAGAATGATGCAATGAAAAAATTTACATAATACTAGCATTCAAACAAATGCAGAAGAAAAATCTGTTACCATCTGTCTGATGATTTATCTTACCCAGCACATATTCAGAACAAACCTACAGAGATGAACTAAGTGATTTTTTACAAAAACACTTATTAATACAATGTTCCTTTATCATATCAGTTCTGCTGTAGGACATCCAGAACTTCCTGGCATGAGGTCTTTATTATTTTCATTTAAAGAATATTAGCTAAATCTCTGATTCATTGTCCCTCCTATATATATATCTGCAGTCCTCAGATGCTGATCAGGAAAGAGTAGTGAGTAATAAACAGAGGCAGAAGAGAGTCTTCCAAAGCAGCAACACAAAGCACAACCCTTGTCAGATAGAGCAAAACACTTCAGTGTTCTCATTTTGCTTTTACAATAAATCAGAACATCTCTTATTTGAAGAGGAGCAGTGGTGCACTCACAAGGGGATACACTAATTGGGTTTCCATCCCATGTCTTTTAGTAATTGGGCCTTATTACGCACATGGATGAGAAAAGGGTATGGGACATTGGAAAAAAAAAAAAAGAAAAGAAAATAACCAAATTAAAAATGATCTTCGTTTAATTGCTTAGAATCCTCATATAACAAGTTGCCAGAAATAATTATCTGTCTGTAACATCTATAGGAACTGTGTACAGGTGCTTACAAATATGTTATAATCTACAGCACATTCATCAAATTATGGATTGATCTGAATGTAAAACAGAGAAGGATGAATAAAAACAGAATAAAAGTATGAAATACTGAGAAAGTATGGGTATTGAAGAACGTGTGCAAAGCCGCTACACCACAAACTGCCTACTGTACACAGAGAGCAGGATATCCATTTACTGTACAAACACATAGATCCTGCAAATCCTATGCTTGACCAGAAACAGTGTGTCATTTGGCCTCATACCAGAGGCAATTGCTCTAAGACTGCAAGTGAAGCTCAGCTTCCCCTAAAATGTCAAAAAATAAGTGATCAAATATATACTGTTGTGTGTACATGTCATTGAATAAATATGCACTACAACGCGCTCAATTTTTGTTCAGAATCAGCTTCTTATCACTGGTAAAGACGTGGCTTTCCTCTCAATCATTCCCGCAGCCTCACAGTGCTTTAAACAGTGTTCAATAGTGAAGCAGCGAAGTGCAGCAAAACGAGACGAGTCATTGGATAAATGCTGGGCTTTGTCCCGCCCATCGGGCGCTCAGCATCTCTGGGGGTCTATGGGGCAGTGGGCTGACCTCGGCTGGCCCGGACGCTCAGCTTCTGCATGATGATTGGAGGATCTGTCTGAGGCCGAATCCCTTTTTGATTGACAGCGAAATGAGCGAATCAGCGATCCTTTGGTGTAAAGATCCGTGGGAGCAGTACATTTTCATTCTGTTCTGAGTTGAACCGGAGACTTTCTGAATCCTCTAAGTGGCATTCTCTTTGTTAAAAATGACTAGTGACAAATCGAGCTTCTATTTCTGGTGGGTTTTTTGTAGCTGCTTGTGTTTGGAGACTGACTTCTATCACTCTTTCTGATTTCTATCGCAGTTTCTGACCGGCGGGTGCTGCTGAGCCCCTCCACCATCACAAAGCACTCACAGGCGGACACACTTCAATAAACCGACACATTTTATGATGTAGGCCGAAACTGAGCTTCCCCTCCTTGAAAGACCAGCATCCGCCACTGCCTCATACATACTGCTGAAACCCTATGTAAAGTTAAAGGATAATTCAAATGATTTTCAAACATTCTGTTGAAATACATTCTGAGATGCATTACAATTAAATTAAATTAACAATGTCTTTCAGAGAAGTTCACTGTGTAATACGCCACTCTTGAGAAACGTACAGAGTTAGAGTGCTGGTGATATAAACCAGATGTCTAAAAAGTTTAATGTCTCTATAACTTGCTACAGAAAAACAAATTAAGCAAAACAGCTACAGCTACATCGTCTGGTGCCTGACATGTGCACTGATAAGGCTTTGGATGAAAACATTTTTATTACACCAAAAATATTGTAAAAAGTTTTTTTTTCTTCCTTTACCAGTGGGTATCATGACACATGGTCCATAACGAACACAGTAAAGTCTGAGTTAAAGGAAATGTCTATGATTGTGGGTAATCACAGTTCTCTCTGGTTGTTTACATTCCAAAGTGTTTTTTAAGGAAAAAACGACTATTTTTTGTACATGGGCAAAGATTAACTTCTCTGTACATATAATTCACTCTTTGAATTAACACAGAAAATCCTTTCTACCTCAAGTTGTTAAGTTGATTTTTTTTAATTACAATGGGGAACCTACGCCTTTAATAAAACTCTTTGACTAACTTGGAAGAAAATCTAATTACAGTAATATTTATTATTGGTTTTATTAGTTATTAATTCATTTTCCTGCTTCTACAAATTGACCATACTGCAGGTAACTTTTTCTGTCATAGTGAAACTTATTTTCTGTGAACACTCGAGAAATGAGTGGGGATGCTGTGTAAAGTGAGCTACAGCCAAGACAGCCACCATTATGGCAAGTTGAGCTTAGTCCAGAAGGGCACGGTAATGAGACTGGAATTGAGTCAGTTTCCTGTCCTTTCACCATCTGACAAAAAACAAGGGATTTTATTAAGAGAAAACATCATTCCTTGCTATGTTCCAGGGCCCCTCCCTTTCTCACACAACCCTGCTGTGATACAGCCCAGTGTGGGCCAGGCTGCTGCTCATATATGGTATCCACATGTGCATGTTCTCTCTCTTGTCCTCTCTCATTCTGTCTCTCTCTCTCTCTCTCTCTCTTTCTCTCTCTCTAATATACAGTACAGTGCACATAGAATGAATACCACAGATTCCTCGCAAGTGGCTGGCACAGCAATGATCTACATAATATGTCCAAAGGTTTGTAGATTCTTCTCATAATTAATGAATTCCAATATTTTATGGTGAACCCATCATGTACACACCATGTCTATGACCGCCATAAAAATAACTAATTAAAGAAATAAAGAAATAAAAAAATTAAATGGGCTGATCTGGAGCAGCTGTATTCAAACTAAGACCATCACTCTTAATGCCAAACACAAGCCAGAGAGATATAAAGGCACTGGGCTCTCTCTCTCTCTCTCTCTCTGTATATATATATATATATATATATATATATATATATATATATATACACACACACAAAGAGAGAGAGAGAGAGAGAGAGAGAGAGAGAGAGAGCGAGAGCGAGAGAGTGAGTATAGGCTGTGTTCACACACCCCCTAAGTCTGGCAAAGTTACATCCCAGCTGTTGCACCACCACTTCAGTGCCAGCTTGCTGTTTGGCCCAATGTTTGATCTTTTAGATTGCACAGCTGTAACATGAATCTGCACTTATTTAGTGTGTTTATGTCTCCCTCACACGCGTTCACTGGCATATGGCATGGATAGGACAGCAAATCACATCAAAGACTTTGCACAATGTGAACCTCCTGTCTGTGCAACAACGTCAAATAATCATAAACGGAAAACAGCATTTTTCCATCCTCTGCTGCTTTCTCTAATATATTTTATGTTTATAAACTACACATGCAAACTACGTAAAACTCCACTTTAACCAGTAGATTCAGCTTTAAGATGTAAGATTCAGCTTTCTCACTGCTGACAGAGTGCAACTGGACACCATGTCACCTTTCCCAGTGTCAAACGTCAAAAATATGAAACCTACCAAATTTTTTGCCATTTGAGATCCACATCTATTCATCCAACATCAGTACCAGACATCACAATGGTTGTGTACGATCACTATAAAATCCTCACAGCTATGTTCCAGCTTTGAGAAGTCTTCCCAATAGAATACATATAAATTTCATTTCAGAATTCAGATGCCTAGAATATGGTCTTTAGATAAATACATTAAACTGAGTTTTCATTTATCTGTGTTCTGTCCTATTAAATCAATAAAAACTTTACCCTGGAAGGCTCAAAGCTTTTGCAGCTTTAAAAGAAGTCGATCTCGAGGTGTTTAGAGAAAGGTATTGAAAGACAGAGTGTGTAGTTATAACCATATAGGAAAACTGGACAGAAAACAAGGGTAAGTAAGGACAGTTTGAAATGCCAGAACGGACAGGGGTATGGAGCACACTACCACAAAGAAACATACATACAAACATTGTCAAACCTGACACAAACACAATGTAAGACACAATGCTAAAACTAGTGCTTCCTAAACCTTTTTGGCAGTGCACCCCTTTAGTAGATATATGTTTAAGAGCACCCTTAATTTATTTTAAACATTTTAATTCATACAAACCTGCAACTTTTTATTGAACAGAATGAAATAATATGACAAATTTCTTTAACGGTGGAAGTGACATTTTGTATCTATTCATTTGCCTTACTGCACAATTCATGCAATAGCTCCACACCACCTATTTTGAGAGTCACTGCACTAGACAGGGAACAAAGAGCACCAGAGAATAATAATCAGCCTATTGGCCACTCTAAGGTGCAAGACATGAGCGGGCAGAGCTAAGGAAATCAAGGAAGGTGCAACCAACAAATATAAAAACAGAAGCAGGTGGAGGGAAGGAAACAAAGGTAGATTGGGTCAGATTCTTACAGGTATATGTGTTTATCATTTGTTCCAATTCATTTGCTTTAATGTACATTTTACGACAGACACTTACCGATGCCTTTTATGTTTAGGTGAATGCAAATTTACAAACACGAGTGACAATTGCCTCGAGTAGATGACGGCCTCGATGCTGTGCATTTCATTTTGTCCACTTTAAACAATTTGCCTCTAAACCAGATTATGTTATGTCCCAGTTAGCCATCCTGCAGTCTCCCTGCCTTAGAATGGTGTGCTAATTAAGAAAGATAAGAACATGTGTATGCTCCATTAAACCTTAGGGCATCCTGGGGAGCTTTTGGAGCAGGTTCAACACCACTTCATCAAATTTATCACCACTGCACTGGGAATAACATTAACAAAAGGAATTAAGCATCGCAGCCCACCTGGGAATTGGCTCATAAGAAACAATGTCTGTTTCTGCATGGGTGAATTTTTATTTGCTGTAAGACTTGTAAGGCAGTAAATGGAGTGATCTGTTCTGTTGTAAAGCATTGCACTGGCGAGTAGAGGAGATGAGTAGAGGGGCTTTACTGCTAATAGTAAAAATCACTGTGGGGGAGGCAGGGACTATCCATGTGGTTCCTCCCAAGAAAGCTATTTAGATTTTTGCCAAAGGATCTAGAGCAACAACAAACAAACAAGCATCCTCCCTTTACTCAAAAGTGGGTCAGTATGAAACCCGCTAAATAAGAGAGAACACAACTTAGAGACACAAACGTTAGAGCATGAACATTTCATGCTATATAAGGGGGTAAATACTTGCTTAGTCCTTCTGAACCTTAAATGGGCCCTGAGTATGTTTTTTTATGTATTTAATGTAATTTGGCAAACCAATTCAGAGTGTGACAAGATATTTTTATATTTTCTTATGTTTCAAAAGTAATTCATTCTTCTTCTATTGTTGCAAACAAAATAATGGTATCAGGTTACGTGAAACCCCTAAGTAGAATATCGCTTAAGGACCTCCACTAGACACTGCTGGGAAATAATGGATTGAGCTAAAGACGTGGTTTCCTTTTGAATGGATACAATCGTGGGCTAAATAAACTGATCAAATTTACGAGATAGATGCGTGAAAAATGGCATAGCAGAACAGATGCTGCCATCAACGTAACATAGTGATATTAAACCAAGAAAATAAGCAGAAAATCTAAGTGAATTAATCCGTAAGTGCATTCTTCACAAATATACTTGAACAAAACTAGAAATTATAATTTAAAAAATGTATTTGTGTAACTGTAACAGTTTTTACAAGACTTCTCTGTTTATAAGAGACTATGTGAATGTGATGGGAATAACTGGCTTGGACGACTATGCGAAAGGATGCAGAAGTGAGGGACTAAGGAGGCTCTGGGCAGAGAGCGAGGGAGAGACAGAAAAAGCTCAGGAGAACCTGCCCTCGCGTCTGTTAGTGTGGCCCTGAGAACTCGGCTAATCTGCCCAGTTCGCTCCAAACACAGCGCTGGCCCTGAGCCCGCTACACATTCCACAACTTCCAGACAGCTCCAACTTTATTTTCAGGCAAAACGGCATCGGCCTCCTCACATGACATTCCCAAAAAAGGCACTGAGGCCTCAGCCTGCCCCGATCACTCTATATGACTCAACCATTTAGGAATTAAAACAATATGAGATATAGCACAACCAGTGGAGGAAGGTGACTCAATTCCTCAGAAAAGAGGATCTGTGAAGCAGAGGAGGCCAATAGAAACACACTGAGATTTTCCAACATTGTGGATTGCTCACAGCAGCTGAATAAGACAATGTTTCATTCAGTTAAACACCGTGCTTCTTAGACACAACATTGGTTTCACGAACTAAAGCCTTTTTCCCAGTAGACAGGGGTATCTCACCAAGAAAACTAAGCTTCAGGTCCACCATACCAAACATACATGCTTTTACCATCTGTCTGTTGACTGATTTTTGGCAAGTGGGCCTGCAGTGCAAAATCAGACACTACCCCTCATTGTTTTTTCCCCAATCAAATCTACCTTAAGCACACGTTATTCATTCATTAAATATTTCTGAGATTAGATATAAAGCAAGGGCACCAAGTGTCATTGATTTGTGGCACTGAAATAGCTCCTCTTGAAGAACAATTTATTAAATGTGAGTGAGCGAATGTAAGAAAACACGAATTTCCAAACTATAGTTCAAAACTGACAGTACACTAAGATACATAAACTACAACCA
This sequence comes from Hoplias malabaricus, assembly GCF_029633855.1. Taxonomy (NCBI): domain Eukaryota; kingdom Metazoa; phylum Chordata; class Actinopteri; order Characiformes; family Erythrinidae; genus Hoplias; species Hoplias malabaricus. Next base: position 30,412,021 of record NC_089811.1, on the reverse strand, counting down.
CTCAAACTGGTAGACCACAAAAACTGTCACAGTCAGATACATTGTACTTAAAGATATTTAAACATATAAGAGACAGGAGAAAATCAAGATGCAGATGTAAACTGCCCATCCTTCAACTGTTACACACAACTCTTACTCTTAGTCCCAAAAAAACGTGTAGTTGTCACATTTGATATGAATCTTGACGATTATATGTAGGTTTAAGATACGTTTTGAAACAAATGAAATAAATACCATAATGTATTGTTTTGTAACAAAATTAATTCAGGTGATAACTGACTTTTGAACAGTAATGTATCTGTTTATGGAAAGCTCTACCTGTTCTGCCATTCACCAAGTCCAAATTGCTGCCCATTCCCTTGCTTACTTTTCCCTGTGCCCTTTTAAGAGTTCAATAAATGTTGTGTGAAAAACATAATAGTGGCTTTGTCTTGGTTGAACTTGTGGATTCACTATGGCAGCAAATTAAAAGCCATAGAAGAAAGATGTTCTGCAGGAAGCACCCCCATGAGCTAAAAAAAATGTGAGAGGTTGAAATTTAAAGAGCTGAACTTGCACATTCAGAAGGTTTGTAATATATGCAAAGCATTTATGCTGTATAGAGGGTCAGACCTTTCCATAAGCAAAGTGCTGGACAGATGAAAAAGAAAAGACAATAAAGGGACTCCCTATAAAAATTAGTTTTGCAGGCAGATATATTCATAGACACAAAAGAGAATTCATAAGCAGAGTAATAATGGGTGTCAGAGGGTAAAATTGGATTCTACCAGTCTATCTTAATCCAAACTTGTCTTGTAAAATAATTCCCAGTTTATCCAAACACAGTGAAATACGGGGCTGAAGAAATAACAAAAACACTGATATAATAACTAATAATTTAACTTGCTATAATTCTTTATAAAGTACAGTCCATACCTGCTGCTGTGGATGTGATGTCACAGCACATTGGACTTTTATGTCTTTTCACAAGCTATGTATTCATTTATTCATTCATTCATATTCCATATATATTCTATATGTGCGGACAGGAACACACCCTAGAAAGTGCCCTAGTCCATCTCATTTTTTTTATTGGATACACATGTGCAAAATCACTACAAAAAAATTATTCTGGAGGCAGCACTGCCTTTGAGGAAGGAGGAGTGTAACTGGTTACCAGCCAACAGGCGTGGATGAACGTGATTGGTTCAAATGCATTGAGTGGACACTTTCAAATACCACACCATAAACCAGTAAAGCTCCACAAAACCATCATGGTTTGCCTGCTCTGACTGACAGAAATGACTTTGGAAGAATGTGCAATATACTGTACACTTATTTCTGATTCATAATTTGTTAGAAGTGCTGCAAATATCTCAGTATTTTCATTTACATTAGGATAAAGTAACTCTGTGCCTCTGAGGAAGCTGCAGAATGTTATAATGCTCTACTGCCTCTGTAGTGAGGCAGTTCAAATGTGTTAAGACAACAGTGCTGATGATGTAGGCAGTAATGATTAAAAACCAAGATCCTTGAGTTGTGAAAATTGCACTCTTGCAACTTGCATACGCAGAGGTTCATACAAATGTTCCTTCTCCCTCTACTGCAGCACGAAATACTCATGTTCATCTGTCTCCACTTGTGAAAACAATGAAATCTGACCATGTCTTAGTATAATAGGCATAAGCAACAGCTATTGCTGAGAGAGGGGGGGGGTAGAGAGAGAGAGAGAGAGAGAGAGAGAGAGAGAGAGAGAGAGATTGATTTCAGTATGAAAAAACACTCCTGGTCATTTTCTACCCCAAGACCCAAAAATGTAATATTCAGTAGGCTCCAAAGTAAAAATCTCCACAGTACTTTAACTTAAAATTTCCCCCTAAGTGTGACTAATGCTCAGTAATATCTATCATTTGCTAACAGCTGACTGAAACTGTGCAAATCAAAATCTTATATCGAAATAAAAAGATTAAAAAATTTGACCGAAAGACTAATTTTGAGATTGAGGCAATTGGAGATTTTTTCATTAAAATTACATTCTGCCTTTAAATATTTATGCTCTAATTAAACTGGGCAAAATTAATTCCATATATATCGCCTGACAGCAAATGGTCCATAAACACAAAAAAATTTTGCCAAGTAAATCACTGAAGCCTTTAATATTTAAAAAATATATGTGTGTGTGTGTGCACTTTTGGGTGCCGTCTACTGAGGAGAAAAAAGGCTGCCACATGTTGCTTGAGCTATGCCCTTGCACTTAAAGTTTAACCCTAAATCACGGATCAAATCTACAAAGACTTTCGAGGCATCACACTCAAAAGCTGTAGCTCATCTCCAGTTTGAATGGTTTAATTGCACTGGGTACACATGACACACTGTGTCTCCTCGAGTTACTTATTTGCATAAACAACACATCTCTGAGGGAATGCAAATGAACACCAATCAAGGGCCAATCATTTTCACAGCAGTTTAAGCATTTTCATTTTAATTGAACCACTGCAAGTTTCTGCCAATAAAGTGCCATATCAAGATGCAGCAGATAATTGGATCACACGGTTGAACATAGGATGATATCAATATTTCCCAAATTTGATTTTCTTTTACTGTGATCTCCTAAGGCAGAATTGGTGTGTGGTGTACTGTCATGAAACAAAGGACACAATTATCACCCAATAATCATCTAAACACAGAGCTGCTGCCTGCATGCTGCAGAACCAACTATTAGAGAACTCAGTTAAAACCTGACAAGTTTGGCCAGGTTTAGATTTAGCTTAAAATTCCATTAAAACAGTACTGTTCATAAGTCAGATATCACCTTACATTTATTTTATTTTCAATCAAAACTGCCATTGGTGAAAACTATTAATTTTTCATAGGAAGGAATGATCGGATAATCCACTTGAATAAAAAAAAAGGAAAGTCAAAAAGAAAAAAGTAAAAGAACAAGTGTTTCCAAAACTGGAATTTCAAGATATTATGAAAATGGGACACGTAACAAGTCATCATCAGATAAACAGCACTTAAAGTTTTCTTATTTGAGAGACAGTAGAAAATGAAGCTCTATTCTTGCTTCAAATTGATGTTTTTTTCCTCCATCTTCCCTGTGCTATTAGTCCAAAAGGAAGTCTAACTTTCAAGAAACTTTTATTGAGAAAAGCAAAAAAAAAAATGCTATTTTTCTCATAGTAACAGACTGGCTCCAGAGCCCAGACCTTAAAATATATGTGTTTAGAATTGCTCGCAACTAAAATTGCAAACGACTCAGCTTTGGGGGTGTAAAAAAATAAATTAATAAACTTATGGAAGCTTGCTAGTTGGCTATTTTACATGTTATATAGACTGTTTAATGATATGATGGACCTGGAGGTTGTGGGTTCGATTCCCACTCCGGGTGACCATCTGTGAGGAGTTGGTGTGTTCTCCCTGTGTCAGCGTGGGTTTCCTCCGGGTGCTCCGGTTTCCTCCCACAGTCCAAAAACACACGTTGGTAGGTGGACTGGCGACTCAAAGGTGTCTGTAGGTGTGAGTGTGTGAGTGAATGTGTGAGTGTGTGAGTGTGTGTGTTGCCCTGTGAAGGACTGGCGCCCCCTCAAGGGTGTAATCCTGCCTTGCGCCCAATGATTCCAGGTAGGCTCTGGACCCACCGCGACCCTGAACTGGATAAGCGCTTACATATAATGAATGAGATGAAGATAAGATGTAAAATATCCTATGCCAGTCCATTAGAGCTTCACATAGGGCCCACCCCACAGTCTTCCTACTGACAGTCACATAATTTCTATTGTTCCAATCCTACAGCTACTCCCTCAGTTTGCTGTTGCCATTTATGATCCGATCAGCAACCAGCTACCCTTAATATCTACGGTTACTCACTGAGCCTATCAGATGAGTACCCAAACCACCCACTGCATCGCTAGCTCTTCACAGGGGTCATCAGGTAGGCACCTCCCCTCATCAGTCTTTCACTGAACTAAGCCCACGACATCTCCAGAAGGCTCAATAGTAAAGTCTGGCGTCCCAGACCCACCACCCTCCAAGCCAGCTTTACAGCCCTACCTTACCCTTTACCATCAACAACCGTAAATCCACACTTCCCTGGTGACTAAGGTACCTAGCTCCACTGGCACCGTTAATGCATGCGCAGTGCCACCAGTTCCATGTGATCTTTATGTGCTAAATCACCAACCAGCCTCTGATGCCGAACTGCACAAGCAGGGATCTCCACCGGTCTAACATGTGCCTGCCACCCACGTTCCCTCACCTCAACCGCCAAGTCCGCATATTTCAGCTTCTTCCTTTCGAATGCTTCATCTACTGCATATTCAAAAGGAACTGATAACTCTGTGAAATAAACTATCTGTTTACTTTGAGAGTATAGCACTATATCTTGCCTCAGTGTAGTTAATGCAACACACTCTGGGACCTGCAGTTTTTTTACCTAAGTCCTCGAGCAATTTCCTCCAAGCAAAAACTTAATACAACTTGCCTCCATCGTCCACAATTCTTGCCAAGTGATCTTCCGCTTCTCTAGATTCTTCATGTTTGTATTATTTGTACTTAATAACAGATTTGAATCGAAACAGGGAGGTCTCTGATTTCTTTCTTTTGATTGCAAATACCACTGCAGAAAGTGTTGTCTAAAAGTGGGTGGATTAGTGCTTCATTAGATACAAACACTCATCCAAACAGGATATGTATAAGCTTATGTTAATTTGATGAGTTTAAATTGTGAACAGACACCAGGCTGTAAAGCAATTCGTGTTTGTCATTAATCCAATATCTGCAAATCTGCTCCTCATCCAATTTTCCATTTGAACTGTTTTAAACTTGCAGAACCAAACTGCAGACAATAGATTGAGTCATTGTGGTTTAAGTAAGATGGATTTTCTACTTTAAACGCATTTAACTCTCAATTAGCTCAGTTTGACTGGATATTCTCTCTCAGATAAACTGTCACTGTGGTGGTACCCTCAAGGTACCATTCACTATGTTTAGCCACTCTTCTTGAGTAAGTGAAGTGTGCTGCTGCCCTCGTCTGTTTGCCATTGTTTGCAGAAACAGATCAGAATTTCCAGGTGGTGCAAACAGTTTACTGTATGAAAAGAAATATTCCTATATATGACTAAGTCCGTAAGGGCTATTTAACTTGTTTGTGTCCTGGGGGATATTGAAATTGGTTGCAAACGGCTTAATGTAGACTAGCCAGTAATTAGACAAAAAGAGGGACAACATCAATCATTTGTGATAGGTTTAAACCCCCAAAGCATAATTTTCCTACATTAGTCTGGCTTGCATTTCTTCTGTGAAATGGAAATGTTTTCAGCAGCGTTGTGATCATTATCAGCATTGCTCAAATCAGACTAGGGCTGTCATAGAAAAGGCCTGCAGAAAATTCCGAATATAAAACTGCGAGTTTTGGGTCTTTGTTCTTGTCGATTTCTCTTCTGGCGGATATTAAATGGACGCTGCTCTTTGCAGTTGTTAATGTGCCCTTTCTACTTAAAACGTATTTACAAATCAAAGTGAAAGATTATTTTTTGTGAACGGTTGGACAGCGCCATCTCGCGAGCGTACCAAAAAATGCAGTGAAATTTTTAAAAACAATATACGGATATACAGGAAGACATTTGGCTTTTGTTATAATTCTCCCTCTCTTCATGAAAAACATCTCCTTTGTTCCGATTTATACGGCTGCATGCATTGCTTTAAGAAAAATAAAAGATAATATTTTGGTCCCTCCGCCTTACTGATGTGAATCACTGTTGTAATGGAAAGCTGGCCTGCGGGCATGATTAGTGTATTAATCAACTGATGGAATAACTGATTGTATATTTGATACTGGTCATTCAAATTTCGAACAAAACTGTGCACGCTTCCATGAACGCATTTTGTTGTTTTGTGCAAAAACGTCTTCCGATATTTTTTCCTTCTGGGAGCGTTGATCACAGTTAGAACTACTCCGTTTTTCCACGAGAGGGCTCCCTTGTTCACGGGATGAACAGAGGACAGGTTGCCAAGTCATCTACAAAACTGTGGAATGTTGATTAAATTAATTAAGGAGATTGAGAAACAATTCCACTTTGCATACTGAGCTATTAAATTGTCGAACGTGCGCAACAATTCAGATAGGTAAACAAAAGTCAGAATATTAAGCTGTGTATCTTTTTGCTCACACCATTTTGTTTCTCGTGACCTGGCAACCCAGTGTGGAACACGCGATGACGTCACTACTTCTCTCTTTATACCAGAGAAGAGACACGTGCTTTTGGCTCATGAACTGCGTATATTGAGCGAGCAAACGCTATAATAAAAATAAACCAGTTAACGGCAGGTAATTTATGTAAGTCAATTTGGTTTTACACTCGTTAGTGCATCGCGTTTTCTTGAACAGGTCCAGGCGCGTGCAGACTGACCAATTAAATGTTTACCGAGAAGGTTATCTACCAATAACGGTAGCCCTACAGTCAGACCGTCCAATCAGAAGATTTTAGGGTACTTCACCACGCCCCCTTCTCACTCAAGCGAACCAATCCGAGAAGGGGGGTAGGGCGGGACTAGTTTGTGAACGAAACGCTTCTCGAAATTCTATGTCAGCTCTAGAACAGGGGTGCCCAACTCCAGTCCTGGAGGGCCGGTATCCAGCAAAGGTTGGTGATTGCTCTGCTAAAACACACCCCTTAAACCTGGCAATTAACAGATGAGTTGACTCAGGTGTGTGTGAGCAGAAGTATAACCAAAAATTGCTGGATACCGGCCCTCCAGCACTGGAGTTGGGCACCCCTGCTCTAGAAAAACAAAATCCCGGACGTTTGTGGAATTCCGCCCGGGCATTTTTTTTAGGTCTAAAAAAGAGGACATGTCCGGGTAAAAGAGGACGTCTGGTCACCCTAATTAAGTTAACTAACGGTGTTTAGAAAATCTTGTACAAAAAGACTGAATAAATGCCATTTGAAATGTAGTTGCTCTCTGGAAGTGTGTTAGCCTTCACTCTCCCAGCTTGCTAGCATTGTCAGCTGAGACCTGACTAGTGGGTGGAATTGGCAATAATGGATTCGTGGGGAAAAATCCACATACCGCAACATCTGCTAACTTTCGTGCCGTGCCAAACTATCAGATCTAGATATTTGAGTCTGTACTTCAGAAACCTGAATGAGATTTGATAACACAAAGATGATGATTCATCTGTATAAAACAATTTTGCTCAGCCCACATTATAAACCCAAAGTCTTTTAAAGACTGGTTTAGTTAAAATCGTGCTATGATGACTAGTTTATGCTGAGGTTGCGACCAGTGAACCTAAAAGCATGTATTACCTGAGCACAAACTTGTTCCATTACTGGGCGTTACCACAGAGAACCATTTTTAATTTTTTCCCCCGTTTTTCTATAGGTGAAGTGCATATGGGAGATGCAGATGGTCAATCCCAAGGTATACAATTTACATTCATGTAACATATGGAAAAATTATTGTATTTGCAAAATACAGTTAATTGGAATCTAAGGCTATGTCACAAGTTAAAACAGTAGATTTACTGCACGGCTAGGTGCTAATGTTAAAATATGTGCAAGGATGACTAAACAATGCTGAGGCTATGACCAATGAAACATAGCATGTATTACCTGAGCACATTGTTTTATTTATTTGTTCTTCTTTTTTTTTGGACCTATCATTTAATAAGCTGTTTTCCCCTCACTTTATTGTTGAAGGTTGCCATGTGGTTTGCACAACTACAAAAATTGTATGATCCCTCCTTAATTCAGTAATGGTATGTATTTAAGACAATGAATACCCTCGACACGCTCTTTGCTTTTAGCCAAGATGCTAATGTTGTTAAAGCCTGGCATGTTTGAGTTGGTGTATGTAATCTGACAAATGTTTTTTCAATTTCTTGTAGGTTAATACTGGAAAATATGGTTTAAGTCTGTGGATACACTGGCTGTGGGGCAATGGACTTCTTTTTCTTATATAACAGCCTTTGTTAAAGTTTGTATTAGGTCCAAGGTATCTGGTGGTTGATCATTTGAAAATGTACAAACCGTTCAGATTTTCATAAGTAATTTAGAAGTCAAAGGAGTCAATGCTGAACAGTAAATGGGTAGAAACATTTGTTTTTGTTTGTTACTGGAGATGCATGTATAAATTAGGACTTGTTTGGTTTGAACTTCAATAGCCCCTTTCACACATGTGCCGTATCTATGAATGCAAACACCCATAACTTTTTGTCCAAGACATTACCTGGAAATTATCCTGCTCGCACCCTAGTACACAATCTGGGTAATGTCAGTTAGTGCAGGTGTGAATGAAGCCAGGAATGTTCCAGATAATTTGTGCAGCATCTCCTGAAGGCCACTTCCAGCTGCAAGAATGTCTGCCACAATCTCCGGATGCAAGGAGTTAATATTAAAGTGCCTGCTTGTCATAAAATAAATGTTAAACTACTTGCCCTAGTCTATAATTGGAATCATTTTCATGTCATTACACTAATACAGTGGTACAGGTTTTTTTTTTTTTTTTCATGCTTTACTGAACTGATTAAAAACAGCCAGCTCAAGAATATTTAACGACAGTTGAGCAAAGTCCTTTAATTGAAATAAAGCAATTTTACCAACAAAAATTGTTACAAGAAATCAGCCATGAGTTATTAATCCATATTTCCTTCATCCTCCTCTCCTTCCTGATAATGGCGGTATTCCGATTTCAGTTCCCAGGTGCTTTTGTGGGGCCCTCTGGAATTATACACCCCAATCTCTCTGAGGATTTCTTTCAGGTAGATCTATGAATAGGTCAGATTAAAGAGACTGCAGTTTCAATCAGAATAAGCCAAGAAGCTGCTGTAATGGAACTTGTGACATGGTGAAAATACTACTTCACTGTGAAGTAAGTGTTGGTACTTCCAGCTGCGCACTGGAATTATCTTTAAAGATTTTGATAGAATACAAAAATTGCTCTAAACATTCAAGCAGCAGACAATAACCACTCACATTTGCAGTTTGGTGTAATTAATAAGCCTGACCACTAGATGTCTAACGGTTTATCTGAAATCTTTCTTGGGTCTTGATTAGGCTCATTATTCAAGCTGTATAGACATGAGTCATACAACTTCATGACATTTACATTTCTAGCACCAAGAGAAACCAGCATTTAAGTGGGTGCTATCCTTGAGAAAACTAAGCACACTTACCAATGATAATGTAATCAGAGAGGGATACAAAGCCTACCTGAGAAACTTTGTTCTAGGGCCATCATGTATCACATTGATATTCATGCTTGGATATAATGCCCTATGGAAGTGGTACTGGTTGTTTCAGGGGACACAATTATGTGCTAACACGTTGTGCTTACTTAATAAAGGCCTTAAGAGTCTCAACTTAAGAAATGGTTAAAATAAAGTTAAACAATGCAATTATTAGACTAAATATCTGTAGATTATATACATTTTTATATTTAGTATATTGTCACTCCAATTAAAACCATCTGTTTTTGTTTACATTTTTAGTTAATTACATTTGAACACAGCAGCTGTCCTTCACATCTTGTGAAAAGTTCACGATGAATGAACAGATAAAAATGCTCCAAATTAATCAGAAAAAAAAAAATTACGTTGACTTCCACTGAAAGTTAGTTTTTACTGTAAAGTTACTATTTTGAGAGATACGTTTTAATTGGACAGCAACAGTATGTGACATGTTTGCTGTGGTAATGGGTGGTGGGTGTGGTTCCTTCATAAGCTGTCTACTGTCAGAGCAAGATCATTCAGTGCCACTGCTCCCAGACAGTGCAACGCCTTTCCTCAAAACATCCATGACTGCATCAGAAAATCTGTATTTAAGACAAAACTAAAAACAACTTGTACTAAAGAATACCATGCATTACATATCGCCTGATCAAATTAGTAATGTTTTATTTTTGTCTTTTACACAGAAAAGTGACCCCAGGTCTACGACAACTCTATACAAATAAAAAATTTTTTAATTGTACTCATTATATATTTTTCATTATGTTCACCTGCCAAGTTGAAATCATCTCTCTCTGCTACCTCTAATATGGTGTTATTGTGTGTTGTGCTGGTACAAGTGGATCAGACATCAATGCTGCTGGCATTTTTAAATACCTCTGGTGTCACTGCTGGACAAATTAATCCACCAACTAAAATATCCAAGTTGTAAGTGTAGAAACTGGAGAGTTAAATTAGATGAAAATGGAAAGTAATTGTGCCAAACAAGTAACTCAAGACCAAAAATATTGAGGTAAACAAATTAAATATATGAATACATGTCATTGCTACGGTTAAATAAAAAACCCAGCAAGGATTCTGCCCTCTGTTATAAAACACAGGACTATGCTTAGATGTTTTGAAACACCCTATATCAAGCCCCTGTTCATGGCTATATTTGGAGCTGTGGGGTTTGTGGAGGCGCACAGGTATGAAACTCTGCGTGGTTGGCTGTAAAGCCACGGATCCAGTACATAAACGTTGGCATCATTCCATCACCTACTAGCAAAGCTACAGGTGATGCTGAATGACTCATTATTACAGAAATCAGTCGGAGGATAATTCACACTCAAACTGACAACTGGTTTGGAACGGTCAGGCTTCACACATCTGGTTGATTAATAAACAGTGTGACTCACCACAGGTTGTTTAGTAATCTCCACCAGGTTCTTAATGTTGTAGTACTGGTGTTTCTCAAAAGCAGAGAAAAGCATTTCCAGAACTTTCTCCTTTTCAGCCCTAGCTCTCTTGCCTTCTTCTTTCTTTTTCTTTTCATATTCCACCTGCACATAGAGAACTCGAGTAATGCAGTGTAGATACGTGGATGTAAACAAACAAACATACATAAATATAACATAAATACAAAACATAAATACATGCTTACATTGTAAGAGTGATTGGACACAGGTTTGTAATTGGTGGTAATTGCTTTCTCTAGCCGCTGAGACAGTCTGACAGGTTTTGTTGATTCTGCAATCTGGAGCCTGCAAACAGCATTCCAGAATTAGGAACACAGTTATTCCAACACATTTTATATTCTAAGCCATTTTTGCAGTAAGCCAATTGGTTTTCTTTAATACTTGGTTGGTATAACGTAGCGGATTAGAACACTTCCTCTAATGCTGCTGTACTGAGTTGAATGGACACCACTACACCATGGGCAAGACTCCTAACCTTACATTCACCTACAGCTGTAACATGATTAAAAACTGTATGTGGATTGTCTGCTAAATGGCAATTTAAACATACTCACTTCTTTAATTTCACATAGCTCTCTTGAACTGCAGGTCTACACTCAGCCCGCTGTATCACCATGCCTTCAACTGAAATTTGGTCTTTGGAACAATGAAAGAGAAGATGGGGAAAAATAACACTGTTCAGAACAATAAAAATCAAGTATGTTCAAAATAATAATAATAAATGTGTTAAAAAAATAAGAGTGTAATATTAGCTTGAATACAAAAACAAACATGATAAATAATAAGTGATCAACATGCTGTTTTCGTCATTGTAAGTTGACGGTAAGGTGCCCTGCTCAAGGGCACGCCACCTGTGGATGTCAAGGCAGTAGACAGTACTAATTTTTTTTTTGTCCCCCTTCCCCTAATTTGCCTGCTGGTTGTGGGGATTGAACTGGCAATGTTCCAGTAGTCCCAAGCCTGTCTAACCTTTAGGCTACGGGTGTCCAACTCAATGGATTGAAAAATACAAATCACTAGTGCACACAGCTATTTATATATATATATATATAATTTAATTTAATTTATTTCAACCAGAATGTCTACAAAGCAAATGCTAGGTTGTAATAATACTTACAACCTAGCATTTGTATTTTGCGCATACACAAACTAGATGCTAGATGTTCCTGACAAAATGACTCATATCTGCAGGTAAAGGTAGGTGGTGCAGTTCTGTATAATAATTGACTGGTTGAACATTCATATACCTAAAATGAGAAATTTAGGCACAAATCAGAATTGCACAAAATCTCTAGATTTTATCAGTAACTTTCACCACAAATAAATAGTGGCACTTGGCAAAGTTCAATAGAGAAGGACTGAACAATACAGGACAATGCTTTACAGAATGGAGCACCCTCTATTGTAGTGTTGGCACAAAACCTCTTTTCACAATTCAACTTGACATTTGAAATCTTGTGATTCAGCTGAGCAGTTTCTCCTCCTCAGTGCTGAAGTGTTTGGCTTTTTTATTGCCCATGGCCTGTCCGACCAGTGGTGCATTTTATCGCCCTCTCCTGAGCTCTGTTGAACCCTCTACAGAAAACCATTTCACTGCTCAGCTATCTGCTGCCTCCCATTTGTTGGCATATTCTGAAGAAGGGTGATGGTTATCTGACCTCTAAGGCTCTGCATATTTCCACTTATCTGAAAACCCACACCCACACAAACACATTTATATATTACATTTATATACAGTATATTCTTGATGTCTGAAAGTGAACCTCATTGTCTTCAGCATTACGACCTACGTCTGCAAATTACTGTCCGACAGAAAACCTTTTGGAATGGCTGTAGTATTTCATCAACCAAATCCATCACTGGGATTTGCTAATGCATTCAATTATTAGCAATTAAGAGTGTGGAAGCACTTGGAGTGACTTGATAAATACACCCACTTGTGTTTCACAACTTCACCAAAGCATCCGTTTCTCTCGCAATTACTCAGAGGTGTATACACAGGGTTCAGAGGTGCCAGAGGGCAGAGAGAATGGATCTTCACTCAGCATTCACTCACTTTTCGATGGATCCCCAAGCAACACGTGAGGGCTCCTGCTGCAGGCTCTTTAATGTTACATAAGTATAATCACAGAAACATCATGCTAAAACTGTCAGTTATGTAGGAGAGGTATTTACATCTGTGCTGAATGGAGCTGTTGGGGGTGGCGTGAGCTGCTCAGGCAGGCTGTAGGCTGATGAACCGCTGTGGAGATGTTGGCAGGGTTGGAGGTCAATCATCCACCCCCTCACAGGTTCCCATCCGATCTGCTCAGCCTAGGCACGAAACATGCTAGTGCTAACATTCCCAGCACTCCACAGGACACCCCACCCCAACTCTCTCCAACCCACTTACAACAGCAGCTCAAATCCCCAGACGTCTGAGTTCATCCACATACAACCGTTGAGAATGAGCAATTCACAGCAGCTCTGTGCTTCCTTCCCTCACCCCTGTTGCTTGTACTCATTTCAAAACGATTTAGGAAATGTGTCAAACGATTCACTTGTTAATGCATTCTGAAGAGGAAAAGTATCACATGGAGCATTGTGCTGAATATTTTTTGTATTTTTGATCCTTGCAATTTACTTAGGTTCCATATGTAGGATTTTTTTTATTTATAAATGTTGTCATCATAAAGTATAATACAAAGTCTGCCAGTTCTATGGGTATTTTTCCATGTCAAAATTCATTCTTAGAATTGGGTTCAATTGTACAATCCAAGAAATTCCAAAGACATTCAAGGATATTGAGGTATGGGCAACACCAGCAGATGTTGATAAATAATAATAATAATTTTTGTCAATTTCCTTTTCTCTGTAACCACCCACAGCTTTACAGGCTTTCAAATGCATAGTGCTATTCCCTCACCATCTCCCTAGATGTGAAAACGAATAAATGTACCCATTGTTTATCTGATGGTGACAGTTTTGTTGGTATGCCAGATTTTGAGTCTAGTTTTTCCCTATAAGTTTTCTATGACTCACACTTTCCTTGGGCAAGCCCATCATCTTATAATCTACTCTCAAAATATCTCCAGAAAAATTCAGTAAGTCATATGCAATTGCAGTTTTGTTGGAAATTATACAAATGAACTGTGGTCTCCGACTTGCAAAGTATTTGGATGCTAAAAAGAATTGCAGAGTGACAAACCCTCATCTTCCCTAATCTGTATACACTGAGACAATGTGAAAAACAACCAAGGCATCAAAGGTGTAAGAGAAAAGGTGGAGATAATCTTCATCTGTGTTACTTTTACTTTAGCACATCTTTCATCGCTATCACCTCCCTGTTACACAATGATGTCAGCTACAATTTGCAGTTAGAAAATGGCAAATGTCTCATGTATAAGTTGACCAAATTACATAGCTAACACCTCGGCAAACTCTGAATAATTTAGCGGGTTTACCATTTCTAAAGATTCCTGGCATGGTACAAAATGACTGTGCACTATAATTATCACCCGATTAGCTTCACAGACTTTGAAAATGAAGGTTACATTTGCCATTACACAGCATATATACTCACTAAATATGTAATAACATAAATTGTACAAATGCAAAAAGCTCACTTTTGTTTGCCTTCATTATGTTTGGATAATACCACTAAAGGCATGCTGATTAGAAATAGTCACGTCTGACAGATGTACTCAAACATGATTAATTCTGATGAGCTGTTACTCATAAATATTCAGTGTTATTTAATTCCAAGTTAACATTAATATACATTTATGTCTGGCACTGCAATGTGGCCATTAGAGGCATTTCATCAAAGCTTAAATATAGATAATAGATCACATGAAAAGGTACATCTGCTGTGAAAAACAACATTATCTCTTGCATACTAGTGGTTAAAAAAGCACTTAGTACACAGTCTAACCAATTTACTCATCCAAATAGGCTAATTAATGCACTATAATGAAGGGTCTACATATCGGTTACATCTTTAAGCATTCCTGATTTTAGAACAAAACCACGGTGACTATGACCAAGAAAAATTACAGACACAATTCAGGTAGAGATATTGAGTAAAATATTTAATAAAGTATATAAAAGTATATGTTTTTCTATTTTTTTTAGTCAAAATGGCCATTTGAATATTCACTTTCTAGTATTATGGGAAAGCCTAAACACCTACACACAACATTCATAATTTCCATAGTTTTTTCTCCATAACATCTTTTGGGAGACTCTTTCAGCTTTAATATATAAATAAAAACACTCAGATAATTGTTCCACAAATCCAAATTTCATTATTAGAAGCTGGTTAGAACCGCAACCCTGAATTGGATAAGCGGTTACAGATAATGAATGAATGAATGAAAGCTGGTTAGATTTTCTCCTTCTAACAAATTAATGCCAAACACATTTAGTAAATGTTGAGTCTGGGCTCTGAAGAATCCAGGACTTAAAACAAACGACTCAGCAACGTGTTTAATTAGCATGTTTTCTTATCTACAGTACATTTTCTGAGTTACATATTCTTTCAGACCCATATCAGGGGGTCTTTTCAGAGAATGGATTGGCAGAAAATCAGTATATTTTTTCCTTTGAGTATCTACTTCCTTGTGAAAGTGTATGGTCTTATATGTAATTGTCTCAAAAAATTTGCTGGTCAATGTATTATTTGTATTTGCCTAGAATTTAATATGAATTATACATCTGTATTTTCCACTGTTCTGTATTAATACTGTAACTGTTCTGGCTAGATCACAGTACACCATGGATTTAATTTTTGTAATTGGTATATTAAAAAGAATAAAATGCATTTATCAAGCTGATTAAAATACCACTTTGCACAAAAACCCTACAGCACAGCTGTAATATATAGCTTCAATATAAAGAGTGGTTGCTGCATTTATATTATAGTTACATCCCAGCCCTGTTGCTATTGTTATACAGTACACTATTTACATGTTGACAACACAGAGCAAAAGAGGCCCAAAGCAAAGAGATAATGCTGAATGACTGACAGGTTGTCATTGCTGACAGCTTAGGAAGGTCTCAGATGGTTTTCTGCAGAGGGTGACCAACACTGCCCAGGACACATTAGCACAACACTGTGCATACAAGCATGTCTCCTTAGAGACAAACTGAGGCTCTGCTTAGGCTGCCTGTCACTGTCATCCCACATTCACAAGGCACTATATTAAGAATAACAAATCTGAGTCCTTTTTAGTTACACTATATTGTCTCAACCAATTTTACAGCATCCTGAGACCATCCCCAACCATCCTGACTAATCAAAGACTCATGCTCCCACTGGTGGTAATTAGGCCACTTCTTACAAGGATGAATGTGAGTATGACAAAGGGTAAGACAGGCTTTTGCTCCTCTTAAGTATTTTTAAGGGAGGCAAGGCAGCAAAGCTTGTATTCATGCCTTTGGAAAGATGAGAAACAAGTCATTTACATAAACACATCAATTCTCTGCTTTCGATCTGGCCCTCATTTATTACGAATCTGCCAATTGTCGCTACACCACACAATGGTGACAGATGGACCTCAGAAGCAAAGATTTTGTCAACATGCACAGACGTTTATCATGAACATTTTCAGATCCCCGATTTTCCCACTGGCTACATTTAAGCAGAGTGCAATAAGTGGGGTCTCTGCAATTTGGCCCACTCCTGCGCGCTCACGTGGTGCTGCCCAGCTGATGAGGCCCTTTCATCAGAGCGGAGCAGTGCTAATTGCTGAAGCCGAGCGGAGGAGCACGCTGGAGTGGAGAGGTGATTAAATCCAGCCTTTAAAGTGGAGGGCAGCAAGCAACGCACTCCCTCCTTCCTCAGTCCCCCTCCACTGACGCACATAAGCCCAACCCTAACACCCGTCCTCCACCCCCTCTTCCTCTTGCGAGCGTGTGAACGCGTGCAAGTGCGTGTATGGCTGTGAAAGGCTCCGGCACTGCTGGCAGCACTTAGCTCTCCCGCGCTCAATGCCAGCAAAGCTCAGCTGAGCTCCGATTCGCTTGCTCGCCTGCACACACATACACAACTCCTCCTCCCCCCTCCCCTTAACCTCCCACCACCACACACGCTCCGACAAGGCTGGGCTCTGGAAACGGCATGGAATGGAATCTCAGAAGGATGGAGAGCGAACTGAGGCAGATCAATCCGGACTTGCTGCAGCCCAGCAAGAGCTTTAAGAAGCCTTCCTCAGGCACCATCACCATCAATGTGGGGGGCTACCTGTACGCAGCGCAGCGGCAGACGCTGGCCAAGCATGCCGGCTCCCTGCTGGAGGAGATGGTCAATGGCAAGAGGCCCGTGCAGCACATTGACTCCATGGGCAACGCCTTCATCGACCGAGACGGCCCCGTCTTCCGGCACGTGTTGAATTTCCTACGAACGGGTGAGCTGATCCTGCCAGACGACTTCAAGGAAGTGGCGCTCCTGCGCCGTGAGGCTGAGTATTACAGACTCAGTGAACTGTCCCAAGCCCTGCAGGACTGGGAACAGCAGCAGGCAGTCCACCGTGAACCTGCCTTCTTAGAGGTGACAGACAGCCACGAGCGCTCCCAAGGCCTCAAGGTCTACTGCAGTGACACAAGCTTCATTGAGAAGGTGAAGGGGCGCCTTGTGCAAATCTCCAAGAGCCGACTAGATGGCTTTCCTGAGGAGTTTGAGGTGTCATCCAACATCATCCAGTTTCGCCACTTTATCAAGTCAGAGCAAGGCTCAAGGCTTGTGCTGAAGGAGGACAGCACGTTCCTATGCACGCTGGAGACGCTCAAGTTGGAGACGGTGATGATGGCTCTCAAAGGGGGGTACCGCCTGCTCACCAGCCTGGACAGCAGCCGGGGATCAGTGGTGCAATGTGAGGCGCTACACTTTGTCAAGTGACCCGACGGACCTGCTGCTGTGAACCACATGACCCGCAGAGACCCAGCGCCACTACCACCATCCATCCCACGTTGACATCCCCCCTGTCATCAGCAAAGTCCATGCAGGACATGCAATGGATTACAAAAAGGGACACTGCAAAAGTAACTCGGCTTCTGCGTTTCTCAAGCTCCTAACGACAGCCTTGAAAAGTAAAAGAGGTGTTAAGTATTGTGTTTTCTTCTGGTATACTGTGTATAGTCCCTCATTTTTGACAAAAGCTGGCATTTTTGTGAAAAGAAGAGGAATAGCACATGGACATGGCCTCTGAACTGCAGAGAATTCCACCTGATGAGTTCTTCACAGAATCTCTTCAGATAAGTGGAAAAGGCAACAGGCTACATATTTACAACTACTGTGATTTCTGATCAACAGGTTGAAATACTACCTAATGCATGTGCAATTTCTGTCTCTGGGAGCCTTTGTGTTTGCTGGTCTTGTGAAAAAGTGACGCTGACGGCAAAATGTCATTGAGAATGTGTAAATGTTTTCCAAAATAAAGATTCAACATACTACCTACTGCTACATGACTTAAAAATTTTTCCTAAGGCTGCTATAGTTTTTATTCTTCTGTGGTAAACATGAAAGAATGAATATATCGGTCATTAGCTGTGTTAGACATTGTGTAATATACTTTGATGAAATGCAGTGGATCCAGTATACACACAGCTACAGTTCATTTCCTTGGTAACAGTGAAGACAGCTTGTAACAGAAACTACATCATGCCCTAAATAAGTCTTTGCAATATTCTGCATGACCTAAAAACAGAGTCACAATTCAATAATTGTTTAATATCTCCTCAAGCATTGATCCTAATTTAAAAGCTGCACAGCTATTAGTTTGAGAGACCACGTAAAAGGCAAGTTACTCATGTGATTACAAAAATAACAAATAAAAAAAAAAACAACAATGATATATAGATATCGTGTTTAAATAAAAATATGTAAATATAAAACTCACACCTGTAAAACAGTTCATGTCTTTGACCAGTTACAGACACATGTATCTCTGAATATGGTGTCAGTATTTGCTTCCAGTTTGTGAAACTCATGCAGAGGACTAATGATACAAATAACTGTGTCATACATACATACACACATCCCTGAAAGTGGCTATAATGGACAAGTGACATACCACCATGATTCTATTTCGTTAATACAGAGCTCAGTCAGGGTCCAAAGCCACTCATTCTTAAATAAAGTAACATTGAACATATGGTTACACCCACAAATGAAGCAGACTGCATCTCCACACAAAAATCCATCTGTTTCCATAGAATCTGTCCTGCTCCCATCTCCCTCTAATGAGTCATAATAAATTCTTCTCACAAGGAAATGAAACCAGACCCAACCCCACAGTTTGTTGTGGGAACATCAAACCAGGTTCCATTTTTAATTGCAGATAAGGGTCATTCATTTTTGATGAGAGACTGTGGGGCTTATTAGCCCTTATCCGCGACTGATGATGTATCTCCAACCCACAGGCAGCGGGGCAACTAACACATTGTGCGGTGGAGTGGGGGGTCGAGCGCATTTATTTTAGATGGAAGCACCCATTATCTGCTCAAATATTCATGGATCAGTCTCACATCCATTTGCTGCCAGGCGAATGAGACTCCTACATTACAACAAAAGCCTACTGATTCTCATCAAGTGTTCCAGGGGAGGAATGACTAATATCTCTCCTTTCCAATATAATTAATTGGTCAAGCTAACATGTGAATTCAAGGTGGCACATGCCCCTGAGAGCCTGATTTCTCAACTACATTTCTGTCTCTACATGGAGACACAGCATTGAGAACACATCAGATTCTTGTTAATGAATTTATAAAGCAAGTCAATGCTTAACTAAGATTTAAGTGAACTTCGTTAAGTCACACATTTATGCTTTATTACTTCACAGAATCTTAACAAAACATTTGCCTGAAGCTTCCTTTAATGAAAACATCAATTCTAACTACATACTTATACCAAGTATACAGAGAAAATTAGATTA
The DNA here is from genome assembly GCF_029633855.1 of Hoplias malabaricus. Taxonomy (NCBI): domain Eukaryota; kingdom Metazoa; phylum Chordata; class Actinopteri; order Characiformes; family Erythrinidae; genus Hoplias; species Hoplias malabaricus. The sequence continues at coordinate 30,392,441 of NC_089811.1, read as the reverse complement.
CAATCACTTAACACTCACGTTACAGATAGCTGGGCATTTGAAGTGTCTCTAAACTGGCAATACACTGCAATCCAACACTGAAATTCCATTTCAGATGTATGGAAATGCACATGACCTGAATGCTTTGCCTGCAGCAGATTTAGGCCATGTTTACTTATGAAGACATGAGAAACGAGGAGCAATTTCTGCACAAGTGCTTTATAATAAAGTGATTTATAAGGACAAACTCAATTACAGCTCCTATGATGGAAATTGTCAGAGCACTTGAGACTTAGATCACAGCATGCAGTGTGTTTAAAAATTCCCTATAATTAGATCCAAAATCAAGTCTCTAAAGATTTTTTTACATCTATCTGCAATTTTCCAAGAAAGAATCTCTAGCATAAGCACAAAAGAGATTTTTAAAAAATATTTCAAATGCTATAGATTAGGTACTTTTGCATGTTTAAGATCCATTTATGAAGGAAAATTACAGTTCATTTTCTGGGCTTTAGTTATTACATAGAAGGAAATCAGTGTGAACAGTGTGTTGTTGTTTTTTTACACTCCCTAGCCCTGTGCATATAAACAGATCAACAAATCTTCTTATTGAAATGATCCTGTGTAAAGTAACCAATGAAAATGTGAAACACGTACTTGGAGGGGCAGGTTTCATTCTTTGTTTTATGTCTTAATTCAACAAAGAGGTAACACACGTATCTTTGAAGTCCTTTGTGACTGTTCCAAGCAAACAAATTCATAGATATACATGATGAAGTTTACATGCATGCATATATTACATGCAACCCTGAACTGTATGAAGTTGTTAGGGAAAATGAATGAATGAAGAGTAAAATTCATTAAGTATGCTTCTCAATTTGCTTCCCAACCCCCCTCACTGATTCTATGTTCCTTAGATGTTGTTCAACCAGTGTAGCTCAACAGCCACATATGCTAGATATCCATATTACGTAGAATACATACTGTATTGTGTCAGATGGCATATAATTGTTGAATTAAAAAAACATGTATCTCCCAAAAAAAACTTTACAGGAGAAGGAAAAAACCTTCTTAATTTTCAATGGAAATCAACGTAAAAAAGATTTTATTCTAGTAATTTTGGAGCATTTCTATTGGTCCATTCATGTTTGAACAATATGAAGGACAGCTGCTGTGTTCCAATGATGTAAACTAAAAATCCACAAAAACGTAGATACATGTTTTTAATAATACAGAGACGATATACTAATGTTTATATGCTCATTTACATCCATATGTGAGAATACAATTACATTGTTTTGGTTGGAACTAAATAAATGAATCAATAAAATTGGGTTTTGTTCTGTCACTAAATGAGTTTTGTTGTCACTGGGGGCTGTTACCGTGGTAACTCCGTTAACCACCACAAGGCACAGGACTGTTCACATCATTGCTGAATGTACTGAGCACAGAATGTTTCACAATATTTGTCAAATGGTTCAAAGCTCAACACTACAAAATAGAACATTTTTAAGCATCGCATTACATTCTAAACACCAGAGTGCTTAGCATCTTAAACAGATCATGGGCTGTGGTGCTAAGTAGATGTACAAAATAAAGATAAGACTGCCACAGACACCACAATCAGTGTTTCACATTAATAATGTGCAGTGGTAGAAGGGTGAGAAGAGACTGTTGCGAAGCATGCAAGCCCCTGAGGATAATGGAATGCTTTCCAAAAATCAACAGACTACGCATTTTGCAGTCGTTAATCTTGCCCTACTTGGTTCTTTAGCATTAATAAAGTACAACAAGGAATCGTGAGTGATTCCCCACACATATTAATGTAGCATTTTCTAGAAACAGCTTGCTCTCTACTGTCATTGTATGGAATCTAAACTAAGGACTAAAATAATTGAATGGTCTAATTTCTGACCATATGATGATAATAGTCGTTTTGCTGGTTTGTACTAAATTACACTGTTAGATCCCCGATTGTATTCTCAGAAAGTGACCATTCAAAATGAACTTCATTAACAGAACATTTAGTGGTTCAGCAACCACAAAGCTGAACATACTGCTGCAATTCTTGGCTTGCTGTGGTACACTGTAACACGATGGGAAGATGTAATCCTACCTGAGTTAACAGAGCAACAGAGCTGACACTGAGGATGGCTACATGCTGGTACAGTGTCTCTGATCAGCTACTATGACTCATGTTTACCTCTCTAAACATGCTTCAGGCTCATGCTGTTCTCCATACACAGAATAATTGAGAAAAACCATGGTGAGAAAAACCAACTATAGCAGCTCCAAATCTTCTGCACTGGTTATCTTGGTCATGTGACTCCTTTGTATGAGCTGAAAAGCAACATTCTATTTTGGGCTACAGATGAAAGTGTGTGTTACTGTGCAAAGCATTGTTTATGTCTTCTTCGTATTTCTAAATGCCTCATTCTCAGTTACAGTTCTTTCAAATAAGTACTGTAGTTCGGTGAATTCATGGATGTGTGTGTGTTTCTACATCCTGCTTTCTGCTCTAGTCTGACCTAGCAACAGGCTGTATGCGCCTACGTGAGTCAAGGTAAGTTGTCTCTCCAGCCTACCTGTCACTGCCAGAGAGCCGGTGCTGTTAACAAGCAGCGAATTTCACATTTGACCCTGACACCTTATTAAAGTCTCTGCAGCACCTCCATTCACCAACGCCCTCTTATCACACGCACTCTTATCGCAAACCACACATCCTGCTCACTTCAGAGAAATGAAACACCTCCATAAAAACACAACTCATACTCTCTGGCCTCGTTTTTTCAATGGCTTCCCAAAAATACACATATACATTTCCAAATACAAACTCCATTTAGTAGCTAGAAAGCACTGAATTGATCCATGAGTGAATCATAAATACCAATGAATCATAAAAGAATATCAGTTACATATGGAGAATGCCACATCCCTTAAATGCCTAGATGTGGCCCTTAGAACCACAACACAAGGGTAGGACAAAGGATATAGTGGACATTATGTTAAAAACAGTACCATGTGAACACATTGAAATGGGAGCCGCAATTAAAGCTCATCATAAGCATCAAGAGTCAATGGGTCATTGATTTCAATTTATAGAGTAGCAGTTCTTATCTATTATAATTTTTCTCCTTTTTATACCCACATGACAAGGGACGTGCAGCAGAAATAAACGGTTTTAAATGCTTAATACGTATAGGCCAAGGGTTTATGTAAACTGAGACTACATGGCAACAGCACAAGCTGATAGAGTAATAAAACATTTCTCCTGCCAAAGAAATTTGCTGCTGTTGGATAATGATTAGACGATATAGCTTTTATATTATTTGCATCCCTTATAATCCCAGTGTATTCATTTTAATACAGAAAGCAACCAAGAAGAGTTTGGAAATGCTAGAAACTACTATTGAGCCAGCATGATTGTAGTATCAAATCAGCCAATTCATGTCCATTCAATTACACCAAAGTCTGAAAGAGGAGCCCTATAAAGTACACCAATAAAAACAGATTATACACTACCCCATAATAATTTAGTGTAGTTTTCTGTCTGTGAATAAAAACTTGAAAACTGTTTACTTCCATCACATCAGGAAAGCATTTATCGTCTGATTCTGGGGGAAATTCTCAGAGTGTTTGGCAGCTTTGAGTGTTTACGTTTGGTGGCATCTGATGGAGAGCTTTTCACCCTGATCTCAATTCATAAGTTGCTTAGAAAAAGATTTCCCCCTCCCTTTCAACCCCATTGCCCAGAGAAAGCTTTTAACTGCACGGTAGAGCCTCTATTCATTGCCAACTTCTGTGGCCAACCTGTTGCTTAGCAACCACTTAATCAATACCTGCGGCTTGCAAGAGCGAGGCAGACAGCTGAAAAAATTCATAAGCAACGGGAACAAAGCATAGAAAACTACAACAGAAATTTAACATTTCGCTGGCACTGAATTCAGACACTAATGGGGATGTTTATCATTTATGCTAAATATGTAAACCCTGCTAATTCTCAATCCCACTTCAGGGTGTCAGTGCATAATTTCTTAGACGGTTTTGCTAAAGCACAATTATAGATAGGGTTAGTTTGTTTCATTAAACACATTTATGGTGTGTCTTTCTAATGAGAAGAACGAAACTAATGACAAAAAAAGCAAGTAAATCAAACCTCAATCCTCAAATGAGACTGACCAACAAGCATATGATGGAGTGATACTGGTTGTTGTGCTTTTGTGTGTAATTTGATGCTTACGTTCTGATTTGAAAGATGGTTATATTTTAGTTGCAAAACACAGCTTGGAGAAGATGGTGAGATGCATCCCTGAGGTTTTTGAAGTCCTTGGAGTTCAGCACAATGGAGACCAACTATGCTTCAACCAACTGACATGTGAGTTTGTGCCTTAAAAGCTCCCCTGCTGTTCAGCACGGTGCCAGCATGCTGAAGATAGAAAACTCAGGTATGAAATCTCAGGTTGGTGAGATGAAGGATGTGTGTCTTATAGACAAAGAACAAATGCATACAAATCACAAGTCCACAAAATTGGGATACTTTGTGAGATCGTAATAAAAAACAGTTTGTCTTGCATTCGATTTGAAACAAAAAACATTGGTGTGCTACTTTACAAAAATTGTTGCTACATACAGAAGCTCATTAAAGAGATGAAAGAAGATCAGTTTCCCATGTGTTGCATCATTATTTCTTTTAATGCTCAGTAAATATTTTGAGGCTGAAGAAATTAAGTGACCCAAATATTTTAGCTGTTCACATCCCATGAGAGAGAAATCCCATGGCGATCCCTGACCTATACTAGCTCATTAAGGACAAGGCCTTTCCTGGATTCTCATTTTTTCTGAAGCATGAAATGTTTTTACCTCAGTCTTAAATTCATTCATTCATTGTCTGGAACCGCTTATCCAGTTCAGGGTCACGGTGGGTGGAGACCCTACCTGGAATCATTGGCCACAAGGACAGAACACACCCTGGAGGGGGCGCCAGTCCTTCACAGGGCAACACACACACTCACACCTATAGACACTTTTTGAGTCGCCAATCCACCTACCAACATGTGTTTTTGGACCATGGAAGGAAACCAGATCACCTGGAGGAAACCCATGTAGACACAGGGAGAACACACCACACTCCTCACAGACAGTCACCCGGAGGAAACCCACACAGACACAGGGAGAACACACCAAACTCCTCACAGTCAGTCACTTGGAGTGGGACTTGAACCTGAAGACTGCGACCTGAAGACACTGCCTTCTGTGCAACCATGACGCCCTCAGTCTTAAATTGCATATGTCAAATTATTTTCCTCATTCTTATTATCCTCATCTTTTTAAAAAAGGTAAAAGAGCAAAGATTCTCTGTATTATTGACCTGTACATTTTAAATATATTTATTTTTGTAACTGGGTTTTGCAAGTTTCTCTTTAAAAACACCTCTTCCATAAGACGGGTTTGAGGCTCACCTGAGGAGCTCTCTGTAAAGACAGCCAAAGTCTGCCCCCCTACAGACTGCATGGTGAAAGGATGTTCTCTTGGGGCTCGCACTGATGAGGCCTTCTCCCCTGAACTCTCTACCACTGTCAGTTCTTCGTTCAGATTGAAGGACACCTTAAAAACAAATCCATCAACCCATCAAATGCCATCCCCAGCTAGGTCGGAATATGTACTGTGGTGCACTCAAATGCATTTTGCAAAGCACTAAGTGTTAAAATATTGTTTCAATAGGCTACTCCTACGCAATATATCAATAGTGACATCATGTAGCAAACTCAAGGGCTCTAAAGCCATGCTCTGGCTTTTTTTTCTTTTTTTCTAAGCCAATTAGTTTACCTCCGTTGTGTTATATAATGCTCTTATTCATGAACTCAAATCTTTACAAACACAAATTTAGAGCTAAATGCAAAATCGAATCTCAAGCCAACACACAGGACACTGGTACATATATATTTGTTCTGTTTAAAAGCAGCTGGTTCTGGTTCTTCTATTTACACCTATACATCCCATAACTCAAATACACGCATGTAGCAATCATAGACATCATAATATGAAAGGCCCATTAGTGGTGAAACTCACCATAGTTTTCCCTTGGTTTCTTGTAGAGATGAAACATTTTGGAAAATAATTATTCATAGAGTTTTGATATTAATAGGGTGTTAATTTTTATGCATTCACGATAAGGCGTACTTAGCTATTTTAAGCTTCCCAACTTCTCCACGTCCAGACGCTTTTCCCCACTGTTTGGAAAGATACTTGGGAACCTATTAAAAGATGTCAGACTTTATATATTTTATAAGCAAATTCAGGCATAGCTCATTTGTGATAGTTATTAAATGAAATGAAAAGCACCTAGCGTTTTATATTAAGAACCTATCGCGAACCTTTACCAGCCAAACACTCGTATTTTGCTTGGCTTTTGTTAAATCAACATCTTGGCCTTTTTCCGACATGGCTGCACCTCTCACCTCCACCACCGTCACTACAGACTATAGCATGTGGGCAGCTCCACCCAGCGGCCACTCTTAGGAACAACAACCAATTACTTCAAATGTGAACTCCAACCGTTTTCCAAATTTCTGTAGCAACCAATGGTGAGGAGGTAAACAAATGTATTCGCAGTGGTATGATATGAAATAATGCTGGAGAAACTTACCTACTTGTATGTCTCTGAGTGTGGCAGGTTAAGAAAGAAGGGGCAAGATGTCTGAAACAGACCAGTACAAGACCTCGGGTGGCGTAGTTGGGCAGAGCAGGCGCTTGGCATGCCGTAGTGCTCAGATTTAACTGATATTTGTTGTGGTGATTTAGTTGTTTAAATCACAACATCAGTACTGTTCTGTTAATTTAGAATGTAATTCTCTATTCAGAGTTTGTGTCTGTTTGTAGTGAACTAACCCACCTGTTTTTGTGACTAACTCAGAAAGTTTCACAGCATTTAACTACATTGTTCCTCATCACAACAACACCTGACCTGTGTATGACCATGTGTATAAACACAAATTACATTCAAAATAAACCCTTGCCCATATTTGTAGCCTGTGTATTAAATAATTAATTAATTCATCATTCCTTCACTCACTGTCTGTAACCGTTTATCCAGGTCAGGTTTGCAGTGGGTCTTAATCTACACTTAATCACAGGACGGGAAGGTAGGAACACACTCGGTATGGGGTAACAGTCCATAGTAGGGCACCACACACTCACATTCAATTACACTTAAACCTATGGACTAGGGTGGCACGGACCACCGTGCCACCCTATACATCGAAGATTTCGCAGTTAGACAAATATCGTAAGCCCAATTTAGAGGACTCTTTGACAGGAATCTTCCTCTGCTCTGTTCCTGGACAGGATTCATTTTGGGCTTAGGTTATTTGGCTAAACTGAGACATGAGACAGCTTAGATCAACTCATGCTGATCTTAGAAGGTTGATTCCCAAAATATGTCTTGGGTAGCCCTCCCCATTTTTCCCCTATGCTATCACACGTAACTCAGCACACAGGTGAGGTAAACTAGATGAAGGAAAACATTGTATAGGCTCCCAGGACTATGTACGTTACACGTGAGAAAACACACATAATTAACCAGTAGGTGGAGCTCGTGGACGGTACCAAATGATCTACATTATGTATATATTAGCCAAACCACAACAAAATATAGGCTCCATTCCACATTACAAGCAAAACTACACATCCCATACTTATAATACCAATGAATGAAGTCCTAGCACTGGTATATTTCATAGACACTAGTATGGCCAGGTGCTGAGTCTCAGATGACTTTACTTTGTCAGTATAGTCATTTGGTTTTCAATTCTAAAATTGTTCTACTGAAAGATTTGATATAAAACATGAAACAGAAATAGAGGTTTTCAGAGGTACACATCATCTTTCATCACATTTTGATATGAAATCAAACTTCAGAAACAAACTCCTTAACAACTACTGTGGTCATAGCCAATGACAGAGTCCAGAAATATTGTGTAAAAAGCACACTCTTCAAGGACACAGAGAAGATATCAGCTGCACTGAAAGTAGCTCTTACTGCTCACCTCACACAGGCATATTGAATAGAAAATAGCCTGTAGAAGATATAAATACTGTCACGTAACAGGGTTGTCATAGATTTTTTTTTGCTGTTAATGCCAGACTTCACTCCTTTTTTTACACCAGTTTATACCTTAAACTTACAATTACGTTATTTTGTAGTACTAAGAATTAATTTCCAGCAACCTGCTGAATATGTAAATTACAGTGACATACATTTGGTTTCTGCTTTCCAAAGCTGCAGCCAAATTGTATATATGAATGGTGTGACACTACCAAGCAACACTTGAAAAAAAAAATATTTGTCTATATAAATTTAAATTTTCCATAACACAATCCCTGTTACAAATTGTATAATTGCTTTTTTGAACATAGAGAGAGATAATGTATTAGATTAAACTATCAGCAACAACCAGCTGCAAACTGATATCAACTATAATTTTTGTATCCGTTTTTAATTAAAACATTTTCTTGAGTTCAAATATGTGTTAAAGGTGATGCTGATGATTGTGATCAAAAGACATTTTTTAAAATAAAATTCCTCACCATAACTTCCTGTCTGTTTGCATGCTGGAAACTGATCTAATGTTTTTACAAAAGCCCCATATTCCGGAAATGAGTAAAAAAAACAAAGTGGCTTGGTCAGATATGCTAGGCATCATCTCTCTCTGCTTCACAAACATTGAAAATCATGAAAAGAGATGAGGATATTTCTTTATTACTGCCACATATGTTGACAATATAGTTGGGGAGTCGACTCATTGTGTGAATCGGTTCAAATTCAAATCAATGATTCAAAACATTGTTTACAAACTGGGACTACACATGCACTGACCTCGTGTACACACAGCTACGGGGCAACTCAGAGACAACACACAACTCGCCTTAAACACTGGATTATACTTCCGAACGCGTGTTTGTGACTGAAACTGGGGAATAACGCATTAAACGAGTCACAGAATGTACTTTGGAACTTTGAATGATATCTAATTATTGAGTGTTTTCTACAATGGATTGGTTAATCACGGATCACTGGACATAGCAGAAAGCCACTCGCAAACACATCGGAAGCCTTGATAAGAAACTGAAAGAATTGCCCGAAACGAATTGTGGGAGTGGGGGAGGGGGTGTGGACGACGTTTTCAAGGCGGCCTCCCTTCGTAGTCTAACTAAAGCACTACGGGAAACCCTGTTTAGGTAGGAACCTACTCTACATTCTAAATTCTACATGAAAGTAAACACAGACCCATAATGCAACCAAAAAAGGTTCTGTGGTAATTCAAACAGTGTATTATTTGTCTGGAAAACTTACAGACAAGTTAAACATCAGCCACGTACAAACAACAGTCGTTTTTCTCCTCAAACATGCCGCCTTAAAAGACACAGTGCTATTGAACGTGAACAAAACAGTGAATTGCAGTTCCCCACAAACGTAGATGTTGCCTTTAATGTAATATTATTGAAAGAAAGATAAAGTTTTGTACAATATTAAAACCTGGTATGGCTCAAATATTAAGAACTAGTCTGCATAAAAGATATAAATAAAAAAAAAAGGAAGTATTGCATGAGAGACATTCATTTCATGATGTCACCGCTCAAAGGGTTAAGATAATTTAAATAAAAATTGTTTTGTAATCTTTACAATGTTTTATTTATTTATTTACCTTTTGCCCAAGTACAACCACAGGATTCAAAGACAAGAAAGTATTAATTATGCTGTCAAGAATATAATTTAGTTGCATGTCAAGACAGCTCCAAATCCAGATTCCAAATCACACTCTCATCAATGTTTTCTCATTAAAGGAAGACATTACCAGCATGAAAAACACATTTTTATTCATCAAATAATAAAAGTGATATTAATAATAATGTAGTATTGATACTCCTTGTATGCATGAAGGCCACTCCCAGTAACATGTCCTGAAAAGAAAGAACATTCTTGAAATTTGTCTATAATCAGATGTTGCTGTGGTTTAAGAATGTGTGGAATCTATGGGACTCTTAGAGGTTCTCTGTTTATCAACTCAAACACCTGAGAGCTTAAATTTGGAAACTATGTATTAATTCATCTGCACCAAAACAAGTGAAATGCAAATGATTCGGAAAGTGTCTAAGACGTGTTTTTATTCTAAGCGTGTTATGTTATTCTAATAGTTAATTTAACTAGCAATTTCTTAGTGAAATATAATAATGGATTATTGATGAGTGTTAGTTAATTATGAGTGTTAGTTCAAGAAATGTTTCATATCATTATGAGGTCTCCAGTGAATTATTTTAATATTATAACATTTAGCTCTTAACGTTTGCAGAATTTATTATTATTTTTAAGTAAGTTATCAGGTAATTTATTTATTTTCTTAAACATTAATAGATGACATTCATATATTCATATACTCTCAAAATCTGTGCAATTTTATTTTTTCTTTGTCATGTTATTTACTGTCCTGATGGATCTGAATTTGACTGGACTGAGGCTAGAAACAACAAGGGAGAAGCAACTTAGGAAAGTGAATGAAAGCGGGGACACCTAGTATATAGAGTTAGTGCCAGGAAATGCTTTACAACCAGATAAAACAAGCTTTCATTGCCCTGATAACTCTTGTTATTGATTCCTATTGCTGAGCTGGAAACAAGGCCCAGATTTCTGGTTGAAGATCTGTATTAAGAAAGACTTTAGGGGCAGCTTAGCTGGAAATATTTCTGTTCCTCCTTTTTCCAAAATTGTTTGTTGTTTCAAGAATTTCACCTTGCTTCAGAACAATATTGTCAAAGTAGCAGCTTTATATGCTGTCTTCACATACTTCAAAATCAATTAACAACTTAGAACCTGTTGAAATGTTTGTATGTCAGTGGTAGAGAACTGCAGTGAAGGTAAAGGCTCCTTTCTGTTGTTTGGCTTTCCTCTGAAAACCTTGGATTAAACACAAACAGTGACTAAACAGTATGTCCTATGCTTTCATCTAATCATAAAGATATAATTTTAATAAATGTTTATAAACTAAATTCAGACAACAGTGACCATAATTGTTCAGGAGGACAATAGCTCTGTCTTTTTTTTTTTTGTGGAGTGCCAGTGTGATTTAAAGCTGCTGACAGCACCAGACGCTTACATTGCAATCAGCTCTCGCTGGCTCTCTCCCTCCGACATTTCTATGGATGGGTACAGCCTGTCTGCCTGCGCTGAATATTGAGCAGTGACAATAGCCACACATTCATTTTGTTAGGGTACATTATATATATTAAACATTGCTGATATTGTATACTAGATTATTTATGGATCAGGTTAAGTGACAGATCTAAAGAGGAAGGATATATATGGCAAGAACTCTCCATCAGAAGAAACCTAACAGAGGTCTTAGTCTTAAATTTGTGTGTCAGATTCATGTACAACCCTGGCAAATATTATGGAATCACCACACTATTCACCCATGATATTTATTTCATAGCAAGTAAACAAATCACAGATGTGATAATATTAAGCAACTTTTGTATAATAGGCGAACATTCTGGCTTCACGAAACATACCTCAAACAAATTCATTTATTCATCCTCTGCAGACTATTCAGGTCAGACTGTTTAGACTATCAAGGGCAGTAGTCAACCGCAGGGCACCACACACTCCCCCAGTCACTCACATGCTCAAACCTGTGAACTATTTTGCACAACCAATCAACTGTTTTTTTCAGTTGTGGAAAGAAATGAGAACACCCAGAGGAAACCCATGTAGACACAGGGAGAACACACCAAACTATAATAGTAATGATAATAATAATACTTATTATTGTTATTATTATTATTATTATTATTATTAATGGCATGTGTTTTCCCTGATCAAGCTGAGAAAAAAAAAAAATCAACACAAAATTCATCATTAAGAATTTGATTTTCCTCCTTGGGTAAGAATACTTTTAGACATGGATTTCACAAATAAAAAACAATATACTGCACCAAGCTGGTTCTGTTCGCTCCAATATCTCACTTAAATGGGGTGCAATAGGTAGTATTGCTGTCCCACAGCTCCAGAGATCTGGGGATGTGGGTTCGAGCCTTACTCCGGGTGACTTTCTGCAAGAAGTTTGGTGTGTTCTCTCCGTTTCCGCATGGGTTTTCTCTGGGGCTCTGGTTTCCTCCCACGGTCTAAAAACACAGGTTGGTAGGTGGAATGGCTACTCAAAAGTGTCCTTAGATGTGAGTGTGTGAGTGAATATGTGAGTGTGTGTCACCCTCTGAAGGACTGGGGCCCACTTTAGGGTGTGTTCCCGTCTTGCACACAATGTCTCCGGGAAGACTCCTGACCCACCGTGACCATGATCTGGATAAGTGGTTACAAGCAAAAGTATGAACATTCCCCTAACATCAAAACACTACCTCTGGCAGAATTTACGGAATCACCACAATTAGAGGATGTTTTTTTACATAATAAATAAACATCACATATAAGGCACAAAGCTATGTTTTTTTAAATAACTGAACATACTTATTTACAAATTATTTGAATTAATGGCACATTTGAGCAACAGGTAATGTCACTGCATCACAGCTCCAGGGAGCTGACTTTGAGTTTGTTGTGCTCTCCCTGTGTCTGCATGGTTTTCCCCCAGGTGCTCAGTTTTACTCCCACAATCCTAAAACACACATTGCTAGGTGGATTAGTCATACAAAAGTAGCCTTAGGTGTGTGTTAGTGAGTGCTCGTTGCAATGTGATGGCCTGGTACCTTGTCCAGGGTGTGTTCCTGCCTTGCCCCCCATGCTTCTATATATTCTCCAGACCCACCGGCCTTAACTGGTTAAGAGGTTACAGACACTCTATCAATCAATTAATTTAATCATTTATGATTTAGTATTGAATTACCTGCTTAACCCATAATCAGCTAAACAGAAGAAAACAGTTACAGTGGACTAAAGAAAAGCAATCATGGATTGTGGATGACTGAATGAAAATTATGTTTACTGATGAATTAAGTATCTGTACTGGTCGCTCAAGGACATGACGCTTGTGTCTTGTGCCATTCTGATAAAACATAAATAAGATGACTGCACAAATAAAACAATCAAATGATCCACATTCATTTGTGAGGAATGTCAGCTAAAGGACCAGGGGAGATGGCCATAATTACACTCTCAGAAGAATAAGGTATGTTAGAGGTACATTATTGGTCACTAAAGGTACAAACAGTGCAACTGTTTCTTTAAAGGTACAACAGTGTTTAAAAGTCCAGTTGTGTTTCATAAAGCTACATTACATTCTCTTATCCAAAAGAAGAGGTAAATATTTGTAAGTTTTCAGTATAGAACAGTGTCAAATAAAAAAAATAATAATAATATAAGACCTGGAGATTAAATGGGGCGTATCAACACAAATTTTAAATCTACAATTATAATAGAATAATGTACAATTATGTTTCCTAATGAAAAGTGGAAATATGTACCCTTGAAGGTACTTCCACAGTGACAAATTGTCGGACAGTGTACCTCAGCAGTGCACAGATGTACACTGAAACTCTGGACACATTTCTCACTCCATTGATAATGGTGATAAAAGTCATTTTTGGGAGGATAATGCATCTGAACAATTAGCAAGCAAGTTTTACTTTTATTTAGCAAAGACCTATAAACTCATCAAACAATTCAGATCTCTATCTGATAGCAAATGTATGGTGGAAATTATAAAAATATTATTTATCCCTGATAAGACTCTATCCCACCAAACTGATCTGTTAACGGCTGTTAAAGATAGCTGGAACCAGACTGATGTGAATTAGTCACATTAAGTCAATGCCTCAATTAATTCAGCCCATCATAAAAGCCAGAACAGAACCCATTTTAACTTTCTCCCACATTTCTCCCTGAGCTTATTTTTGTGTTAGTGGTTACATAATATACACCATATCAGACAAACATAAAATAGAGTACTCTACAACAAGGAGTGGTAAATGCATTCTATATTTATCCAGGATACTACCACAGATGTGACACCTAAATAAATGTCCAGGAGAGATCATGGCTCTGAATTTGCCTTCTGCTTTACAAAGCTTTTGATCTGTACAACTACATAGATACCTGTCAAAACATGCCCTAGTTGTACACATAACCAACGTCAATGTCCATTACCAAGAATGAATGTTATATTTTGAAAACTTTGACACAGACAGTTACTGGAACTTTAGCTCTTTAGTTCTTCTCCAAACAGAGGGGACCAACAATCAGTGTGTGAAATAATTGTGCAGTGAACACATGTGTTTGGTTGTTCTCTTCTGTCTGTGGAAAAATCTGGCACCTCTTTCAGTGTAGTTGTTCTGTGAAAACGGGGCAAATTTCTGGACCACGTTAACAGGCTTGTTTCCCCCATACATCTGTTTACATCTTGTTAAGCTGCTGATCCAGATAAAAACAAACTCAGTATTGAACAAACAATTTATGCTGTATGTCATGTATCTTAATGATTGGATTTAATTCAATGTAATTATGAACCACAGGTCTGGTTGGCATTTTTTGAAATCGTTGTTTATTTTAAAGGCTTAAAAATGCACAAGTTGGATGTGGAATTAGTGTTTAATGAACAATTAAAGGGGGCTCTGTAGTAAAGATTTTACATTAAAGCATTATTAAAGACTAATTGAAGGCAAAATCTAGAGTTACATCTAAGGCACTTTTAATTACTAATAATTATTAAATAATATTAATTTTGTAGTGAAGTAATTGAACAGAGAGATGTTTGGGTTTGGTTTAACAGATGACGTTCTGAATAAACATGCTAAGATCAATGCAAGTAAAGAAATATATTTCTTAATAGTTTTCCAGTATAAAGATTATTAATCCTTTATAAAAACGTTATGTATCGTTCAGGATTTTGCTAAATCCAATTGTTGTATGTTATGTGAGCACAAGTTGAACTGTTAACATTGGTTGACTAATATAGCCTATAGATATAAGACACATCTACAGATACAACATCGTGAGTTTTGAGGCGGGAATGCAACGCTGCGCAGCTTGACATATAATATTAGTTAAAAGAAATGCTAATTTAGGGCCTGAATGTCTCTTTAATTAGCTTCACTGATCCGAGAGGGCATGAGAGATGAGGCCAACGCCCATTCTCCATCATCACCTTGACAGCCCTGGGAGGTCCAGCCTAATGACAAACCTCTCATTCACTTTATCGTTCTTATGTCTTTCAGTCACTAACGAGAAGAGTAAATAAGCTCAGTAGCCAGCTCTTATATATGTAAAGTGGTCACAGAAGTTGACACGTCTTCTGGGGGCTGATACTTTGGCCTCGGACCTCATGTCTAGCTCTGTATCCCCCTCCCGTGACTCTTCCCTTGTTTCTAGGCTCTTTTCCGCCCCCCTCCCTCAGACTGGCTTTATGTCTGGCTGTTGGCGGCGTAAATAGACATGCGCTGTCGCCATGTTATCAGCTTCTCCTCCCCCTTTGGGTCTCGTCACTCACGGCAGATAGCAATAGCACAGGCTACGTTACAGAGAGACAGAGACAGAGCCCTGATACTGGTGCCGCTAACACTGGATTAAAACAAAGAAGACGAACTAAAGGAATAAACGCGGACTGCAGCGTCGTTCAGTGGTTTGGGACACAGCATTCCGGTCTGACGCCGTCGACGGATTGTGTGATTTTGTACAGAACATAACGTTAGGTTCAAAATGCGACTCAGTCGTGTCTAGCTGTTACTTTGATGCATGCACTTGTAGCCAGCGCAGTTAGATATTGCTTACTGTGTTTAAATGGTTGTTGTGTGTGCTAAGTGCGTAAAATTCCAGACGTACAATGTTAAACTGATCGTTCTGCGAAACGTAAGCGCTGAAAAGAAAGTCTAAACGAACCGGTGTTAGCCAGGTTGGGAGCTAGCATTACTCAACGACGACTGTTTTTAACTTAGCTAACATTAAGCTAGCAGCTAGCATTCTCGCGTGCACCCCGGCCGGGGACATTGTTTAAACACCGCGAACTGAAGTGGAATTATCGACTCCTGGCTGTTATTGGAAGGCAGCCATTAGTTTTATGTGGAAACTACTTGGGCGAGGAGAAATTCCTGCTGAAAAAGACCCTGTCCACACGGCAGTTCTTGTAAGCTGTATTTACAATTCTGCCGGAGACCACCCTCTGGAAATGCATCACCCCGACTCATTGGGAGATTCGGCGAACGCCCGAAAAATGATACAAACGACGAGTTTTCCCCGGCGAGGTGCCAGCAACACCGCTACTGCTTCTCCCACTTCGCTGACATCGTCGGGAAGTACTAGCCTGAGTAACAACCTGATGCCGGCAGATGATTATAAGCCTTCAGCGCTGGCCCCAGCAGCGTCCTCTCTCGGGACTCAGCTCCCTCCTCAAAGCCTCAGCATCCACTCCCAGCCCACACTGCTTCCCCAAAACCTCTCGGTGCCAGCAGGAGCACAGATCAAGAAGAAAAGTGGCTTTCAGATCACCAGCGTCACCCCTGCCCAGATCTCTGTCAGCACGAATAACAGCATCACAGAGGACACAGAGAGTTGTGATGACTTGGATGAGTCCCACACAGAAGACCTGTCTTCTTCTGAGATACTAGATGTGTCTTTGTCACGGGCTAATGATGCAGGGGGACCTGAGAGAAGCTCCTCTGAAGAGACCTTGAACAACTTTCATGAGGCAGAAACCCCAGGGGCTGTGTCCCCAAATCAACCACCAATTATCCCCCAGGCTCATGGCACTATGGTGAATGGCACAGTTCACCACCATCACCATCTGGGGCATCACGCCCAACACCACCACCATTTTCAGTCCACACTCTCTGGAAATACTCATTCTGCTTCATCAGGCTCTGGTAGGACTCAAGCTAGCGTCCCGCTTGGTGGTGTAGTGGCATCCACTGTCACACCAAGCACTGTAGCTTTACCAATCATGGGCCAGAAAATGCCTTCGAATGTGGGTGGGACCCTGGAAAATGCCTCGGCAGGCACAACCACTGTCGCCAGTCATCCTTTGGTTGCCCCAGGAACAGCTACTGGAATGGTCTCTGCAGCAGGTGCTACAGTTAGTATAGTTAAGCCTTTACCAAACAATGTAAGTAATGTTAATATATCAAACTCCAATGTGCCTGGTTTGGGTGGCATAAGTACAAATAGTAGCAGCATAGTTTTTTCCTCTGGCTTGAATAATACTAATAACCAAAATGTAAATCTAATGCAACAGCAAAGTGGTGTAGTAAGTAGTGTCGTCACCATGACAACGGGCACAACTGCTTCTGCAGTTATTGGGTCAACAAATGCTAGTCATGTGGGAACAGCTGACATGACCCAGCCTTCAACTGCTATCCCTGGCTCCAGTGCACAGCCTCAGCCCCCTCCTGTGACTACCAGTTCACGCTTTAGAGTGGTCAAACTGGACTCTAGTTCAGAGCCTTTTAAGAAAGGCAGATGGACATGCACAGAGTATTATGACAAAGAGGCTCCAGGTTCAGGTTCTTCTGAAAATGCGCCTAGCACCCGAACGGTGGAGAGTATCCGCCAGTTTGTACAGGAGAGTGTGGTGGGCTTGGAGAGAGAGAATGTAAGCACAAGCTCAGTCAGCACTCTGAGCCACTACTCTGAGAGTGTAAGCAGTGGTGATGTTGGAAGCTCCTCAGCTGTGCAGCAGGTCTTTCCACAACCACCCACTCAAATGCCTGACTACTCCACCCCTGCGAATGTCTCCAAGCCTCAAATGCAGCGCCCGGACATGGTGCATCCCCACCTACAAGGTAATGCGCCAACCTCCATGCCAGCCTGCACTCAGCAGCAACAGCCAACTCAAGTCAATATGGGAGGCTTGCAGACAAACACTGGACATCCTTCTCCTGCAGTGGCCCAGCAACATCTGACATACTCCCAGGCTGCACAACTGACTCCAGAACAGGGCCTGTCAGGAATCACGCAGCAGCAGATGGCCTACCAGCCTGCACAACAGGCCATGCAAGCCCAGGTAGCCCCAGCGCATGTCAACCCTTTAAGCCAAGCCGGCAGCCTGCCACATGACTTTGCTCAGTCTCAGCAGATCATCCCGTCAGCAGCTCCAGGATCAGCGCAAGCCCTGCCCCACCTGTCCAGCTCCATCCCCCCTGTTGCTGTAGCAGGCAATGGTCAGATGATGCCAGCTTCACAATCACCTGCAGGCAACATGCCCACTGCTGTGGCTCAGTCACTTTCTCAAGGGCTGATGCAAGCACAGCAGACTCCCTCATCCCAGATAGTCCAACCGCCCACTGGTGGGGTCATGCCACAACCCGTACAGTCCACAGGGCCCAATATTCTCCAGAAGCCCCAAGGAACACAACTTTGCTCTCAGCTCTCTGTTGAGCAGCAGCTACCACTCAATGGTCAGGCCCTAGGAACACAGTATGTCCCTGCAGTTCCATCAAGCCTGCCCACGTCAATTGTGCCTCCCAATCCTCCAAGTGATCCTCAGTCCAACGTGGTACAGAATGGCGCTAAGGATGCTGGCACCCAGCCTGCTGTCAGTGCCCTATATGCCACACTGCCCTCACTGATGTCCACACAGCTGGAGGATGCCCAACGCCTTCTCTTTCAACACCAGTCTGTCCTCTCAATTCCCAAGATGGCAGCTGGTGAATGTGCCTCCCAAATTGGCACCTCCATAGTTCCTGATGAAAGTGGTGGAGTCAGTGCCTTAACTGCCTCAGCCAGTCTGCTGAAGAACTTGCCTGTTGATGGAGAGGAAGATGGGTAAGTGTCAAAATGAAATGTTTTGAAGTTTCTGTTTTTTCCTCCTCTTATCTTAATAACAAGTTTTCTCTGTTATTTTATGCACTAATTGCAGTGAAACATTTGAGATTTATTTCACTACATAAAACTGTAGGTCCACATGTGTGGGTGTATTGCTGGTGCATGTTTTCTACACACTAAAAACAGCTTTTCAGGTATAAATTATAAGAACTTCAAATAATTCAAGATGACCAGAATAACTTAAGTATTCTGAGAGATGTGGGGGAGTTTGATAATCCCGTTGTTGCTGAAACAGATCAATGAAGCAAATAGAACAGTCTCAAATACATTGTTACAATAAATGGTTAGGTTCCTTTGTGAGGTGAAAGCTTTAGGTACTGGGTGAAAGAAAACATTGTTTTAAAGTAGACAGTGCTCAAAGTCAATGCCATATTGACTCACTCATTTTTTTTTTTTTCCCCCAAAAAGCAAAATCATGTATCCCCCTCACCTGTCATGTAATTTAGTAACATGTCTAAACTGAACTCTAGAGCATTATCTCTGTGATAATGCGACCAAGCCTGTCCTTTTTTAATTAAGTATTCCAAACTCCAGTAGACACTGAATTTTAGTCATCACCCTTATGAAGATGTGTATAACAAAACAAGTGGACATGTTTTGCTAATAAGATGGTGGTCACAGTCACACATTTTTATGTGTATTTACAATGTGAAAACTATGTAAGTTTATGTGCATTGAATACACAATGCATGATAAACATATGACTCCTCAGCAGAGCCTGACAGAGCTTGCTAACTGACGTTTCAGGGATGATGAACTGCTCAGTCACCTGACACTCCTTAATAAAACTGGCAGTTCTCTCATAGAGGTTTGAAGACAGACATTATCAGGAAATACTAGCTTTAGGGAAGCATACAGTTAATTAAATTGAGGCTTTGTCCTATATTGTTAATTATGAAAACAGTTAATACATTAAAATGCCTGCTAAACACTTACTAAATATTAACAACTAATCATACTGAAAATAAAAAATCATAAGTTTTCTTTCTCCCCTGTAGACCACCCCAAGAAATCACATAACCTGACAGATCATAAGAGACTTGTATTCCTTCTCTGAGGATAATCAGCGTTTCTCTGTGATTTTTAGTCCTGTTGGACGTGTGCTAGTGTTTCATGTCTTTAAAAATGAAGTTAAACTATTCCTCAGAAAAACTAAATATTCTGTCATATCCATCACCAGTGAAGAAATATTGAGCATTTAAAAAAAAAAAGTTTATTGCTATAAAAAAAATGATTACATTTTCTTAAAGTTTCTATAAAGGGCATGGGGCACAGAGAGAATATTTATTTATTTATTTGTGATTTGGTGGATGACTAAGAAGTGAGAAATTACCTAACAGAAAATCACCCTGTATGGATAATGAGTAAGGAGCCTGCAACTGACATGGAGTTGACACAACAAGATTAACTTAGAAAGAAGTGACACAGCACTAACTCGGGACCCTGAGTTTTTATCTACTTTACATACTGTCTTGTGGGTTGTTTTCCAAACTTCAGTTCACTGTGTAGTCTTATGTTGTAGCCATGAAATAGAAAATATTTCTCATGAGCTACATATTTGTTTTTATTCTGTTTATTCTCAATCATTTAAATAATTTAAATTGCTGTGCAAATATTGTCTGTTCGTTTTTAGTCAGTATATCTAATCATGTTTAATCTAGTTAATAGTTTTGTTGCACCTGTCATGTTGACTATAGACAGTGGCTAAATTGTCCAGGAAAACACATTTTATGATTTTCATTTTCATAATAATTGCATCTAATGACTCCAAGTTGCAACCTGCCATGCTTCAGTAGAGATAGGATTTCAGTAAATGGATTTTTTTTTCTCAAAGTAGAAGCCAAACATGCATGCTTTTAGTTTTACCACAGGGAAAATAGGCTGTCTGTGCTGACTTGTAAAACATCAGCAAACATTCAGTAAATTAGTCCTTGGTTTTAATTTAGTTGTAAATGTCCTACCCATTTTCTAATGCCAGGAACTTTTTCTATGATTTTTCATGGCTTTGTTCAAAATTTCTGCATCAGATTGTTTGATTAGCAGATTATCTCATTTGGCAGTAGGCTTGACGGTAACTGGATGGTCCTTTGACTTAATTTACTGGACAGCTTTATTGTTGTTCAGTGCTTTCAGCACTGTTTAGTTTTAGTTTCTTCAGAACCCCATCAATACCATTTGATCTGCATCTGCACAAATTTTGTTCTTGTTTTTGTAGTGTTCTTAGGTCATGGTGTCGACTGGTGGACCCGTTTAGGAAGATGATTATCTCATGTTTGCTTTTTTGAAAGTAATCTGCTCTTGGCAGTGATAGAAGCTGCACACGAGAGTCTCAATGAATTGCTCTTTGTGTGGAGATCAAGTAGATTATCTCTCCAATTAATGGGCCCTGTGGAATGGGAGAGGAGAGGAAATGCTTTCACCCTGCCAGTTTAGACCAGAACAGATAACAAGGTGGATGATGGTATGTCATGTTGGAGCTGGGTCTCATGTTTGGTCTATCTCTCATTCAACAGGCTGTGCTCCTAATGTGACTGTGACAGATGTTGCTTTTTGCTCTGCTCTGGGACTTCCAAGATGTTTATTTTCCCCAGATGTTGGAAATTAGTTTCTAATGCCTTCTCAGTTTTCATGAGTAAATATACGTTGTAGCAATATCTTGCTAGAACCCCAGGAGTGCTTCATATCACCTGTAATGCCTGTTTTATGATTATTTTTTAAAGTGTGTTTTACCCAAGAAGGTATTTTGTACAGATGGCTCTGGGATGCCTCTTTTACACAGTGATGCTACTGGGATGCTATACTAGTGATGCTATTTTGTAGTTTCAAAATAGTACAAAGACATTATGGAGGATGGAAATAGCGAAGAAATATTGAAAGAAATCAGCTGTACTTCCCTAACTGTCTAAACAGAGTATCTAATGTTTTGAGCAAATTGTGATTTATTGTTTAGGTTTTCTTTAGAGGAGGACATTGCTGATTATTCTGCTCTTTTAAACTGTTGGTATTTGTTCCAGAGCCTTCAAAATTAAACTGTTGTTGTTACTGAACATTTGAAATGTGACTCATACACTAGAAACAGCTAGTTCAAATGATCATTTCGTTTGTAATTGATCTCTTCTCAGGCTCTTGTCAAATAATTAATGCTAGTAAGCTGTGTGTGTGTGTGTGTGTGTGTGTGTGTATATATATATATAGTGTATGTGTATATATGTAAACAAAATTTCTTTATTATAAGCATTGTTCTCACACATGTAGCATACTGGAGAGTGCCAAGGAACAGCACATTACCCATAAACTATATTAGTCATAGGGGCATTTGTCTGGCTTACTCAGCCAGTTTAATTCAAATGCTGTTTGAACAGCAAAATGTTTAATAGACAACAACAACAACTGTATTGCCAACTCTCCACTGAGGCCATGGCATTGCTGCCAAAGGTTAATTGAATCATTCTTTTCTTAATGGACAATTTAGAATTTGCTTTGATGTATGTAATAAAAGATGTTGTACTTCCAGTTTGCTCATTGTTGTTAGCCCTCTATGTCCAGGAGCAGGGAGGAATTAGTATTGTGTATTATAAATAATGATAGGAAAGGCCATTGTTCTGTTTAGTTTGAACGCTCAGACCTATTGCATTTGAATTACATGAAGCAATATTCTGCCTGGCTGATTATGTTAACAGAAAATTACATTGGAGTTTCAAAACTAAATATAATTTTACAAATTATATATGCACATGAATAAATGCATTCTTTGAGACCCAAGGCTTAGAGTTGTTTTTGCCCAATGGAAAAGTGGACAGAAAAGCAGTTTTAAGCTAAGTAGCTTCTCTTAAGGATGGAAGATTTAAATACCCTATCAGATATGACAGTATCATATTTAGCAGTCTGCCAGCTTTGCAAAGTTATTGGATTCCCATTTTTCTGTATATTTTAATGAACTAATCTCACTTGAAGTATATCTTGAAAAATGAAAAATTTGATGGCTTTGATAGATAAAAATATTTTTTTTGTGACTTAATTTTTGCTCAATAATGATAAGCTTTGGGTAATAGAGCTCAATAAACCTGGTTATCACAGCCAACTGCACACTATCAGGTGCATATACTCATGCTATTACAGTAAATGAACATAGGCGACCACATGACGCGACAACGCAAAAAAAAAACTTTAATAGGTTTAGTTCAAGTGCTTGTGTGTATGTATTAAATTATATATACTATTGTCACCTGTTTACTCTTTGTTTTGGAGTGTATTTGTCTGGTATGGTGACCCCACTATCAGAACACAAGCTCAGAAACTTTCCCTCATGCTCTGGGAGAACCTGGTGGGTTTTTCTTTACTCAGAGTGTATTTTTCTCCTGGGAAATGTTTTCCTGTTTGCAACATTTTTGGCCATATCGCCCAGCTCTAGTTTAAAGTAAAATTATCACAATTGACAGGAGGCCACTGAAAACCTTAAAACCATAAATCTCTTACTGATCTGATAGGTCTGACTAGTACAGGAAGCTTCTTGTATATTTTTTGTTTTTATTGAAGATGTAGCAAGGAAGAACATTTCTGTCCTGTCTAGTTACTTGTTAGAGCGTGTTACCATTTTACTGTTTGATACTAATAGTTTACTACTAGTTCGAGAGTGTGCGCTGATGACATGTAACTATAGGGAAATTATTTTATATATCCACACTAACACATTTGCTGTAGCTTTTACTGATTAGCTGTCTTGGACAGATCTCTCTGTGAGTCAGCAGATTTGGAATGTCTTTTTACTGCGGTTTTAGGCAGCACATAAAAGCTCTAGCTAAAGCATGCAACCTTGAGCATGTGCCCATGTGCTGCTTGTGCTCTGTTAAACATGCACAATGAGATTTCCCCTCCTTGTGGCATTGGGCTGAGCAGTGTGAAATGAGGTCACGATGGACACAATGGTGGCTGCTGCAGAAAAGGATGCCTCCCACCCATTACATTTTTATTTGAATATTTGGCTTTTCTCAAAGAAATGGTTTAGCAATCTTTTTGTCATAAGCTTGGCTTAATATTCACAGTAGGCAGCCCGTCCTTTTAACGATTAAATGAACATAAGTGCTAACCGTTACATGTTGCTCTTGTGCAATACATTTGTCCCAATTGCCTCTTTAATAGGCCATACTTTCAGTCCTTTTTTTTAACATCTTTTGCCACAGTGTACCTATATTTCCACTTCCAGCTCACCCATACCATATGTGAGTACCCATGCTGAATCTGGGAACACTTTTGCCTGTCAAGATGAAATCTGTGTATTTGAATCAGTTATTTGACCAGACTATGAACTTTTCTGGTTTGAAGAGGTGCTAAGATGCTCTGTGGAAGAAACACTATGATATGCTTTGTGGATTGTGAATGATTTCAATCAAATCCTTCCAGAAACTCAGTTTTTGGAACAAATGTCATGTGAACACACACTTTTGCTGTATTATTTATGTTAAATTAGTTAAATATCTAGACTTTAATAGGTGTAACTCTTATTGTTCAATCTTTTTTTTTTTTTTTTTTTTTCCCAAGTTGACACAGTCCTACTGGACGGTAAAGTATGCTCTGGCTGCCTGCTCTTGTGGGGCTTTATAGTTGGTCTCCTCTTCACTTTGTCTAAAATAATCCCTCTTTCTGTGTGAGGAGGCTGAATGAGAGTTGGGCCCTGCATTTAGCATCCAGCGTGCCACTGTGTGAGCCATTAGCACTGAGTCATTGTTTCAGCAGCACTGCCAGTGTCGCCTGGCTGCCAGCCATATCGCTGTTCTCCGTTCCTGCCCCACATGCTAGTCAGCCCTGTCTTTTATGCCAGTCTGCCCGCTTGTCTGAGCCACAACCAAGCTGCTATAGCGACAACCTAAAACCCCCTAACACAGCCATTCCAGAGCCAATATGTGTCTCACCCTCCTCAATGAGCTTATCGCATTTAGGGAGTTTTTCTTGGTGTTTTCTAAAACCTAGTCATGTGTCTCGAAGAGGATTTTGTGCCTTGAACTTTGAACTGATTGAATTGTTTGTGAATTAACTATAGGTTACAGTTTATGAAGCCTGAATGTGTGTTTCATGATTAAAAACAGATAAACCTAGTACTGTGGCTGCCAGTTTATAATCATTCTAATCCTGTGCCAATGTAAGTTTTCCAAATATTCTGCTCTTCTGGAGTGCAGTGCAGTACATAAATCCAGTATTGGTGGATACCAGTTCAAGCCCGTTTTGCATCCCTATTTCATGCCATCTGTCCCAATCTTTATGATGGTAGCTGCTGTAGAGCTTTTAGGACCAAAACCCTGGTTATTTTCAAAGCAACCCCATGGAAAGGGACTCAAAAAGAACTTTGACATAAGCTACACATTTGAGTGTATTCTCTTCGTGCCTGTCTTCCGTCTGAGGTTCATGGTGAATGGAAAACTTGTGAAGGCAGAATGTTTATGTTTATTTGTAATAACAGTGGTGGAGTTGTCAGGCAGTGCAGAAGCTTGCGGAAGCTGTTGCCATGCTCCTGTCTAGGTCACTGACTGGCTGCTGGTGTTTTCAAATGACCCCATCTCTTTACAGCCCTTTCCCATGACTCTCTCAATCTGCAGAAAAGCTATCTTAGTCTATGAGTGATCAAAACTTGCATTTTGGTTTATTTTATCTTTCAGTTAAGTTAGGTGTATATAGTAGTACTTGTAATTAGATTTGGTTGTTTTTCAGTGTTTCACAGTGTTTCTAAATGCAGTTTTAATGTAGTACCAAACATTGACTAAAATAGCTGTCCATTGCAGATTTATTTCGGAATAAGCTTTTACTTTTCTGCCGATTTTTTTTTTATTATTCCAATATCACAATCGCCAACAATCTGCATTTTAGGAATATTTTATATTTCATTTTAATAGGATGATTTTTTATTATACATATTGTGGGTCTTAAAAACATACTAAGGTTGATTGTTATCAGGAAATAGCTTCCCTTCTCTGTGAGGGACCTCCTGAAAGTCTGAGATTTCTGCCTAAGCTTGTTGGAGACTGCAGTGCCTGGGGCTCCTCTTCTGAGCTGGGTTTAGTTCTCTGTTAATCATGGCTATGTCCCTCCTGGCCATTTATACACACACGCACACATGCACGTACATTCTGAGACCTGTTTTCCCACTCTTTGGAACTGAGGGGTTCTGCTCCAGGATAGGATTCACCTTTCTAACAACGAACTACTCTCCTACAACACTGCAGTGTGATTAAAGCATTTAGATTCTGCATTGGCTCACTTACTGAAAGGTGCCATTTACTGTCTAGTCTGAGCAGCAACCAATCTTCACTGGCACAGCTGCAGGATACACCCCCCCCACCCGACTTGGTGGAGAACCTGTGATTATTTTATTTGTTTGTGAGAACTGTTATTGTTTCCAGGGCTTCTGAGTGAGTGTGTGTGTGTGTGAGACTATGCATATGGTGGTATGACAGGTGCTGTGAGTTATTGTTTAAATTGCACATCGGCAAGTCCCCTTTCTTGTTAAATTATTTACCTAAGCTTAACTTTGCTAACATCAGCACACTGCATTTATCAAGATTCTTTTAGTTATTCATATGTATTCAACCTTAATTAATAATATCAGTGAGGGTAGTATTTCTATTTGGAGTAACTATCATTATGCTTAATGTATTCTTTAAATTCTTGACATTTGTTCTGTAGGGTTATATCTACAATATGCTTGGATTGATAAATAAGGCCATGTAAAATCAAGAGGTTAACGGGGTTTCTTTTTTCATTCATTATTATTTTTTGTGTAATTTAACAAATCATAATTAATTTGAAACTAAATGAGGCAGAGAGTAGGGCTATTCTATTGCTCAGTCTTTGTCAGTCGATGACTCATACCTGGTATGCTTTATAGAGGCATGACTAATAGTGAGTGTAAATGGAATGAAAACTATCTTGTATAGTTTCCTCAGGTGTGTCATACAGTGGCACTCCCCCCACCCCCCAAACTATTGAAGTTGCAGGAGGTATGAGTATTTATTCTCTGGTTTCTGATTTGCATTTAGATAAGGCAGTGAAGAAATATGATACAAAGACAAAGATTAGTCACTTTGGATTTATTAGGGTTATTTTGTGTTTAATTGATGCTTGGCGTCTATAGTAAAGACTATCAGGAATAGATCCAGTGATATTCATGCAGTATTGATGGAGAACTATCCTCTGAGACCTCACAGGCTGTCCGTTTACTGTGGGTTCAGGTAATATGAGAGGGTCTCTCACTCTCACTCTCACACATGCGTGCACACACAAGTTTGAGCTACCTGCATTGTCCTACATTCATTCATGTGTGGATGTCAGCATTAGTCTTCCATACCACACCTGTGTGAACTGCCAGTAATGGTAACAACACTTGTTTTCAGTAGTTAGTTTTCTGTCATTATAATACCTCATGGGCTTGTTGTATTTATCAAATATATATATATATATATAGGTATGCCATATGCACACAATTACTGTAAATGTTTATGCAAAGTGTGGGATAATTATTTTAAAGAATATTATATAACTGATGGTGACAGAGGTCCCCAAGACTACTTGTAAAAACAGCAAAGGTATATATATAATATTCTTTAAAATAATTATTTAATGTCTGAAGGCCCTGTGGTCTCAAAATTAAAAATCCCACACTTTGCATAAACATTTACAGTAATTGTGTGCATATGGCATACTTTTTGGGCCAAAATATTAAAGTAGTTGTTCACCTGGACACGTCAAAATGATAATAAAAAAGCAGTGAATACACCTGAATTTTGAGTCCATACAAGTCATTTAATTCCATGTGAACACTTAATATTATTGTGTCTGACCAAATGGTTTTTAAAAGATTTAGCCTACATGGTATGCCACACAAAGGCTGTTCAGTGTAGCCTCTTTTCTATTCATTTAATTTTAACTACAGGACTGCACAAGGTTGGCCAGTAAAAGTATTCATGTTCAACATTTTTTTAAAGAAAGGATTATAGATTTTCGTTATAAACTTTGATGTACAAAGACTGTGTTGTCCTAATGGTGTATTGCAGTGAAGTGCTGAATTACAAGGCTAAATCAGACTCTCAGAGCTCTCAGTATGCAACTTGTTCATCTGTAGTTGGACTAAATCTATAACTCTGTAGGTTAGCAGTATAATATATATTAGTATAATATATATAATATATATTAGTGTTCTCCTCATGCCCATAAGGTCTTGGTTATAGAAATGCAGTTGTCACCCTGTTTGGTTGTCATTGACCACAAGGCCTGTTGGACTCAGGCAGTAGGCTGTTACATAAGTGTCAGTAAGCTGTTAGTATAACTGTCTGGTTTTCTGAGGACTTGTAGTGGTCAGTATACTCTCTGAGAAATATTATTCTTTGTTGATTTGGCATTAGGCTCTATAGTCACAGATCTTTAAAAATCACAAGTGTGACTGGATGTTTTTATTTGGAAACTAATAACCTGGTATTGCATCATTTCTAATATGTAGATAAAATTAAAGGCATTCATACATTCTTTCATTCAAAAAAATAAAAAGAGAGTCTGAGTCAATATTGCTAATACCTCATGTGAAACATATCCCACACTTCCTTTATGGAGACTGACATCTCTTGAAGAGAATGAGGCTTCACTGTAGCATTATGACTCAGGCTGCAGTGTTGCTCAATGGATGCTTGTGTGGCAGGCAGCATAGTTTTCACATGACAAAAATGACTGATCTATTTCTCTCCTGAAACCATGAAACAAAATTTAACAAAGCACTGCTGCCTTGCACTCAGCAAGTGTCAGGATCGCACCCGTATTAGCACACCATCAAACCATCAATGAAAGACAGAGAATGTTGGTTTTGAACTATTAGGTGCTTTGAACTATTAAGGTGCTGATAATTGCAATTTTTTTTTTATGATGAAATGGTGAAGGTAGTCAAACTGTAACGTAAATTACAGACAGAGGACACTTTCATCCATCAGCCTGTGATAGACTGGAGCTAATCTCAGTTTACGAACTGCTGAATCATACGCTTACACAACTCAGTCTGGAGTATTTCTTTTGGGACCTGATGTTTTCATTAAGTCATCTCAGTGTTTCCCTCTGTGTCGTTGATTGGTAATAAGCTCTCCTGATATTGTCTTTTTCTAAAAGAATGGGGTTTGTGAATAAGTCGGTAGTCAAACGCTACAGATGGTGCAGTGATGCGTTGAATTCTCTGACTCCTAGAAAACATTTGTTTCATTCGACGCCATCCAGTGGTCTTAGATGGGAACTGCTGATTAATCTCCTGAAATGTTTTGTTGTCTCTGCAGCCATCTAGAGGGCATTAAAGACTCAAACAGGAAAAAAAATGTAGACGTTTTGGAAATTGGAAAGTATTGATACAAATTATAGAGGGATAAATCAAATTATCTGTAGTTTTTCTATCAGTGATGTGGTATATGATTTAGAAGAATAACATTTGATGTTTGAACTAGGCGGTGAATGTGCCCTTCCTTCAAAAGCTGTTTTTTGTTGAGTTGCCCTGTCCAAGCTGCTTTGTTTGTTGCACGTTTGCAAATTGTATATCATTGAAATCATCTACAGCGCCTTTTTAAAGTGTCATATAGATCTTGTCTCACAGGTGTTGCATATGTAAAAATCAGATAACTATGTACCTGTCTAGGAATGTACAAGGGACATTTATGCCTATTTATAAAATGTGTAGGTTATCTATAGTGGATTTAATATACAGATTTCCTTATGCAGTGCAACACTGATATTACCATAATTACCAAAATGTTATTACTATAATTAAAAATTGACTAAATTATAGGAGGAAGAAATCCTACCTTGATATGGTCACTGCTATTGTACACTTACCTACTTAGAGCTAATTTAGACTCTCAAAGGGATTGATATTCTTCAAACTTCAGGAAGTTTCCAGATTTAAAGCATGCATGCCCTGCTGGTATTTAAAGACAAATTGATGTACATTTTATATATATATATATATATATATATATAATTTCAAATTAATTTCAAATTTTTATTAACGCACTGTTAACCTATTTCACACACTTTTTTCGCAATACAATAACAACCTCAAATTATTCGCTCCCCTTATTGTAGTCTCGTGCTTGGCAATGTCTTTTACGTACATTAGAGAGCACACACGGAACCCTAGAGGGTTCACTTTTAATGTTAGGTCTCCACAGATTTCACCTCCAGTTTCTGTGTTTCAGATAAAGGGTTTCACTATGTGGATGTTTGTAGAAATGAAAATTGCATTTATTTCTGCAGCTAACAGAACAGAATGGGAATTAATAGTCAACCAGTAGTCTGACCAGCAGCCATCTCAACACTGGACTCATTCTCATTTTGGATTTATGTACCTCTTGACTTGGGTACCTTGGGTATTTAGGCTTGAGGCCTAAATAAAAACACTAATATACTCATGGTTTGTAGGGGTTTGTAAGGTAGTACAGAATAGACATAGCCTTAATATGACTATCATTTTGTTTAAAAAAAATGCAGGCAGAGAATACAGTGGAGTTTATCACCTCTACTGACATGCAAACTCTGACTCAGAGTCATGCGCACTGTGTTCTGTCTTTGTCTTGTGTTCTTGTGTATTTAAGAATGAGGAATAGTGCGTGGAAAAATGTGTATCTTTGTGCACATGTTGAAATTAATCTGCTATGTGATTTACAGTATCTTAATACTGTCAATAACATTGAGAGATGTGTCATGGTAAACTGTCAACTGGATAGATTTATTTATTTATTTATTTAAATAATCAGCTCTATGTGAAATGGCAGAAAAACAGCACTCATATTTCCACCACTGATTTGAGCTATAATGGCATTCTCATTTTATACCAGAATACATCTTGTGCAGTGCTGTTATGAATCACTCTTCACTGACCCATATTCTGGAAATGAAACACCTTTCAAAACAGTGAACAATCACACGTAATGTGTCTACTCCCTGGCCTATGAAAGTTTTTAGGTCATTGGAGCATCGAGTTTAAGAGTCTTTTGTGTGGAATGAGGTTGTTTACAGTAGCCGTGGAGACATTTGAGGGCAAAAGTAACTCCCACAAAGGTTATGATTTCTTGAGTTACAAAGTCAGATTGCTTTTTCTTCTTTCATAAAGTCAGGCATGACTTGGTTTCACTGTCAAGCCAGGTTAATTGTTCCAGCAATTGTATCATCTGTATTGTTCCAGCAAAATATAAATGCCTCGGTTACTCACCAGACTTATTACTTAGAATTGTGGCATTGTATATCTCTCCCTCTCTCTCTCTATCTCTCTATCTATCTATCTAGTTTTGATATCTAAAGTCTTTAATAAATATCAGTTTGGAATTCTATATCAGTGTCCAACATGTTTAAATTATAAACTGGAACATATGTTGTTCTTCTGTACTTATAATGCTTAATTTTATTCAGTATATTCAGGAAAGTATTAGTGAGTAAGACCTTATTATGTTAAAGATGCAGGCGGCACAGCTTTACGTCTGACGTAATTCTGCAGTAATCAGGGATACTGGTCTCTTTGACACTGAGTATTAAATGAGACGAGACTAGTGATTAGGAGTATGATATGCAGAAGTGTCAAAGTACTAAATTTATCCAATCAACAAAAGCCTTTATAGATTGACATTTAATTATCCACAGTAAAAAAAAACATAAGGCACTTACACTCACCACTTAGTTTAAAGAGTAATTTGGATTAAAAAAAAACAACCTAATAAAAATTAATTATTGACATTGATTATGCCCTGAATATGGCACATTAATTATTTGTTAAAGGTGTGTCACTTTTCATTTTTGTTGTGCTTAACTGAGTCTGAATGAATAGGTGTATTACTGAGAATCTGACTTTTTTAAACACTCTCAGAGAATCAGACGAACGCTTGGTGGTAGTTGGTTGCCCAAAGAAATTACCAAAAATGTTTTTTGACTGTTATTATTTTGCAATTATTTACCATTCCCCCATTGTTGTACTTTTGGTAGATACGACATTTAATACCAGGCAACTTTAGGCATATATTAACAGAAATTGTTGTATTGGATATTCCAAGGGGAAAAATGAATCTGCTCCAATGCTTTAAATATAGCCTGAAATTATGCACACCCACATGTCTTGTCATGTTGTTAGCTCTGTAATTTGTCAGCCAAAAGATGTGTTAATTATAGCTATATTCATATGGTTCATTGGGATTCAGTTTGTTGCTTTTCCCCAAAAAATAAATTATCTATGTTTTTGTTTGTTTTGCTTTTTTAAAATGTAGCTCCAGCTGTCGTAATATGTGATTATAGGTGTGTTGAATATTTGATCTGACTCCAGATTTTCAACTTTTTCCCGGAACCCTGACTCTTTCTTATCAAAGCATTCTTCATTTCTTTATGGTCACAGCATACCTCGGTTCTTCAGCCAAGCTTGCGGAAGGAGGCAGTGTTCCCTCTGCTCACACCCCCTTCCTGCTCTAACAAAAGGGCACAAAGGAGAGGGCCTAGTGTGGGGAGTGCTGCCATGCTCCATGAGAGATTAGTTCGAATGGGGGGTCCTGCACTAAATTAACAGCTGTTATGTAATGCAATTTGTACAGACAGTGCTTGAGGATTTTTCTGTTCATTGCATGTTGGTTCAGAAAGCATTACAGGACAGGCCTAATGTAGCAGATTTTTTATTTTTTTCAGATGACAACTGAAATAAGGTCCCTTGCTACACGTTATTGCTAGCATCTTTGAGACTGATGGAAGGGAGAAAGAAGAGTCTTATGTACTCCTAAAAGATGAATTCACTCTTTAACTTGGATTTTTCTACTCCATTTGGCGGCCAGGATCTGGTTACTTAATTAGCTCCTCTGTTGTGACCCAGTTCATAGTTATTGGTTTAGATGTTCGGTTGTGTTTAAAATAGTGTATCACTTTCAGTAGCATGATTTGATGCCACTTTGTGTGCATTGAAAATAGGACTCAATATCATATCTCATTTTACTCAGACTAAGAAGAACACATTTTCCATTGAAAATTTTAAATATACATTTAAAATTATATATTTAGTTACTTCAGGGTGTGATCATATTTCTCCATGTATAATACAATGGTGCCATGAAGTTCATTCAGACCTGTTTTATGTTGCATTTTTACTGTTTAACTGCAGACTAGCTATGATGTAGCAGGTATGTGTTCACACCAAGCTGATCTTTTGAAACATAGATGCTGTTAAAGATTGAAGGGTGGGCTTTTCAGTCCTCAGCGAACTGGATTGTGCCGGTTGGTGTTGCCTGTTAATTTTCCTCTTGGAATTAGGACAGAGCAGCAGGGAGAGGAACAGTCATCACAGACTGATGTGACAGATGGAGGCAGAGAGAAAGGCCGGGGTAGTAAGAATCTGGAAAAATGGACAACATGCCCTATAATAGAAATGAGGCAACAGAATAAGCAGTAAAATGTCAGGCAGATGACGTTAAGCTGTGCTAAATATATATCTGAATTTGTTTTGACTTGGCTGTTACCACTAATCTTAATGAGAGGAGATGATAAACAAATAACTTGTTTGTAATGGTAACATTTTATTATTCATAATTACAGCTGTAATTTGATGCTTTGTTTGTGCTACCAAAGTATCATGAGCTTCATGACAATGAATTGTTTAAATTGTCCTGTATTAATGATATATTTAGGTACAATATTGGTTTAACGGGACATATTCCTGTGAACTTGAGGCAGTGTCAGTGTTTATATTTTCTGTATTGCTTCTCAGATTGTACTAATAATTGCAGGCACTACTGATAACCCTGTTTTATTATATTTTTATTTTTTATATATTTATATATTTAACACTATATAATTTATAGTTAATGACCTAAGTCTAACGCACCTAGTTTGTGGGTCTTATAAAGTATGTGTTCTGCAATGTTTTTATTAACAGCGAAAGCTATAGAAACAATAGAAGGTTTGCTAAAATATCTAGGGTAGCATGAATTTTCAGATTTTTCGTACTTGCTTTGAAGTGGGGCACAAATGAATAAACATGGTTCTCATTCTGAAACCTACAAAAAGACGCTTCACAGCTATAAATCCTCACTTTTCATGGCAGTCCCAGCTGAGGAAATTCCACATCTTGACTGTGCATGCAAACATACAGCAAAGTCGACAAATCACATTAGGAGTTCGAGTGGAAGTAATGCTTGCGCTTGACTGGCCATCTGTATCAAGAACATCGTGTACAATATAAACAACCCCCTCATGGTTCCCTCAAATCGGTCACGTCCCCGCTATTGTCTCACTTGATCAGCTAACTGGAGCTTGTCCATGCCATGTTCAATGCCTGTCTGCTTCAACAGAATGTTTGCTGTACTACAGTATTTGATTGTTGAATTTAGAACAGGGGGCGTGTATGTATACTTCTTCCTGACTCATAAATACTATTTTTCATAGTGAAGAACATAGTTTGCCTTTATGGTTCTCACATCATACATCACAACAGTGCCTTAACTGTCACGTTATATAAAGGCTACAGTGCTTCCAGACAAAGGGAGAGAACGCGCGGGCTGGTGCTGCTGTAACAACAGTGAGGCAAGAAAGCCTCTACTGTTGTAACTGCAGGCACTTTCTTCATGCCTTTTGCAGAAGAGTCCACTTCAGTGATTTGACCCAGGGCTTCTTCCCAGACTGTTTTATCTTTGGGCTAATCCTGCTAATGCCAGGTTTCACTCCACATTACTTATACCTGCTGCTTCTGTATGCACACTGGCTCAGTTATATAACCAGTAATGTGTGAGGAAGCCTGGCTGCTTTAGCACTTCCTTAAATGCTGGAACAATATAGAGATGCTTTTTGATTTGTTTCTCTATTACTTGATTTTGGGAATTCAGTTGGTATCTTACTTTCAGATAAATTGTAATTACTGTTGATGAAGAATTTAATATATAAATTTGCTGTTTGTTGATGTCCTTTTTATAGTGATATTATACATATCATCTTAAGTGCAAACCTGGTTAGCCCTGTTCAATAAGTCTGAGATTTTAGGGATGAGTAATGGTAGAATCATAGCAGATAGACTGTATTATAGCTTTAAAACAGATTAAAGTGTTGACAACCAGTTGAGTTGAGATACCACCTGTGCAAAACGTGTAGTGTGTTAGGTCTTATAGGAAATGTAGCTATCCATGTACACAAGTATGTGAGGTAATTTTATAGAAATTAAAAACTGCATATCAAGGAAACAAATCATAACCTGGATATGAAAGTCTCATAATCATAGTTTGTTTTCTGCAATTTCACAAGCCTGATCTAATCCTTGCCCTCCCAGCATCTAACAACCATTGATGTATGACCCAGCAATATTCCTGGTAAGCCATAGATGTGTCAAATGGGCTTGCACATTGAAGCAGATCTCACATGCTTCTTTTCTTGCTAATGAAGTGAAACGTGCTGAGGCCGTCCAGACTTTTCTCTGTGTGCTGCACTGTGAGAGTGGGAGCTGGAGAATACAGGATAGAACTCTGTTGTGCAACCTGCTGCTGTCAGCCTAAATGGCAAAATGACATGCACTCTGACACAGAGTGGCAATGTGGCTCTCAGTTGTCTGTGTCACAATTCCACAAAGCAGAGGGTACATCCGGTACCCCATAGCTATCCACACAAGCTGCTGGCAAAGTTTAGATTCACTATCTTTAGGTGGAAAACTTCAGTCTATGTTGGGTTCATTAGCCTGAAGCAGAGTCTGTATGCTCATGCTGATGATGTGTTTGCAGCTCATAAAGAGGCATCTCAGCACAGCTGCATCTCAGCACCATCCAAAGCCCCC
Source organism: Hoplias malabaricus (assembly GCF_029633855.1). Classification (NCBI taxonomy): domain Eukaryota; kingdom Metazoa; phylum Chordata; class Actinopteri; order Characiformes; family Erythrinidae; genus Hoplias; species Hoplias malabaricus. The sequence continues at coordinate 30,356,853 of NC_089811.1, read as the reverse complement.
ACTCAGTGCACTCTGAGCAGGTACAATCCCTCCCATTGTTGTATTCTGTATTGTTTTTTTTACTGAGAGCAGCCTAAGCCTGGGGAGACGTGTGTGTGCTTCATCAGCCGTGGGCATGCTAAGCCTGTGCTGGGCTACAGTACTGATGAGAAGTGACAAGATAAGACCAGGCTGAAGTGCAGGGGCCTGTCTCTCTGCCCAGCCCCAGTAAGAGGAGGGGAGAAGTGTACATTGCCATGCAGGGAAAAGAGGAGGAGGAGACAAGAGGGTTGGGATACGTTAGATTTGGGTGGCCGCTGAGGCAGTGTGGGCGGCAGGCTCCTAAGCATCAACTTGTAAAAATACTGATCGTTGGTAAGATCTTAATCTCTGCTGAAGGTTTATATAACAGTGAGTCACATGATGTGACATCACAGCAGCTCTGCTCTTGTTTTCGATCAGTCAGTTGCGAATCTGCCTGATGTACAAAGCTAGCACAGTGGAGACAATCGGAAGTAGACACGCAACCCTCAACCAGCCTTTTTTGCATTTGTCTACCATCATTGAGTGATACAAATTGAAGGATACTGACCAATGCACCGATGTGCTTGTGTTTAAGCCTTTTGGAGAGTTGTGGAATACATTCTGTTTTGGGGGAAGCGCTGATTGACACCTCAATGAGAGAAACGGTTATCCAAGTGCAGGGCCGGGACGAAATGTCCATGAAGCTATTGTTCTGGGAGTTGGAACAACATTTGAAGAGGTAAAGCCCTTTGCAGCTGTGTAGGGCAAGTGTTTGGTGTAACATTTGCTTTTAGCAGTTCCTATCAATGCAGCTGTTTATTTTGTAAATGGAAAGCTTTCATTATTTCATATAATGCTCTTTAAATGTATGGAATAATCTTTTTAATATTCAAATAAATCTTGCCCAGATTGAAATATATTTTTCATTTGCATTCACTGAACACAGTACATGTAATTGTTTCACATGATGGTATTACATTAGTTCGTCTAGTAGACATTTTGTATTAATAAAAACATAAACAATATTTTGTTTTCAGCATGTAATACTCTAATTGTTTCAGTGGTGACGTGGGTTTTTTTTGGGAGGGTTTTTTTTGTCTGTTTCACCCAGCAGTTGGTTGTCATAGAGTTCAAACTGAATGAAATAATCTATATTCATTTTTGATGTGTAGACTTTAAACACTGATTCATCCAAGTCAGCAGATTGTTCACACAACTTTTAAAGAACTTCTAGATTGCATGTTTGAGCACTAAACCTTTTTAATGAACTGTGCTATTTTGTAGGACAGTCACTTGTGAAGTTCTATGTTGTTGTTGTTTTTTCCCCCTCAACACAAAATTGTGATTGACAAGTTAATTACGATAGGATCACTTGAGTCATGGTCTGTTTTGGCATTGTGGATGCACTCTGGTTGGTCCTAAGCAATTGAGGTGCTTAAAGTTTCTGTAATAGGAAGGAGCATCAGTGTGAGCAGTAAGTTGTGTGAATGAGTAATTTAAAAAATGGTATTTACACAATGAGGCCAGGCCACAGAGAGAAGAGGTATTTTGGGGCTCCCTAATTGTTTAAATCCTTTTCCAGTCATAGAGTGCCGGAAGAACTTGTTGAGCTATGAGCTGCTTAGATTTTAGTCCTCATTTGATCTGCTGCTACATTTAATTGGGATAAGTGGTCTATATTTACTGTGTGTGTGTGTGTGTGTATATATATATATATATATATATATATATATATATATATATATATATATATATATATATATATATTGAACTATTCAACACATACCTACCAGCAAAAACAGGTTATGGACCCTGAAAGGTTTGTTCCCAGCTGGAACCATTGTAGGTCTTCAGCAAAAACAGTGATGATTCTGTGGGTGTGCCGAGCTAAAGAACATCAGTTATGGTACACTACCTGTTATTCCCTTTTTACAGAAAGCCTGTGGTCAGTGTAACTCTATGCTGGCTCTAGGTGAAATGGCTTAAAACAGCCAACTAACAAGTTGTGTCTGTGTTAGAGGTGGGCGATATAATATCATTCACGATAAGACTTTTTCCATCATCACAATAGTGTGACGTAGGCACAAACGTGACTTCAGCTGAAGCTAAAGCTGGGGGATGTATCAATACATTTCTTAGTATTTATTTTTATTTTGAAAGTGACCTTTTTAAACCATATACTCCATGGCTCCCAAATCAAAGAATGTGCTTCTTATTAATCATCACTTTTATTTAGCCAATCAGCAGCCAATCATCATTTAGTGCTGCAGCCAATTGAGTCACAGTACCACCTACAGGGGTTTGTTGGTTTTGTGGCGATGTTAAGAGAAGCAGGTCAGTGTTTTAAAAAAATGTAAATATAATAAAAATCTTATATTACAAAAAAGAAAGTCTCAAACTACATTTTTTCCCTCAACACATGATGAATAAAACTGACTGACTTTTAGAATCAAAGTAATTCTTTATACATAAATATCACGTTAGTTAATAGGAGATATATATAAAATTATGTATATGAACTGTTTGTGAAGAATGTCTGTTAAAAAAAAACTAGCAGCAGCTTGGATGCAGGCAGTTTGTTTCTTAATGAGAGTTTACTTGAACTGTGTTTGTAAAAGTACTATCTAGGAAAATCTAAGTATCAGATCAGGAGAATATCGGGAGATACTCAATATTTAAAGACTCCTAGGCAAAAAAAAACTTGATCAGGACTTCACTATTTTTTAGACATACAGTACGATAATTACAGTTAGATAATGCAGCATGTTCTTTTTGGTGTTAAAAATAAACATATACTTTTACTTTTTCTTATGGTTTTCATAATGTATCATATCGTATATCACCATTTTTAGGCATATCGAGAGATGACTTTTATGGTCATATCCTCTATTCACCAGTGTCAAACAAAGTGGAATGTCTCTCAGGACATGCATAAATATTATCATCATCATCATCATCTTTGCCGCTTAATCCATTTCAGGGTCACGATGCATAAATATCTCTATCTAAATAACATTTCAACCTGAAACATCAAGATCTTCACTGATTATCATTCATCCATTAATTGTCTGTAACCGCTAATCCAGTTCAAGGTCACGGTGGGTCCGGAGTCTACCCAGAATCACTGGACACAAGGCAGGAACACACCCTGGAGGGGGCGCCAGTCCCGCGACACACACATTCACTCACACATATGAAAACTTTTGATTCACCAATCCAATTACCAACGTTTTCTTTTTCTTTTCTTTTTTTTTGGACCATGGGAGGAATAATGTGCATGGTTGTTAGAAGTACTTATACACACAGACAGATGGCAAAAAAAAATTAATAAAATTGTGTTATGTACTTCTGTGGGTGGTGCATCTAAGGCGGAAACTGGAGAGTTTTGCTGGTGATTACCTGTTTTAATGTCACTCAATTGCACAATATTCAGATCTGATATTCATCAAAAAACATTCATTTCTCAGGCTAAAGGGAGGGCAACTTGCATCAAGATAGTGTACGGTGTGATGGCAGTTTTAAAAATATATTAGCACTGAGATTTGGTATGATTGAATTCCTTAAAAATGTAAACAAATCCACAATGGTAGCAGTTCCTTCTGCCCTTGTATAATATCCTCATTTATTTATACAAAGGTACAAATCAAAGGCTTGGCTGTATGTGCTAAAAATTGTCATAGTGATTGTGTTTTTAATTTGTCCCTTTGTAACAACTGGTTGATTAAAATGACTACAATATGTGTATGATTCTTCAGCTTATGATTATCTTTTAAAGAGAAAGGTGAACTTCTGTTTTAGGCTTGTTTTTGCTGTGTAATTACAGTATTGCCTGTTTGTTGTGAATGCACCCAGATTATGTTGGAGTCTGTCATGTGGCATGGTATTCACTTCGGGCTAGCATCCAAAGAACTTTGAGGAGGGGAAAACGTTCATTTCACAGTTCCTTGTGTGGACACTTAATTTTTAGAATGCTGGTTAGTGTGTGAGTGTTTTTGTCTCTGTAAACTGACTAATGCTTGTGTGGGCTGATCTGGCAGTGTATTACATTAAGTTGCTGATAAACGACTATTGTTTGCTACCAGGACCCTTGAATATTACATGCAGAATATCTCTAGATAATGTCTCCAGGTTACGCTTAATATCTGTACATACAATAATTCATGCTGGCAAGCATATTATTAACACTGCAATAGTTTTCTTGCTAATTTATTTCAACCTGTTCTTGGCTTCAGGAATATCAGATTTACATTATTCAAACTTGAACAAGCTCTGTAGATCAGAGAGCTCACATAAGATTTGTTAACTAATTTGCTTTTCAAATTGACTGATGATATAATTTCACTGTTACTGTGGATTGGGAAGGCGTGTGCTTGTGATGTGCGTTTTGCATCTTAGAAAAAAACAATAGGTTCACATCCAGCTGCTGTCCCGCTTACCGCCAACAAGTGGCAGCAAATACAAACCTGACAGACCTGGCGCGCGCCTTCACGTGGATATGTTTTTCACTTAAACGGTTAAAACCATATAAAACGAAAGCCCGTGTATTTATTTTAGTCTTTGTTATTTAAGTTTGTTTTAAGAAGCCTGGAACTTTTAATATTCATCTTAGGCTCCACAGACTTTAGTCCATGTGCAGTTTCGTGTGTATTGTGCTCTGACGACCGGAATTTCCTTATTAGGGAACGGCGTATGGAATAAATGAAACGTTGTGTCGACTGAGCTCGGGTGGAGGCGTGCCTGCATATATTAGACAAATCACCTCCTCCCTCCGCCAATAGGGAGCAGAGCTGTGCTGTTTTTCTTGGATAAATTATGCAAATAGCTCAGGCTGCAGGTTTTCACCAGAGCAGGGATGAGCTGACCTTGGAGATTCTTTGTGCCGCGGCGGTGGATGGATGTTCTCCTGAAACGCAGCGCTTGCTCAGCGGAGCTCCGCTTTGAACGCCGTTTGACCGCTTTAACCTGCGGTAGAAATATGTAACGTTAATGCTCGTTCGCTGCGAAGAGCTTTTGTTTCTTTCCCTCTGCGTCGGTATATATGGATGAAATAGCATGAATTCTCAGTGCTACTCGGTGGCGATGGATCTTGGTGTATGTCAACTAAGAAATTTTTCAATATCGTTTTTATCATCATTACTGGGAACTGAAACTTCGTCTGTGCGGCTGGACAATAGGTAAAATAACAAAGCTCTGTTTTGTGAGCAAATATATGCTAGCTTTACATGGCATGAGTAGTAATGATGCACCTTTACATTGTATAGCCGTCGATGATATGATGTGCATTTTCTCCTCATTGTGATATATTGCAGTAGTCTCGGCAGGGGCTAAATCAGAGGATTTCTTACATTTGTGCTGTTAGCCGTTTTTCTAGAACAAGATGCTACATACAATCAACGATGATCAGTGGATGAATTTATGCAGCGATATGCCCTTTCAGCGATAAGGGTTTTTTTTATATACGAGTTGCTCATGACATTGTAGATATTTTATTTGTTCTCACAAGAGTAGCATGTAAATAGCATTTGTCTTGTGAACATTTCACACGATAGAATAAAATCAAGTATATTATTTGTACATAAGAGCTGTGTGTGTCTTTGGCCTTCGGGTTATTTTTCTGCTCCCTGGTTAATTAATGCATTTTCTGCTTTCATTTCAGTTCTTCGGGTGCCAGTGTTGTGGCCATAGACAACAAAATCGAACAAGCAATGGTAAGTGTGCGCTCCTGTTTTACTACACAATTAGTGAATAAGGTAGAGAGGTACGTTTTATCCAGTAAAATGAGTGATTTTAGTTGCCTGAGGGCACAATGAGTAAGTGAATGAATTACATAATAATCATTGGCACTGCACTGAAAAGCCCTGGCAAACATCACCTTCAGCTCACAGCGCGTTGACGGTGCAGTGCTGTTTCTCTACGATGTTTATCTGATTTAGGCACGTCGTGTGTAGAGTTAGCTGAATGTTGGCGTTATAAACGAGAGTTCCAGACATCGTTTTTCTGTTGAATCAGGTAGAATTAAAAGTTAACTCGACGTTTTGCTGGAGTGTAAAGGCCAGTGCTCACATGTCATGAACAGCCAAGAGGTTGTTTTATGATCATTTGGTTTCTGTGCCTAAGTGTGTGAAATCCATGGAGCAATGGGGTTCTCCGTTAATGTGTGTGGACTGTGCTTACGCCGCTCTGAGCCGCGTTACTGTTGCTAGGCGAAGCTCGAAGCTTTTACACGCGGTTATAAATATCTCAAGCTCTGATTGGCTGAGCTCACAGGGTGCCGGCCATTTTGTTGTGTGGTGACGCCGTGGAGGAGCGCAGGTGGAGCCGCACTGACTTAAAACAACACCCCTCCTTCCCTACTTCACTTCCTCACTCAGCTCCTGATTTTTAAACATTTAGCTACATACAATAATCGAATACATATAAGGCTTTCAGTTAACGTTATTACTTAAAGAATTTGTGGTCATCTGAAAACAACTGTGCATGCATATTTAAAACAAAACAATAATGCATTTTAATGTAAGACAATGTAACAAATTATGATATTCAATTTATGTGGAACATTGTAAATAGCATAATTTAAAATACATTAAATTATAAGTTTTGTATTGGTTAATTTGTCATGAACATACACATTCTACAGGACGGTAACATTTATTTATGTAAAAAAATAATGAATAAAAAAGCCAAAAATTGATGTACAGAGCTTTGTTGCATTTGCATTTATTTGATATGTGATTTTTGTGGTTCACTGACTGCCCTGAACTCTTCAATGTTTTTTTTTTTTCCCTTTACCTTCAGGATCTTGTGAAGAGTCACTTGATGTATGCTGTTCGGGAGGAAGTAGAAGTCTTGAAAGAACAGATCAAAGAACTAATTGAAAGAAACTCTCAACTGGAGCAGGAAAACAACCTGCTGAAAAATCTAGCCAGTCCAGAGCAACTTGCACAGTTCCAGGCACAAGTTCAAAGCGGCTCACCCCCATCATCAACGCAGGGGGTGCAGCAGCCAGCCATGGCCCAGCTCCCTGCACAGAACTCTGGACCCTCAGCATAGCACACAAGCATTCCCTGCGACAGGGAATAAGTGGTTAACTGAACTGAAGACTCAAGTTAAGAGCAAGTATGCCTCATTCACAGGAGGATTCATTCACAATTTGCACATATTTAAAGTCTCAAAACTTGACAAAGGCTACAATGAAATGCTGTACACACTGACAGTTCAGTAGGTTGCTGACACATTGGATATTGCCAAACTCCATGGACTGCAACTTTCTGGAGGAAAATAAAGATGGACACAACTCAAGAATCACTGTGCCTCTGTCTAAAGGATTTTATGTCATTTTTCAGTGGTAACTCTGGCTTTGTAAGAGTGTTTCCATGCTTCTCTTACTTTTGTAGTGGAAATGCTGACCACAGTCCTATTTTTCAGGCTGCAAATAGCAAGCACTTTAATGATGACGAATGTGACAAGTCTTTGATGAACAACATATCAGTGCACCATCAGGTAAGAGGAAGATGAATGTTGATGGTGACCTCAATATTTGCATTAGTGTCATCATTATACCTGGGTGAATGAAGGGAGTAAAGTTGCCTAAGAGGAAATCAAACAAACATTTTCAGTATTTAAAATCGAATTCCTCATTCTCCATTGTGGCATCAAAACTGCTCTAACAGTGCGGTAACTGTTGCAAGAATATGAAAATATGCTGAATGAAGGGGAAGGCTCTTGTATATTCTTGTATATTAAGTGTAAGGAATTTGTAAAATAGCAATATTGGGAGAAACACTAAGAGACATTATTTAGGTTGTACAAACTAAAAATGAGGTTGTTGGTTTGCCTGAGACATTTGACCATCTTTTTTTATGCTGTTATACAAAATGGAGGTATCAGAGTATTTACATGACAATAGACAACTACTCAACTTCTTGGCTATGTTAATACCTACTGTAAACCACTGTTCACTTGAAGTTATTTGAAGTATATTGCACCCATGTGATTTCTGTTTCCATTTTTGACAGTGAAGTAATATGGAGATCAAACTTTTAACTTACAGTTATTCTGAAAATCATTAAGATCTGATGCATTATTACTACATTGTATGTATAAGTTGTATGCTTATGTTCTGTGCATGTCCCTCAAAACCGGAGATAAGGTGTAAAATAGTTCAATTGCACTTCATAACTTTCAATAAAATGTTGAAGGAATCATGGCTGATTAAATGTCTGTTATGTGCATTTCTGTTGTAGGTCTACAGTAGCATTTTCAGTAATCTAACAATAACAGCAGTGAAGGTAGATTAATAGTGTGCAAAAGTGTGAATGTGGTAAAATTACCCCTTGTTGATGGCATCTGTCATTTTCAGCACTTGTGTACAATTTTTCTTGTGTAGATTTTTCCATTTTCAAATACATAAAATTTACCGGATTCACAGGGATTGTGAATTAAAAGGTGCTGAATTTTGTTTTCTGTAGTGTGTCATATCACAGGTGAACAGCTAACTTCCAGTGGTGAGTTAAACAAATTAAGTTTATTTCAAGCATCTAGTTTTCAAAAGTTCACATAATTTTTTTTCTGTATTATTTATCTCCAATTACTGATTTGTCTAGTGAACACAAATGATTGAATTTAAGTTTTAACGATTAAAGAAGGGCTCCAAGGTTTTACTTGTTTGCTTTATCACAATATCCAGTGTTTAAGACGTGATAAATATCGCAGTGTATTGTTTTTCACAAAATATTGTCCCACTTCCTTCATCACTTTGGAAACCTTAAAATGTGATTTTAAATGAAAAGTTTACATCTGACTATAATGATAAATGTAGGAACAAGAGAACTGGCACCGCCATAGCAACCTGTGGTGGTCGATTTGTACAACTTTCTTTCCCTTATTTTACTTGCTAATAAGGTAGTTATGTAACCTCTGTATGAACTCCAACCTGTTTCTTAAAACCAAGAACATTAGGGCTTTTTGGGCAGGTGGAAAAACCGGTGATACCAGACACTTCCCAAATGTATAATATTTATTTTAAAAATTCTTACAGGACAGACAAATATATAAACAGATCGTGGCACATTATTAATGATCACAAAAGCATGTTATCTATTGCACAAAAAAGTATGACCCATGATAAGAAATAAGAAGGCAATGCCAGCCACAATGGATCAGTATAAAAGCACTTGTTCCTGTTGTCCAGGTACATTGTAAACAAGTGATTGACTATGTTGAGTACTGTACACAGGATATGGCTCCTTAGCATACAGCTCACATTAAGATTTCTAAGTCTCCAGATTTCTGTCAGGTTGTGCTGCAGAGCACTGGCTCTGATGGGCATGTAAATTAGGGCACGCTGAGTGGGCTGAGGCTCATATACCCATCCTGATGCTCTGGATGATCTGAAAGATGGCTGAGAAGACAAGAGAGGTAAGGAAATACACACAAGGAAAACTAGAGCACACTATTTATTATATTTATTATTATATTTATTTTATATAACTTAAATTCAAAGAGCATATATAAATTATAGTATATAAATTATTACCTGAACCACAGACAACAAATACAAAGAGTGCCAAAAGCCATGGCCCCACTGGATATTTCTCCTCTTGTGGTCGCTAAAAAGTAATATGAAAAAAACGACATGCATTTAGCATCAAAGAAAAAATTGACTAGCAGCATGTGCATGTGCTTTCATGAGATTTTCATTTCGAAATTCAGAAATGGAATGCTATCTGATGAATACTGATTATTTTATAAGTATTCTCGCACAGTTATATTCAGTGTACGTAATGCCATACATTTTTTAATTTTTTAACATAGTTGCATTAATGGACAGATCGTTAAATTAAGGCAAGTGTGTAAACCTCAGAAAATTAAATGTGCAGGGTTCATATTTTACACAGCTACACTATACAGTCAAAATGTGTTGACACCCCGTATTATTAGTTAATTAATCCACTTTAAAGTGCTTACACACTTTTCTGTGGTATAACCTTCATAGACAAGTGTGAAACAAAAGGGTATGGTCAGAATTTGTTGCATGTCTTGTATACTTTGCCAATTCTAGGTCTTAATACTGGATCCTGTGGAAGTGTGTTCTCTGGAGTGATGAATCATAGGGTTTTAAGAACTGATTATCCAACATCAGTACCTGACCTCATTAATGCTCTTGATGCAGAATGCCATCAAACCTTAACTGCAATCCTATTTAGTCTAAAACCTTCCCTGGAAAGTAGAGGCTTACTGCAGGGGACAAATTGCTTAGTAGTATTGCCTTGAGTTCAAAAGAAATGCTAAATAAGCTGATGTCCAAATTTATGGCCATAGAGTGTATCATGGCCACCCAAGACTGACTGTCTACAACTGTATAAAAGTAGCAGAGACACGTATAGTGGAATTTAATCACATTTTAAACAGATTTTATAAATTGAAAGTTTGACCCTTCAAACTTGTAGAAAAATTGTATACATTTGGGCCCATATTTAAAAGCTTTTCAGAATGCAGTTCCTGTCAGAAGGTCTGTCCTAGACCAGGACTCTCAGAGAGGCTTTGTAAATAAGGGCCCTGGGCTTATTACCATGTGTTCATTGTCATTGTCTATAACCCATTAGCATGTGGTATGAACAAACCCAGGCTGCTACATTCCAACTATCTTGACCTCTGCAATGTCACTGGAACAAATGTATTCTCAGTGTGGCCTCATGAAAAATGTCAGGGAAGTTTGTGGTGCAGTAGACATCACACCTGCCTTAAAGTAAATCCTACAGCATCCAGCCAATATATTTCACATTGGATGCAGACGGCTATACTAACACGTATCAGAAAAAATTAAAAAACAGCTTTAGAGATTCAACACTTTCACAGGCTATACTGACAAATGACATGGCAATATGACTGAATATCAGACAGTTAAAACTGACTAAAGTTAAATTCTTTCCATTAATATTTTTGTTATAACATTAAATTTCAATAATTTATGGACACTCCAGTAGCACTGAAGTGCCTGATCACACATTTATGAACTGTTGTACAGTAATTACTTTTATTGTTACCTCTGAGGGAAAATTAAATAATGAAATATTTCTCAGGCTTTTGTACATATACAGGAAGTAAAAAATTGGGACTCGCTTACACCCAGTAAACAATTAGCCGTTGATTCAACGTTGAAATAACGTTATGACTGCCGTCTAATCAATGTTCTCTTAAGGTTGAAAATGAAAGTTGAAAAGACGACTATTACACGTATTTTGGACGTCCGTTGACGTTATCAATTGGTCCCAGAATAAATTACTTGTATAAAACGCATTTTGGACGTCCACAGATGTTATCAACTGGTCACCACTTAACTAACTTATTAAGATGGATTTTGGACGTCCATTGACGTTTAAAATATGTCCTTGATGGACAGACTACTTTTAGACCTGTTTTGAACGTCCAGGGACGTTCCTTGTTTGCTGGGCATAAAATGTTTGAGTATTAATATGAAATACATATTGTAATAAGTATATAAAAATTGTCAGTAGATGTGAAGCTTTTTATTGGGAAAATGCTACATATATTGCAAGCTGTTGGTAACGTAAGCACAACATTTTGAAACTGGTATTTCAAAACCGATATTTATAGACATAAATCTTTTGTCCTGGAAAACCTTTAGATAAAAAAGACCTAAAATGTTAATAAATTATGAAGTAACATTTGGGTTTGTCCAAACTTTTGACTGGTGAGGTAAAACAGGAAATTTGAGCCCAGTCCAAAAACAGAAAATATTACTACTAGTGTTGCCTTACATGAAAACGCATGCTAATTCACAGACACACATTTGACCTAATAACAGAATAATTACACATAGAAGCAGCCTGCTGTTACACAAATAGTGCCAACAATTCTGTGTATTATTCAGAACTGAAATAGCTGTAAGACAAATGAGTGCATGTGATTTCTTGCAATAAAAGGCACTGAACATATACAGCCTGAGGGCAGACAGCTAAAAAAAGTACTGAACTGGATGAAATTAGTTGCATCTATGAATGTATGCCCTTTAAACCTGGATGCATAGAAGACATCCCTGGTGTGACTGTTCTTATTGGAAATGACTTCTCTAGAAGTCTGATGCCAGTATCATGGTAAGTCCAGGTGACCAAGGCATGTAAAATTAGGCTAGCAATGTACAGTATGTTCTGTTAACTGTCAACTAACAGACAGTACCCATGTGCTAATATAATGTGATGTGGTCTTTAAGAGCTAAAAATATCCCGTGCTTATTTCTTTGCATTTAACTGTTATGCTAACTATGCTAAACGTGCAAACTCCTCAGCACCTGGCATGGATAAAACTATTGGATAAATATATACACATAGATACTGTCTTTCTGTAAATATTATAATAAAATATAATTTCACCCTTTGACTGTACACCCCTTACTAGTGGCCATACAGTATTTTGAGCCCTGAAATTAGTTTTAGGCCTAATGTGTGCACATGAACCTGGCTGTAATTATTGCCACATATCAGAGGGCGTGACCATTGGGTTGCACTGCAGTTTAGAAAAGCCTTGTGTTCAAAGCCACTTGTTTCACAAGTCCATAAGCCAGCCCTCAAACATCATGTACAGGTTAGTATCATTATTGCACTGACACCAGCTAATAGGTTTTGTGTTAAACTATTGAATAATTTCACCATTCTCTGGCTACATCATTTGGAAGTGGAGTGGTGATAAGATTCGTAACCTAGGATTTTTAGTCTGTGTGTAGAAGTCAACTATCTGATCTCTAACGGCTTTAAATACCAATAGACTGCGAGGTTATTATCAATAGGCTATTAGCAAACACAGGCAGTCTCGGACAATAATAAAGAGCTCCGTTATCCGTGATAAATTAATGGACACCGACAGACAAACGCCAAATCACCTTTAGCTTCAAAAACACGTTTGAACCTGGTATTTATCCACAAACACATTCACACATTTCCAGCTAAGACTTCTCCCAGAGCTCAGTAAAACCCCCGTCTTACCAGCGTCTTAGCCACGTTGCCTCTCTGAGTGATGTTTTTGCTGTGTTTCTCGTTGGCCATCCGAATCCTTTGTTTGGCTACCATCTTCCGTCCAAAATAAAAACGGATCAATATTAACTCCTCTCTAAAACCACACCGTATTCGCTTTATGTGTAGAGATGCTTCTCCTCTTATTTCCAGCACCTGCTCCCCGAAAACACAGCGAGGAGAGACAAGAGCGCCTCCATAAAATACCGTGAGAAGGGGCGAGCTGAACCCTAACTGAAAAAACCCTTCATTTCTCGGGTCTAGTGCTCTACTCGTTAGTCTGGCGGGAGTGGGTCAGTTTTAAAGGTGTAACGAATTAGTGGAAATTTCTGTTGAAATAGACAGCCGTCATTTATGTCTTAAACGATCAAGGGTGAAAAATTTGTCTGATATTTTGAGGGACCAGACTGCTATCTCAGTCTATATTATGTATAATAATATTAACATATTATTATATCATTATAAAGTCTACAATTTCATTATATATATATATATATATATATATATATATATATATATATATTCATTTACAATGTAGAAAATAAAAAACTAAGAAAAACCATTGAATGAGAAAATGTCCAAATTTTTGACTGGTACCATACAGTCACAATATGTGTTTTTTTATTATATATATATATAATTACAATATAAAAATCAATTGAATTAATGTATGACTTATTTTTTACAACTATGCCACAACTTCAAATATTTATTCATTCTTTTATATTTTGTAAAACTTCATGGTGGGTACAACGTCCTCTGAGTCATTGGTGCATGGCAGGAATACACCATGGACTGGACACAACTGGAGCCCCCTGGAGAAAACCCAAACAGACACAGGGAGAACACACACACAATTTCTCACAGACTCTGTCCCAGGACCAAAGACCCTGGAGCCTTGTGGAAGTGAAACAACCAATCATTTTTTATTTATTTATTTATTTATTTATTATTTTGATTGGTTGTGTCTTTAAAAAATAATCTGGTGTTATTTGAACATTTGAGTTAAATTTGCACCACTGACTAACTCATATGAATGAACATGTTAAATTGCCTAATATAACATTTTATCCCAGAGATTTAAGTTTTACTTGCTGTTCTGGTGGATGAGCAGCAATGTGCCTGAGGCAGAAGTTTCTCTTTGTGTTGAATAAGAGATCCATGTTCGATTATCTTGCTTCCACGGTCAGTTTACGTCAGGCTGAAAGGAGATTTCCTTTCACTTGTTGTGAAGGAGTGAAAGAAATCAGCTGACTGGTGTTTCTGCAGCACAGCTCTAAAGAGATGAGTGGTTGCTTAGCAACAACACCAAGGGTGTGTGAGCAGCATCTGGCCTCAGAGCAGTAAACTAATGCAATTGCGAGAGGAATTCACACGAAACATTATCAAATAGAAGTACTGCACTTCATTACAAACATAATCAGATACTATCAAACTTGCAGGGGTGCAGATATAAAAGTAAAAAACATCTGGTAATATTTCATATCTTAATTTAGAATGTTACACGCACAAATATCTAACATTTACCAGATTGTCGATTAGCACTGCTGTCTGTACTTCTGTTTACAGCCTTAAATTATGGTTCATCATTCTTATTGACTGCGGATTCTAGTGTCTACAGCTGGCATGTTGCTTACTAAATACAAATTCTGAGATTTGCAGTGTTGCTTGTACCCTGCAGTATAACAATATTGTTTCCTGCTGCTAAGAGAAGGACCGCTTCAAACTTTTAAACCGGTTTAAACTTTGTCCGATGAAAAATCTTCAACTGGAAAGTACTTGTAGTTATGTAAATGATAATTTCTCCTACATTCATAAAAAGTGTAAACAAAGGTGTAAAAAAATTCAGTTAATGTGAAGGGTAATGTGAAATTGTGCATTATTGAGAGAAGTAACACTTATCTGGACAGGTGAGCGGAATAGTGGCATCAATCTGGGGCAATAATAATCATAATAGGGCTGGAAGCATCAGTCTGAGGGTTACTAATCTGAGTCCATTTCTACTACAGTGTAATTGATGTTGGTGGTTAAGGTAATGACAAGTGGCCAGAAGCTGGCAGCAGTATTGAAAGCCGATAATTTTCCATCAATCGGACGCTATTTTCTTGGGAAACAGTAAAGAGATGGAATTAATTTTGTTGAGAACCCAGAAGGAACACAGACACAAGAGCATCCTGAAACACCGGCATCCATCCACAAACCTGAGCGACAGTGAGCACATCATTGCAGAGCATAGCATCCCAGTTTACCATGATTCCCCACGTCCATGAATCCATCAAACAACAACCTAGAACTACAACAAAACTAGAGGAAGGGTTTAGTTGCCAAAAGCTACACTGAACAAGTGGATTTTGAGACAAGACCATTCCAGGGGTGAGAGGGGTTTCAGGAGAAAGCTTTTACCCCTGCTTATGAAGTCTTACAAATTCTGGGAGTGAGTAAGAAGCCGGCACACTGTGATCTAAGTAATCGTGGTGGTCCATTATACGAGTTGAGGTCTCACAGGTATTCAGGGGCGAGACCATGCAAGGCTTTATATATGAGTAAAAAGATATTACAATCAATGTGGAATTTAACTGGAAGGAAAGCGCAGGGCTGATAAAACGGGGCTGATATTATTTTATTTTCTGGTTTTAATGAGGAGACTGGCAGCAGTATTTTGAATTAGCTGAAGCTTACTAAAATTTCTGCTGGAGCATCCTGACAGCAGCCCATTGCAATAATGTAATCTTGAAGTAATAAAAGCATATACTAATTTTCCATGTCTGGAAGGGACATGGAAAATTTTTTTCTTAACTTAGTGATGTTGCAAGCTGTTTTTGTAATCATAACTATATGCTGATTAAATGATAGAGCTGTGTCAATTATGACACCCAGATTTATAGTTGATGAACTAGCTAAAACAGGGCATCAGCAAAACGTAGCTTTAAGTCTGATACCTTATATATAGCAGAAGGAGAACTCTTTTCTTTAGTGTTTGTTGGTCGTCTGGTTTGGCTGATATATATAACACTGTCATCAGTGTAACTGTGGAAGGTAATGCCATGCATGCTTATAACTCTGCCCAGTGGCAACTTGTATAATGTGAATAATAAAGATCCAAAAATGGAGCCTTGTGGTATTACAAATCTAATTTCTGTGTGGTTAGAGGAGACTTTATTTACTTTTATTAACTGGACTATTAAAGACTTGAACCAAGATAGCAGTGTTTCTGTGATTCCAGCCACGCTCTCTAGTCTATAGAAGAATAGTCTGTCGTGTCTAAAGCTGCACTATGGTCAAGTAAAACTAGCATGGATCAGAGGAACATTGCTTAAAACCAGATTGAAATTTTTCATATAGGTTATTCATATGCAGGTATGACCAAACCTGTTGGGCCACAACATTTTCTGATATCTTAGATGTAAATGGCAGGTTGGAAATAGGTCTGTAGTTGCATAATACGCTTGGATTAGTAGTGTTTTTAATCAGGGGTTTAATAACTGCTAGTTTAAATGCTTTGTATATGTGACCCAGGCTAAGAGACAAATTGTATCATTGTTAAAAGGGGATTAATTATAACTGGTAATACTACTTTAAGTAGTTTAGCTGGTATTGCATCAAACATGCTGGTTGTACAGTTTGATGAGGAGGTGATTTTCTCCAGTTCTAGCTTTGGAATTGGATGAAAGGCCTCTATTTCTTCTGTAGCAAAGTTTGGTTCTATATCAGCAAACACCAGACGAGAGGCAACAATGATGGCAGCACAAAATAGCCATTTAATTTACTTTCCTAAATAACTCAGTATATATTATATGTTATTGGTGGTACTAAAGAGTGGGAAATTAGAATAAAATATTAGAGCAAAATATTATGTTTAGGTCAGATTTTTAAACATTTATAAAACAATGTCTTAAGCAAGGTCTTCATCATTCTGAGGGAGCTTTTAGAGGCATTCAAATCTCAGTCTGGTTCCTATCATCAGTGCTGTGAACAATTCTGTAGGTTTCTTTAGAACAGAGCATTTCTCATCAAACCACTCTGAATGTGTTTATATCTTAACCACTTCAGAAATGTTGAAAAACTACTGGCAATCCCCTTTGAAGGAAATACTCAAGGGTGGTTACAGCAGGAAGATGGCAGTGCCTCTGTAGTGAGGTGTAGGTCTACCCCAGCAGCGTATCCAAAACGAAGAAAGATTGTACGTAATTATAGATGACAACCTCTGCTATGCACACACAATTTATACACTAACATGGCTGTCTGTAATGAGGTCTTTCTTCTACTCTTTTATTTATTTCTTTATTTTGGTAACTGCCCACATCACAATGCTTGACTATGGTCACATTAAGTATAAGGTGAGTCCATAACACACAGGCAAATATTCCTTTTATTTTTGCTACTGGATTATTTCTTATGCATATTTATCTTTTTAATGAGCCCCATAGGAAAGACAAAAAACAATAATATGTTAAATATCTCTTCTAGACAACAGTGAGATCATATGCAAGGCTAAGGAGACTTGTTTAAATATCTTTCCTAAGCAAGTACTATTTATTTTTAGTAGAAATCTTAGTAAAATCACATGCTTTATTCAGTTTTGAACCTGACAATAAATTTATCCTTTCTATTTGGTCCAAAAATATCCAAAAATGTCACTCGATCGGCAAGCAAATTTTGAGCAAGAAAATGTTATTCTATAAATCTCTGACCAGTTAGGGCTGTATCCCCTGTTTGAGCCAAACATTCTAGTTTGTCTCATTGTTATGTATTCCTCTTTCATATGCACACCAAGCATTCTTTATCCCCAGTGACCTCCGCCCACTCAAAATGCAAACGCTCACTGTAAACAGGTAGATATCCACATGTAAATTCTGCTCTCACTCCTCTTCTCCCCCTCATCTGCCTCATCAGCACAATGGCCTTTTGTCTCAAGTGCCCAAACAAAGCGCAGACATCAAAACAAGACCATTAACCAACATCATCTTTTTTGTACTTTCCCAGGTATGTTCTGACAAAAGAATACTCAGTTCCTCTGACAACAGTTCATTTTCTCTTTGCTCATTGTGTCCTTGTTCTGTAAAAATTGTCTCTTGGTAAGAGTTCACTGCTCCAGACAAACTACAGCAGTCTCCTGTAGCCCCATCTATTCTCCCGAGTGAAAGCACTCCGCTGTGGCCGGGTGGCAAATACCAATGGGATATTCAAGAATGTTTTGAGCTGAAATGGGAGGAAGTGTCTGACCTAGATTCAGATCACTTTAACCACAAATTACTCTACTAATTATGCTCTTTATTGTCTGTGTCCTCGGTAAGTAAAATACAGGTAGGGAAAGCATGATAACACATGTAAGTAAACAAGTGGTATAGCACATTAGAAACTTATGCCTGTCGAAAAATACTAAATGTCATCAGCAGATGGATGCAAATTAAATTGAAATGCCATAATGCCACAGTGTACCTCTGCAAAGACATACACAGAAAAATAAAACAACAATAAAAAAAATAAACACACACAAACACACAATAGGTTGGTCATTGAAAGGTTGTGGGTTTGATTCCCACTCCGGGTGACTGTCTGTGAGGAGTTGGTGTGTTCTCCCCGTGTCCGCGTGGGTTTCCTCCCACAGTCCAAAAACACACGTTAGTAGGTGGATTGGCGACTCAAAAGTGTCCGTAGGTGTGAATGTGTGTGTGTCTGTGTTGCCCTGTGAAGGACTGGCGCCCCCTCCAGGGTGTATTCCTGCCTTGCGCCCAATGATTCCAGGTAGGCTCTGGACCCACCGCGACCCTGAATTGGATAAGCGGTTACAGATAATGAATGAATGAATGAATGAATGAAATGGTTCAGAATGTAATTCCACAGTATTTCCACAGTGCTTCTTTTTGTGCTTAAAGACTACCTCACAGGAAGGCATTGCATGAGGTTATTACAAGGTTACACATGTGGTGCCTGATGTCTAGACTTGTTTAGCAGTGAGTAATATATACAATAAAAATAATATATCAAATTAATATAAGATTATAACTTGTACAGAGATAATAACTAACTGAAAATTATGCAAAGATTTGAATGAAAGAGTTGAACTGTAAAATGCGAGTGTGAAATGCACAAAGTGAATGTGCAACGTTGAGCAGGATGTCCTGTGAAATGTCCAGTGTGTGTGGTGGGGTAGTCCTAGTAGCTTGTAGTTTTGATCACTGTGGTATTTTGACTGTGTCACAGATATTTTATTGAGACTTGTGGAAAAGGGGTATATTATGGATGAAAACTGCTGTCTATTGGGCTTGGTACACCTTGTTTAATTCTGTAGGATTTAAATAAATCATTAGGAAAGCCATCCACTTTCTTTCACACTTATTAATGTCAGCAGAAGTGGTCAATGTGTATTTCTGAGGTTGAAAAGAGACTGTGTGAGCCACGTACCTCCCTTAACCAGCCAAATTAAGCCCAAGCATACGTACAACAAAGCCAGCTGGGATTTGGACATGTGAAGCTCCAGCAGATATTTAGGTCATGATGGAAAAATGGGCTGAGTGCTTCCGCTAGGTTCTTGTGTACCTCCTAACTGCGCACAACTCTCTCTGGAGGCTAGTGGAACTGCATTGTTAGCCTAGCAGTGTTTCAGCACAAACTATATGGAGGGATACCCTACACTTTTCCCAGTGGATCAGACGGAGATCTCAGCTCTGTTCCCAACCTCATTTGGCCTTTTGGTGACTGGCTGTGCTGTCTGCAGGCTATTGTGTCACCTCTGTCTCAGTGGGACAGTCAAATTACAGGCAGCTTGTCTGGGTGGGCTAAAACGTATCTCTTTGTACAATGCTGATTTGTCAAGATAAGAAGAGGCCACTGTCTGCTGCATGGGCTGATAATTAAACATCAAGCTATAATTATAAATAATTAATAAAATAATAATAATAATATTGTCATTTAATATAAATAATTAATTGTGAGTTCTTGAATGAAATAATTGAATAATATTTTTACCACCTACTGGTGCAAGGTGATGTATTCTTTGATTTCATATAGACTTTTATAATAAATGTGCTTTCTTTGCAACAGTACTCTCTGCTAAAGATGTTTATCACTCGTATTTGTGCTAAAATTGCTCAAAGGATACTTGTTTATATTTATATTGGGATTTGCTTTAATACCATGAGGCCAGAGACACAGAACTAGCAAGAGAGTGGAGGACAAAAGCAGGCACAGGTGAAAGAGGTATTTCTTGGATTCCAGCACAGCGTGTGTCATGACTGTAGGGCAAAGCTTAAATTGAAGAAGAGAATAAAAATATGGCCCGTCGAACAGCGTGAGAGGAATATGCAGACATTTGAAATCGGCCCAAGCTGGAGAAAGTTTTGTCTGCAGGGAACTCACAAATATATGGTGCTCTATTTGTAGAAGTTGGTGATTTATTCAATAGTTACCTTGACTTGTGGAGTGAGTTCCAGAATCAACAGCCCTTTACTGAGAATGGTGGAAAATTGGAGTGTCAGATAAACATCTCTCTTTCTTTGGCTATGAGCGCTGATGTATTTAGCCGGGATGGGAAGCTCTTAGAGGAGTCATCTTCACTGAAAAGGAGTCGTTATGAAAGCACTGCTCTTTGGAGATTTCTACTCACTAAGAGCTGTTTTGACCAGAGACAGATGTTCCGAGAGTTGAGAGGATACATTTTATGCTCATCATTCGGCACCCAGGCAAAGGACTGAGCTTTTAGGCATCATTTTCCTCTGTAACTGACTAAATGGAACAGGAAATAAATAATTTCCTTTCAGGTGTGGAGACAGGCCGTCAGACCATCTGCTGCTGGCTGTAGTGAATAAAAGACCCAATGCAAACACTTGCTTTCCGGTGGGATCAGCTTATATTCAGAGCAACTAGGCCACATAGCCCACCACAGGACTGACAGAGTGCTTGCCAGTTCGTAAGGCTGTGAGTTCCCAGGTACTGTTTAAGGATCTGGGGAAAAGGCACAGAGGTCTGCTGCACAACATCACATGGACTCGTCAGACAAGCTGCCTTTCCATACATTGCCACACTGTAAGATAGTGATCTAACTTTACAACGAAACTCTGCATCAGCACTGTACTCCTTATTTACAGAAAATTGCTGTAAAATGATAAGAAAGTGAATTCTGTTTTGCCTGAAGTGGTCAGAGCTTCTCAGCATTTCCTTCATTTTTCTTCTTTCCATTTGCTTTCATTTTTGATGTGCAGTTCATTTAAACGGTTTGTTTGATTGGTTGTTTGTTTTAACATGTGATTCCAAACCCAAAGACTCATTTAAACACATTTTAAATATTAAGAATTTAGCTATTATAACCATTGTAGGAATATTGGTTATCAGAAAACTGATTAATTCTGTTGTGCAATGGGGTAGAACAGTGTCACACAGCTCCAGAGACCTGGAGGTTGTGAGTCTAGTCCCGCTCCAGGTGACTGACTGTGAGGAGTGTGTTCTCTCTGTGTCTGCGTGGGTTTCCTCCGGGTGCTCCGATTTCACCCCCACGGTCCAAAATGTGTGAGTGTGTGTTGCCCTGTGAAGGACTGGCGGCCCCTCCAGGGTATGTTCCCGTCTTGCCCACAGTGATTCTGGGTAGACTCCGGACCCACCGCGACCCTGAACTGGATAAGGGTTACAGACAATGAAGGAATGAATATTGTGCCATGTTTAAAATAGACATTGGGTCTGAATTCTGATATTAAAACTGACTAAAATGTGTATAACGGGTGGCACGGTGGTGCAGCAGGTAGTGTCGCAGTCACACAGCTCCAGGGTCCTGGAGGTTGTGGGTTCGAGTCCCGCTCCGGGTGACTGTCTGTGAGGAGTTTGGTGTGTTCTCTCCGTGTCTGCGTGGGTTTCCTCCGGGTGCTCTGGTTTCACCCCCACTGTCCAAAAACACACGTTGGTAGGTGGATTGGCGACTCAAAAGTGTCCAAATGTGTAAGTGTGTGTCGCCCTTTGAAGGACTGGCGCTCCCTCCAGGGTGTGTTCCCGCCTTGTGCCCAATGATTCCAGGTAGGCTCCGGACCCACCACGACCCTGAACTGGATAAGGGTTACAGACAATGAATGAATGAATGTTGTGCCATGTTTAAAATAGACATTGGGTCTGAATTCTGATATTAAAACTGACTAAAATGTGTATAACTGCCATAACATATTGGATGTAGTTTGTATCATCAGTTTCACAGTGTTGTAAATAATTATATGATCATTTTTTGACTTGAAATAGCTGTATTTTCCAAATATACAAAAATATGTAATATCCTTCTGAAACTTCAGTCAGCAGTCAGGTATAGAAGGGACATTACTGTATTGCACAGTTGTATTACTATAAAAGTAAGCAATGGTATTATTTTGGAAACAGTATTTTATTGTAAAGCAGTGAAGTCAAATAAAACTCAAATAATCATTTGCACCAAAGCACTGCAACATTTTTGTTTACAGCAGTCGCACTGCAAAGCATTTTACAATTCATCTTTTCACACTGGAGATGTTTTATTGCTGTATTATGTCAGGCTGTCTGTCTTAGAGGCGGTAAGAATGAGCGAGAAAGAGCGGGCAACACTCCGCTCAACGGTCATGCATTATTTATTGTCTGCTGGCTGTGCATTGAGGAAGGAGAGCCACAGACACCTGAGTTCTCACGCAAGTATGCGGTCACACCCTTCTAGGGAAGTGGCTGGGTTGGCAAAGGACTGTACCACTCCCAGAAAAATTTAAATATTTTAGATATCAACTATCCTCTGCTAGTGTGCCTTTATTTCAAAAGATTTTAGCTATTGATTTGTATCTTTTTAAAAAAAGGTCTAGTATTGTCACAGATACTGAGGAGATGTCTTCATGTTAAGCCAGTTCTGTAGAGTTGTCTTGTCTGTAGTTGTTGTGGTTTAGTATTTTGCTCATCAGCTCCATCAGCTTTTCACCCTTTACATCTAGCCAGGTTGTTTTCTTAAGGTACCTATAAAACTGAAATATATGCATACGATGTGTGTCTTCTGTGAACGGGCTGGAGTAAAATTCTGGAAGCAGAACAGCAGTGTATAAGTAAATGTGTAAAAGCAAAACTGCTGTGCTCCAGAGGAGCTTCCCTGTGACGAATAGAAATGACAATGAAGTTTGACTTGATCTGACTTCATTAAGAACATGAAAGCATTCCTAATTAAGCACAACAAGCCTGCTCAGGCAGTAACACTGGATACAAACTGTAACATATGTTAATCTTCACCGCAATTAGTGTTCAGCAGCAGGAGAAAAGCCAGTAGTGTGTAGCACAGTGTGGGTAGAGACATTGTTTGGCCAGGAACTGAAGTCTATAGCAACCACAACAACACACAGTGCATGGGTGTGTTTACCTGGGCAGTAGGCGAGTGTCACCTTTCTCTTAAGTCATTTGTGTCCATGGAGATCCTGATCCCAAACATACTCTCCCAGTCAAGTACATGGGTGGAGCTGTTTTTGGGAGGTGTGTGGCACAGGGAACAAATGAATGAATGAATTGTAGTGAGCTTGTTTGGAGAGAGATTTGCTGGACAGTGGCCAGGTCATCATAGGGAGGGGACAAATCTGAGAGAAAAGGAGACAGTGCTGCATCAGTGCGGTGCTTTGCCATGTTACTCAGCTGCCATTGTTTCAGTCCAGTGTGCGATTAGCCCTCCCATTTTCTTCATTGTCAAATACTTCTAGTTGTTTGGTAAGCTGGTCACCGGCCATATTGTTCATGCTGCTGTATCGCACAAAACCATTTGAGCATAGCTGCACTGTTTGAGCGAGTGAAACTTTACAGGGACAAAGCGACTAAGTACAAAAGGGACACAAAGCCATTGGACCTGACCCCTGAAAAACCCAGAGAATGCAGGAGCAGCAACCTGCTGGCCACTACAGGCCAGAGTGGGATATTTAATTTAAAATCAGCAGTTTCTTGCAAGTGTGTGTGTGTGTGTATCTTTTATATATCTTTTTTCTTTTACTAGTCTGCCATGTTTTTATAAGAGAGCAGAAAACTAGTTCAGTCAAATTACTAAATGATTATCTGCTAAGAAATGCATCTACAGCTCAAAACCCCCAAAACTATTATCTGCAGAGTGACCTTTTTGATACCCTCCAGACAGTTCTTTACGGTATCAGACAAGTTTCTTGTCTGGCATCTCTTCAAAGGACCCTTCTGACACAATTATATTTCAGTGTATATCGCAATAGTGGAGATTCTAAGAGAGATATAAGGATACAGTAGAGTGTTTCCCTTTTGAAGGTAGAAGAGTCTACAGCTATAACCTTTTTAACTTGTGAGTGAAGTCTTCAGCAATAGGACCCCTAGAAATGTGAGAAATAAGAGAATGATAAACAGGTGAGAATTATCTCTCTGTTCCAGACAGATGGATGTGCAGCACACTGCTGGGAGTCTGATTTTTAATCCCTATAAATATTCAGGAGCAAAACATACCACCTCTCCTTCAACCCCTTCCCCCATGACAGTAGGGTAATCATTATTCCTGCTCCATGATCCATCACCCTTCAGCAGATTGTTTTGACTGTTTGACTCAGTACAGCTGAGGTGGTATGCCGTTTTCTGTCTTTCTTTTTTTTAACACCTGGCTGATATAGAGTCGTCCATGTTTCAAAAAAAAAAAAAAATTAAAAAAACACACGATAGACACAGCAATTAGTTTAAGGGGTGTGGTGCATGAAAATTCCACAAGATCAGACACAGGTCACAATGACATGTTTCACAGCAAAATATCAATATTTACATACTTTGGTTTCCTTCAGGGAGGTGTCCCACACTCAAAGGACATTTGTCCCTCTTATTTGGATAAATAGCTGAGAAAATCGTTTCCTTTCAGTGGCCAGAATCTGTCAAATAGATGGCTGCTTTTCAAAGGAAGCCTTGGTGTGTCTCAGAGCCAAGGTCAGCACAAAATGTGCAAGTCTGGTTTCCACTGCTGTGCTGGCCCTTTAAAAAAATCCAGAAAAACACGATTTTGCCACATAAAAACACACATGTGAGCTGGGACACCGGCCCTTTAGACTGAGCCAGCATCCATCTGCTGATGCATCCAGCTTCGTGCCTTGTTTTTGACCAGGCCACAGGATCTAGGTCACTTGCTGACCAGCCGTTAATACAGCACATTAAATTTAGTCTGTCTTTTTACTTCTGGTAGAAATTCTGTTACTATATACTCTATATGGGGAATTCAGATCAACCTGGGGGCAGGTATTCATCTCAAGTAATTAACTTTTTGTGATTAATTTTTTCATTTCATTTCATTATCTGTAAGCGCTTATCCAGTTCAGGGTGCAAAGCAGGAACACACCCTGGAGGGGGCGCCAGTCCTTCACAGGGCACCACACATTCACACATTCAGTCACACACACACACCTACGGACACTTTTGAGTCACCAATCCACCTACCAACGTGTGTTTTTGGACTGTGGGAGGAAACCAAAGCACCCGGAGGAAACCCACACAGACACAAGGAGAACACACCAAACTCCTCACAGACAGTCACCCAGAGTGGGACTCGAACCCACAACCTCCCTGGAGCTGTGTGAGTGCGACACTAACTGCTGCGCCACTGTGTAAAAATATTATTATTTTTATTATTATTATAAATGTCCATGACCATTTTTGGATGCTGGTTTGTCTGTTTTAACAAAGAAAATTCAGCGTAGCATAGTTGCCCTTTTGAGGAACAGAATATTCAAATAAGACGCTGGCGAATAACACCAAAATGACCCTCATAAACTGACCCATTTAAAGTAGGAATACAAAACTATGAAAACTGAGAGTAATAAACAAACATAAATCATGGCTTTTAAGCTGGGGGGGCGTAAGCAGTCTCAGATAATGACACACTTAACACACAGCGCTGTGACATACTCCAAGCTCTGTGTTGTTTTTGGTGGATTCAAATAAGAGGCAGTGCTTCCAGGTCTCAGTGGGTCAAAAAACATGATGCTTCTAGTGTTACATTGAACATGAATATTTAAATCTACACAGGTAAATAAGTGAATTTTTGGCACCAGCTGTAAAAAACTATTAACCTTAGCTTTTCCTGCAAGTCAGAGTGGTGGTATAGTTCCAGTCAACAACAGATGAAAACACTGGATCCTAACAGTGTGCAAAACTAGTGAGTGGATTATTTTTATTTTTACCTTAGAATATTGAGGAGTAGGGGGCATTTTGAGCACTACCCCCTACCGCCCCCCTTTAACTGGTCCCATTTGGTGAACTCCTTTGTTTTTTAGCACTGCTTAAACTAACCCCATCCTATAAAGACCTTTGTCTGGCTAGCTCTGTCTGTGAGTTATTTACATATTGTTCCACCAAGATGGAGATAAAAACATACTCACAGTCCAGTATTTATTTGAAAAACACTTCTGCCCTGTGACCTGACGTAATGTACTCTGTAATACTAACCATTCCCCTTTCTTTAACTTAATCTATGTTACAGAATAAGCCCCCTTCATTTTAAATGAACATAGCTTGGCCTATGGAAAATTGTCAACTGAGCGTGTTAAAATGTGTGGGTTTGGGTGTGGACAGGTGTGTATCCATGTGGGCATGTGCATTTTTGTGTGCAGATGTGTGAATGAGTTTGGCTGAAAGGATGTAAGGGTATGAGTGTACAAATTAAAGTAGGTACAAGAGTAGGTATCTTGCTTTGAAATAACTATCATAATTAAATAAATTAAATTATTAAATAATTAAATTAAAGGTCAGCACGATGGCGCAACATGTTGTGTCACTGTCATTCATCTCCAGGGACCTGGTGTTGTGGGTTCAAGCCCCATTTCATATAACTGTCTGTGAGGAGTTTGGTGTGTTCTCCCTGTGTCTGCATGGGTTTCTTCAGGGTGCTCTGGTTCCTGTGGTGCCCTATGTGCCCTATTCCTGCCTGGCGCTCAGTTATTCCTGGTAGGCTCCAGACATGCTGTGACCCAGAACTGTTGAATAAATGAATAAACAAATGATTACGTCTGTAATTTTCGTAACTATAATTAGTAATGCTGATGCACACAGTCAAGTTAAGGTGTTTATAAGGTTACATGAATACATGTTCCAAATAAGCATAGCATAGATGTCATAGGTGACAAAAGGGAGCATGTGTACCCCTCAGCCAATAAGGGTTCAGTGCATGAACAAGTGACAGTCAATGGACATACAAGAATGATTAACTAAATAAGGCAAAAGAAAGCCAAAAACAATGTTATTTTGATTTTTATCTTATGAAAACCTCTCAATTCAAAGAAAATTAAATAAAGGAAAACAAATGATGACAAAATGATGACTTGAAGATGACTATAAGCATATTTTACTTGAACCTGTTTAACTGCATAAAATTCCTGTGTTATATTATACCCTGCATTATATATATCCCGTTCTCATGTGGCAAAATGTGGTCAGATATTTCTCTGCCCTGAATTCCGGGTTCTTCTCTCATCTCCTGCCTTGGAAAACAAGCTGCCATTCATTAGGGCCATGCAACTTTAATGATCCTAGTCCAAAGTGGCACCCTGTCCAGTAAGGTTTCGTCTGAATTTATATCGGCTATGTTTTCAAAACAGTGACCCTCCCTTTCCAAAACGTCTTTTAATGTCATCAGCCAATCAAGGGCTGGGTCAATCCACAGGGGCATAGCTGAGTTGGGTAATCGGCACACTACTCTTATGGGCATTTAAGAGTGGGATAATGAGGCCCAGAGGTGATGAAAAATTGTGCTGAGGTCTAAAGATAAACAACACGTTAAAAATAATCTACTGTAGAGTGTGCGATAGCAGACACAGACTCCTTTGCTGATATAATACACAAAGATAACACACTCTGTACCACTTTAGAATAAGACTACATTAATATAGTTTTATAAATATTCTACAATCTGTTTATCAATGGTTATAAATCACCTTAAAAACAATTAATAATCAGTTATAACACATAGATTGTTATTTGCCAAAATGTAAACCCTCATCCGTCTCCACTGTTAAACCTCAGATCTTGCCGAATACTGACCTTACTGTCTCCTTCATCAGTCGACATTAGCCCTGACAGCTTCAGCACATACTTGTTAATATATTTAACCATTTAACCACCAAATGTAATCAATTAACCAGTGATATATTGTCTTTGTAGGCACTGATGATAATGTGATGTACTGAAATGAGTAAATTCAGCTTCTCAGGTCGTGGCTTATTCTTTACCGTGACATTTTCAGTTAGTTCTCTGGTGTCAAAACAGAGCAAGTGAACACTGCAGTACTTGGGCTTAGTGTATGGCAGGACTGACAGAGCCCTTATCCACTCTCACACAAACCTCCCTGACAGTGGATGCTGTTCTGCCCATGCCCATACACCAAGCACACATACACACACAACCACACAACAACAGACAAATCCCCAAAATAAAGCTTAAAACAATGAACAGGAGGAGTTTCAGTGCCTGCGAGTCCCAGCCCCACCCATCTGGCAGCAGTAACAATATTATCCTGGAGTTCATGTAGTCACTGCTGAAGAATCAGCCTTCTTAGCAAAACATGTCTTTACATCACCAAAGACCTTTTGATGAGACAAAGTTGAAACAACAACACTGCTCAACGAATTATAACACAAAGTCTGGTGGTGGAAGGATCTTGTTTGGGGCCTGTCTATCCTCAGATATCAAGACAATTAAAACCCTGCTGTGTTCTGTCAGAAAGCTGAAGATGAATTTGTTATTTTTCTGCCAAATCACAGCCATGAAGTGTGTGTTACAAAGACGGCACAGGACAAAAAAAACGCTTCATGGCATTTGTGTGTAGTGTGTGCTTGTGTCATGTCCTGGAATCCTTTTTCTGGACCTTCTTCCAGCATCTGCACCCCCCCTGCCTCGGTTCTGAACCTGTCACCAATGATGTAATATTTGAGGAGGCCATTCCTCATGTGAATGTGAATGATACGC
Organism: Hoplias malabaricus; assembly: GCF_029633855.1. Taxonomy (NCBI): domain Eukaryota; kingdom Metazoa; phylum Chordata; class Actinopteri; order Characiformes; family Erythrinidae; genus Hoplias; species Hoplias malabaricus. The sequence goes on along the minus strand of NC_089811.1, from coordinate 30,327,901 downwards.
CACAGGGAGAGGGACACAGTGACAGTTGGGATTCACACAATCGTGTGAGGACAACCACAACTAGCAGGCTCTATGACTCAGGAATGCAAGGAACTTCAGTTTACAGCAAACAGGTCATTGACAATATATTACAAAGGATTATTTGGAGGGCACAAATGCACAAAGTCAAAATCCACATAAGAGAAGGAGAACATTTACTTTAAGAACATGTTAACATGGTCTAGTTTGCGTCTAAATCGAAGGAGCAATCAACTGCTCTGCATTTTCACCTATGATTCATCTTCAAGTTATAAAACAGTTATTATACTGACACTTGGCACCATGTTATTTGCGATGCTAAGAATGACTGAATGCGCTTTTATGGTCTTTGGCTTAAAATCATGCTGGGTGAAAAGGTTATTCAATGCATTATGTGCAGTGTTTCAACATCAACAAAAAAGCATGTGGCACATTCCTCAAAGAGGAAATCACACGGCAAGCAGAAGGGTGAAGATCTGAAGCAATTCACCTGTATCCAGTTTAAACATGTTTTCCACCATAACACTCACTGTACCACAGAGAAATGACATTATATTCACGTCTGCCTGCTCGTGTTTTCAAGCACATGTTCCCTAGGTAAGGGCACCAGGAGGAGGCCTTGGAGACTCATTCACTTAATAGGCAATGCGCTGTGAGGACACCATTTCAGTTTATTTATAACAGCCACACTGTCACGCAAACACGTACCGTCTAACTCCAGTGCCTTTATGGAGATGTAGATTTTCAGTCTTGTGATGTCACAACCAAGACTCCCTCCAAAACACACTGGTGACACCTGAGTCAGACCTGCAACTCTGGGCTCTGGATTGGGTTTGTTTCGCCTCTGGTTCTTCTCTGTCCCACCCTGAGCCACTCTCTGATGTGTCATCTGATGCTGTCACTGATCTGACACAGTGAGGAGCGCTTGGCGTGGGAAGCCATGATCTTTCAGTCCGCACCATTTTACCTTCCAGACCACATTCCTGCTGACAATGCTCTTTTGTTTTGAATGTAGCACAATTCCTCAACTGCTGTAGTATAAGTGAACCAACCTGTAGCATCTCTCCAAACAGAAAGTCTGCGTCGTAAGACTGTGTAGATATTACTAGAATGTGATGTAATGATATACCCTCTGGGCTCTGACTTAGATCTTTCGGGTAATGAGTAAAGGATAGAGTGTGTTTTCCTGGTACTGCAATCGACGCCAACAATACGATTCTATTCTGCGTCCAAACCACGGAGATTAATCTTACATGGTGAAAGGATCCTCTCAACCCTCTTCTGGGAACATCTTTTCAAAGAGTCATTAAGAGATTGAATACTCAAGATAGAAGTAACTGAGTCTGCTTCACTATATCTGCTCTCCTAATATTAGAGATGACAGTGGCATGAGGGATTCCACTGAAGAAATGCATTTTTTCACATAACTGACAATGAATTGTTGTTGTAGTTTTTTTTTTAATATGATTTTTGATCAAATTTGTAAATGAGATGTATGTGAAAATCATATTTAAAGTTAAAAATCTTCAGTGAGAAAAGCCCACCATATTAAAGTTTAATTGAATTACTGCTTTGCTACCACCATTGTGTAAATGAAGTAAGCTGTAATCACAAGCTCCCACATCACTTGCCAAAACAGAGTTAGAGAAGAACTTTGGAGTGAGGCCATAGTCAAACCCTCATTTCACAAAGAACTTCACAGGGAATTAAAAGAATATGTAATGAACAGTTATTCCTTCAATGGTGCGTTTAAACAATGGACAGTTTATTGAGTCCTATTTTATAAAGTGAGTACAGACTTACATTTTTTAAATACCGACTGCGGATTCCCCTCACATGCTCCCATAAACTGTCAATACACTGGAGATATGTTGATGTCTAACAATGGACACAACACACATGCAGTAGTGAGGAAGACACGCAGTGCTGCAGTATTTCTCTTTCCGAATAAAATAAACACAAACTGTTTAAACGTTTTCTTAAATTATATTTTGTGCTGCTTGTGAATTCCTGACACTGACTCAAAGTGACAGCATGTTGCATTTCAGGTAACACAGCACACCAAAGTAATAACAATACTGTAAGGTTATATAATCATTTATTGTTGCTGTCTGAAGGAAAAACGAGAAATCAGATGTGTCACCTTTGCAGTAGAAGGCAACAAAACGTCTTTAATCCTAAAGATAATGCAAATGTATTCCAGTTATTAAAGTTATTCTGTTATTATTTCGGAGCATTTCAACCAGCCCATTCTTAATGGAGGTTCCAAGCAGACCATCACCTGTGTGGAAAAGGTGGAGAAAAATAACATTTGAAAATATGGAGTTTTTTTTTTGCCAGTGAATATATGCACCCCTGTTTAAATTAAAGGTTTTGTTGATTTTCTAATTTTATTGCACAAGTACATTCATTCATTCATTATCTGTAAGCGCTTATCCAGTTCAGGGTGGCGGTGGGGCCAGTGCCTACCAGGAATCAATGGGCGCAAGGTGGGAACACACCCTGGGGCACCAGTCCTTCATGAGGCAACACACACACACACATTCACTCACACCTATGGACACTTGTGAGTAGTCAATCCACCTACCGATATGTGTCGGCTGGCCCGGACGCTCAGCTTCTGCATGATGATTGGATGATCTGTCTGAGGCCGAATCCCTTTTTGATTGACAGCGAAATGAGTGAATCAGCGATCCTTTGGTGTAAAGATCCGTGGGAGCACAGGCGGACACACTTCACATGGGCCAAGGCCGTTTAAGCAGCCTAGCTCTGCTGGCCATTGAGAGGACACTAGTCAAGTCCCTGGAAAAGACGCCTTGTTGGTACGACAGGGTCACAGATCATTTTCTTAAAAAGGAATGAAGGGTAGAATTTACGTATAAATAAGCACCCAGAGGAAACCCACAGAGACAAGGGGAGAACGACACAAGTAAACATTATTCTTTATTTACTGAATTTACATTATTGGCTGAATAAACACAGCCTGTGCAAAAGGTACAGTACATTTAATATTTTTTGTTTTCGTTAATATGTTAATGGTCCATTGTGTGGTCGCTTTTTGTGTCCAGTGCTTCCAGGTAGGCTTTGGACCAACCCAGGCTTTTGGACTTCATTCATTTAGATGAAGTAGTTACAGAATAAGAATGAATGCACAAAATGAATATAAATATAAGGTAAATAGAAATTGTGAAGTAAAATTTAAAGAAAAATCTTGTTTAAAAACAAACAAACAAACTTTATGACATTGCGCAATCCTTTGCACTGGTTAAAAACCTTCTTTGGTGCATCAGAAGGGAAATGAAATGACTGCCTCTTCCTCAGTGGTGTGAGGAAGCGTGACCCGAGGGGAATCAATCAAAGAGGCAGATTCCAGTGCAGCCAGTCCAAACAAGCTGTTTAAACAGAACACAGACACACACACACACAAACACGCACAGAGTCATTCTCTGTGTCTCCAACGCAAGTGGCCCTAAACAGAGCACATGCAGTATTTACACATGTAGAAACTCAACACTTGAGCAACATAATAGACAAGTAGACACAGGAGTGTGATGCTCTCCAGGGGGGAAGCCTAGTAATGTGGGGAAATCAGCCCAAAGAGAAAAACACAGAGCTTTAGCATTCCTCTGGGAGCCGGTGCAGGTATATAGGTCAGTGCTGAACAATCCTCCTCCTCTTCCTCAAGCCCACTAGCCAACCTGCTGAGTGTGAAGGAAAAAAACAGCCCGGTTCTTGTTTACACTCCTCGGCACATCAGTGCTGCATTAGAGCTGGAGCTAGAGCTCGCCAGCACTGAGACCTGAACAACAAATGGCCCATTCAGACCCAGTACAGCTCTGAGATCACCTGCACCACACTAACACTTCCTCTCTCTCAAGCCAGACAGAGAGAAAGACTTCCAAAACAGCTGGCTGCCCCTGTCCTGCCCACTTCCTGACTAGAAGCAGAGAACCGGTTTAGACCAGTCTGGAGCAGGATGAGCTCTGGTCCAGTGTGTATTTATCCACATCTGTGATGCACACACATCCAATAAGACCGTCTCTCTCCAAACTAACTATACACGGGAAGTAAAAACATGATTCAAATTTATTTATTGTTTTAACCCTCGGTGTAAGTTAATGTTAATGTAAGTATGACTTGAGTAAAGGTACAAAAGTTGCAGCTCCAAAAAGTTACTTCTCAGTAACTTGTAGAATGCTGTGGAAATCCTTTAAAGTGGAAAAACCTTTAAGAGTGCCCGCTAGACTCTTTTCTGCATTATTACTGACACTGATGCTTCATCAAACTATGGTCAAAACGGTCAAGTCGTGCTGGCTGTTCTGGAATGTGCATCGTTACTAAAACACTCTCAGCTGTTTAGATCCTGAGTGATACTGACTGATCAGAGGAGTCTGGTATATTCAAAGTAATACTGCCATGCTGCTTCACTGAGGGGTTTCACCCTTTCCCTTGTCAGGTCTGATTCCAGTTAATCTGGTCTTGACGATTAATTTCCTGTACATTTGCTCCCTGTTTGTCCAATGTGTTTGTCTTTTAACCTTTGCCTTTATTTCAGCTGTGTCAACCTTGCCTTCTCCCTGTTGACCATTGTTTCACTCTGTGTCCAAATATAATCAGATGCCTCCTTTAACCCATGCAGTCATTTGATCTGAACTGGAAATCAGCAAAAGTACAATGGGATGTTGGAGTAGCCTTGAAGGTTACATCAGTTCCCAATTGGTTTGTCATGCTCTTGTGTCTGACTGCTATAAAATCTCCATGTTCCAACATCTAATGTAAAATTTCAAGCTCAATATTAATATCCTAGATTTTACTAAAAATACTGAAGTGTCCTGCCTTAACATTCGTGGAGATTTGATACTTTGGCGAGTGCCCAGTCAAAGGTCAGGGGAAGTGATCATGCCAGGCTTTGTCAGTTTTTATTTTCAATTAAAATAACTTTGTGATTAATGGTAATGGCTGGATTCATCAGAGAAAAGGAGCCACATGCTTTCAGGGCTTTTACAGCATTGATCAGGGCCTGAGTGGAACGATCTCTATCAGAAACCGTCCTCCATCAGCCTGACTCCACCACTTAATCCCAGCTCTCTCCTCTCAGAGTAAAAAGCAGCCTGTGGTCCATTAGCAGTGTCATTAAAATGATTAGAGCTCAATAAAAAAAATGATCACAGACTTTTGATGACATTTTCTTGTCCTTGGAGGGCTCAATCACATTAGAGTCTTTAACATATTTATCGCTGTGGCACACTGGCAGCAAGGCAAGTTTGAGCCAGCGGAGAGAGGCTGGTCTCTCTGCAGTGGAGCACAGAAAAGTGAAGCTCTGATTAATTGAGCCTTCCTCCTGCGAGCCTGTGGGCAGTGCAGAGTCCAGGCAGAACCTGCTGACCCACCTCAGCTGCCCGGGAGGAAGAGGACACTCAGCACTCTGTACATGATTGCGTTCTCCAGGAACACAGCCAGGAGCTCAAAGCCTTCACAGCTTTTATTCTGGACAGAATGAGGCCTGAATGGAGGTGAAGTTTTACACTTTTGTTCAGCTGTACATAATGAACCCTGCAACTATCATTTTGAAACCAAAAGTGTTTTGTGATAGTGATGAAATATCCCATCCATAAAACTTGCACAATTGCCTCTCTCTCCACCCCCCCACCCCCCTCCTTCGTCAGAGAGATTTCCAATAATATACTGTGTTGAAATTTCCAGAGAAGTCTCTTAAAGCTTATCAAAAGAAAAGAAATAATTAATAAATAAATAAAAAAAAACAGATATCCTTAGGATCAAGAGTCAATCTGAAGGAAAACATCACCCTCTGACATGAAGTGTAATTAAGCAGATAAATCTAAAAGCACAGGTTTATGATTGCCTGTGTATTAATACTGTATGCTGCGAAAGTCAGAGACCAACCATTTCCAGTCAAATCACCCATTAAGTACCAAGAATTCAGTTCTTCATGGATGCAAAGTAGATCTGATATCATTTAGACTCATATGGAATGTCCTGTGTTTCAAAAAATTTCTTTAAATAGTGACATTTATTTTGTTTCATACAACATTTCATGTGGC